>NC_056748.1:168640854-168823354 GCF_019279795.1 Protopterus annectens
TTGGATTTTATTCCTAGATGTCAGTGCTGTTTTCAGGATTAATTTAAGTCTTCTAAAGTATTCCTACTAAATTTTATTTGCATTTGTTCATGTTTTATTGTTGATCCTTCATGAATCCCCTAATATTTATACACTCTTTCTTGCTCAAGTTCTTTTATATCACATTCTTGTCCCAAACTGATGTGTTCCTGGTGCTACAGTTTTCGTGCTTTAAAGGTTGCTTTTGCACATTTATCAAGAACAAATGACATTCTTATATCATCTGAAAAAGTTTTGACAACTTGCAGTTGTAGTTTCAGTTCCTCATCTGATGAGCTATACAGTTTTAAATCATTGACAAAGAGAAGATGAGAAGTCTTTACACTTTGTTATTTTCTAGGAGCCAAATTATTGCCATGGCCTAAGCTGTTAAGTAGACAGCTTAATGGATTAAGGCAATGCAGAATAGCAGCGGTGACAGACAGTCACCCTGGAATATCCCCCTTTGAATGTTTATCCCAGGAATAATAATTTGTCCTTTATCATGGCTTAATTGCAAAGTGGTCTGCCACTGTTTCATGGTCACAGTAATGTAGTTGATTGGTGTAGGGTGTATCTTATACATTTTAAGCACACTTTGATCCATTAATGTGGGATACTATCAAATTTTTTTTTGTAGTCAATCCATGCCATACTTAGATTCTTCATGTTTTTACAGTTCTCCACTATCACTTTATTTAACAACAAATGATCCTTTGTTCCATATGACTTTCTTTTATTGCCCTTTTGTTCTACTGCCATAACTGAGTTTTCTTCTAAATGACTAAACTCTGTTGGCATCAATGCACATGTATAGTTTATATGTCGTCGGAAGGCATGTTATTGGCCTATAATTTTTAGGGTAGCTTGCAGGTTCACTGTTAAGTAGGAGCATTGTTTTTCTTGTTGTTAGCCAGGTTGGTGTTTGTTCGGGGTGCACATATAAGTAATTCTTACTCATGGCTAAATCTTCATGCAAAGATGTTAATACTTTTAACCAAAAGTTAGGTACTGCATCTGGGCCTGGGGTTTTCCAGTTATAGGCTTTTGTTAACTTTGTTTAATCTCCCTGGCTGTTATTTCATCCCATGACATATCCTGTACCTTTAAACTTCTTATCTTTCTTTTACTTCTTCTATCCGTTTAGCATATTTGTTATGTTCCACAGGCTCTTCATAAATACTTCACCAACATGTATCTAGTTCTTTTTTTGGCAGTCTTTCAATTCCTTTTACCTTGTTTCCCAATTCTCTATAAAACTTTTTGTTGGTCATTAATAAAGTGTTTATTTTGTACTTTTCCCTTATATTTATCTCTGTATCTTCTAAGTTTTTCCACCTGTGCTGAGATTTTTAGTTTAGCCCAAACACTCTAGCCCAAAGGTTCCTGGAGTTCATAAACTCAAATGCCATGGAACAACTAGTCACCATCCCCACAAGAGGAGAAAACATACTTGATCTCATCATCACGAACATGGGATCAAAATGTTCAACACCGGAAGTATACCCCTCACCGGTGAGATCAGATCATAAACTAATCTCGCTGGAGGTCCTCATCCCACCCCCACCTGAAATAAAAAAGACCACAGTGAAAAACTTCTCAAAAGCCGACTTCACACTTCTAAAAACTAATGTGGTCTCCTTTAAGGCCCCTGAGCCAGTGGTAAACATTACTCAAACCGCTGAATCACTTACAAATGCCTTCTACCAGCACCTACAGGACTGCATGGATCAGGCAATCCCAAACAAAACTAAGACTCTTTGTACCAAAGGCAAGCGTCCAGTCTGGTGGACCCCAGCCATAAACAAGCTCTACAACAAAAGGAGGAAGCTACTACAAGATAGAGCAAAATCCTTGAAAGGTAAGACACCTTTGATCATTATAAGTAAAAAACTAAGAGCTCTCATCTCATAAAATCATCCAAGGCAAATTTTGAGAGAAAAATCGCCAAGGACTCAAAAGACAATCATAAGGCCTTCTTTAGCTATGTTAGAAACCTAGGAGGAAACTCCCAGATATGCTCAGAATTAGTTCAAAATGATGTGAAGATTACTGAACCTACACACATTGCCAACATACTGGCTGACAGGTTCAGTGCAAACTTCTCCCCCTCCCCCAAAAAGGAGAGATATCTATACCAGAGGATTGTAGCCCCCCAAACATCTCCAACACCCAGGTAAGAACTGCTCTCTCCAAAGCAAAAAACACAGCATCCATGGGACCGGATGGTGTCCCCGGCTGTGTGCTCCACGAACTCAATGAGGAATTAAACCCGCAGTTAGGACAGCTGTTTAATCTTAGCCTCACCTCAGGATATGTACCCAAGGAGTGACGCACGGCGACTGTGGTCCCACTTCACAAGGGCGGTGCCTCCACCGACCCTGGAAATTACCATCCCATTAGCTTGACAAGCCTTATCTGCAAAGCCATGGAGAGGATCATAATGGAACTCATAAATAAAGACATAGGGAACTTGCAGACTTTGGATCCAACCCAGTTTGGCTTTGTCAAAGGCAGATCATGCCTTTTAAACTTGGTTGACTTTTTCGAGACAGTCACCAAGGCCATTGATGAGGGAAAGGCAGTCCATACAGCCTACCTTGACTTGGCAAAGGCCTTCGACACAATACCCCACTCAGGTATCATCGAAAAACTCATCAGCTTGAATGTAAACCCATACATCACAAGATGGGTTGCAAACTGGCTAAGTGACAGAACCCACAGGGTCAGAGTTGCTGGAGCCATGTCAGACTCAAAGCCTGTCACAAGTGGTGTCCCACAGGGATCAGTCCTGGGTCCACTCTTGTTCGGCATCTACTTTTCTGAAGTACAAGCAAACATAGGAGGGTTATGGCTGACAAAGTTTGCAGATGACTGCAAACTGGGCACCATAGTCGAAAACACATCTGACACAGATATCCTTCAGAAGGGCCTCATAGAAATGGATAACTGGTGCCAGAGCCATGGCCTAAAGTTAAATGCCAAGAAATGCATAGTCATACCCTTCGGGAAAAACAAGGTTACCCCTAGCTACCATATAGGTGGCAATCCACTGAGCACAGAAGAAGTCATCAGGGATCTGGGGACCCAGGTTGACAGTAGCCTTTCGTTTGACACTCATGTTGCTAAAGTAGTTAGGAAAACCTTCTACATTGCCCACCTGATCATGAAGGGATTCACATCTAGATCAAGGGAGGTCATCGTCCCCCTGTACTCATCACTCATTAGACCTATGATTGAGTACAATGCCCCATTCGGAATGTATCTGACCCGACACCTGCAGCAGCTGGAAAGGCCCCAAAAGTTCCTCACCAAAAGGATAAAGGGTCTCAAAAATATGTCTTATGCTGCCCGACTGAAAGAACTCCAGCTCTATTCAGTCTCATACCGCTTGCTCAGAGGTGACCTGTGCCTGACATATAAGGCCATGTCAAACCCTGATTTGATGAATATGCTTCACCTCAAAAAATCTAGATCCCTCAGAACCACAAGGGCGGGAGACTTAAACCTCGACACGGTAATTAATAGAACATGCTGGAGGGACAGATTCATCACCCAGAGACTCCCTATGCTGTGGAACAAAATCCCGGTACATGTGAGGAAGAGCACTTCGCTGGCCTTGTTCAAGAGGAATCTTGACCAATGGATGGGGGATCGCAGATATACCCCAGGGATTACTTCAGTGTCACTGCTTGACAGAGGCACAGCAAAATAATAGGCATAGTTTTATTCAAACTAAAGGGGTGGCGAAAGCCAAATAACTATGGGCTAGGCTTATAAATGCCCTTGGGCAGATAGCCTAGTACGAACCTATGAACCTATTTGCGATAGTGCATGATAGATACTGGTCTGTTCTAATATTGTGCAATTAAACTGAAAAGTTGCAGAACTGCACTATAAATCACCAGTAAATCCAAAGAAAAAGTGCTAAAACCAGAGCGGGACACAATCGAGGTATATCCAAAAGGAAAATCCACACAATTCTATTATATAATATAATATAATAATATTGAGCAATGCTTTTATCACGTCTATCTCTCTTATTATTTTTGTTGATCTGTTCCCTCTTCTATAATTTTCTAACAGTGACACTTCTTGTCTTAATTGCTTTATAATTTTCTCTATTCGATATTTCCATGATGGTATTCAATTTCTCCCCTTTCTCTCCCTCACTACTCAATTATTAATTTAGCTGCAAAGTAATACATCCTGTTTACTTCTTTTATATTGCATGGATCTCTATGGGCAGTCCTAATTTCGGTGTTCATTTGTTTTATCAAACTTCTGACTTTTGGGGTTTTATTGACCTTCTGCGGTCTATTTCTTTCATTGATCTTTGTATGTCTATCTACGTCTGTCTATTAAATCAAGCAACTCTTCTCTTAGCTCATTTTCGTCGAAACTGAGGGCACTTGTTTTGTTTCCATTTCCTGCAGGCATTCTATAGAAAGTTCTGTAGCATCTCCCTGTGGCACATTCTCTTCAATTTAATCCTGTGCCATCCTTTGCTCTGTCATATGGAAACTCACTGGCTTCAACGTTGACTGCATCAGAGTTTCCATAGTTTCCTGTTTCTTCCCTTGCTGTCCATCTTCAAGTGAACATTTATACTGGTTTCCTGTGGAAGGCTCCAAAATAATATCTTCATATGGCACCTGACCAATTGCTTCCCATTCCACTGGTTTCCTCTTAATTTGGAGTTCCATTGCTCTATCTTGTTGTGGTCCTTTCTGAATTAGATTTTCTACACTGAATCCTTCACTTTGAAGGTACTTCATGACCTCAGTTTCTATTTCTTTAACTTCTCCATTCCCAATCTCTACTTTTCCTCTTTGTCTTCTTATTTTTTGTATTGCAAAGTTTTTCATGTTCAGATTCCTTTGCCTGTATTTCTTTTCAGATATCTTTGGTGCTGCCCTTTTGTATTGATTAGTTTTGCTTTCTCCTTTGCATAAATATTGCACATATTAAATCTCTTTTTCTTTCTCGTGTCCATATTTCTTCTTCAGATGTCTCCTGATCTTCCTACTTCTCCTTACTTTGGGAACATTTACAACTTCTCCCAACTAATTGAAGACATCACCAGACCCCAGAAAAATAACATTTGGGTCTCCGCAATAGACCGGATATTAGTGTCCCACCATAACAATATCATCACTGCAGGCTCAAAAGTACAAAGAATTGTGTTCGCTCCTTCATTCCATCTACAGCTTTTGGTTTGAGTTTCATTTTCCAGTTTTTGTGCTTTGACTTGTACTAGAGTAGGATGGCCTTAGAAGAGAGTACACGGGACAATTTGTTAAACCTCTCAGCACATTCAGTGCCTGAACAGTTCACAGCATTCACCAAACAACTTGCCAGGACAGTTACTGGAGCCATTCAAGATTTTTTTTTGAGAATGTGTGGGTCCCAGCAGCAGTATCTAGTTGGTTTGGGTTCATTTTCACAGTCTTGACAGCCATTGGAAATTACAAACAACAATGAGCAAAGGCGTGAGGGTAACGACGCCATTAACACACCTGCTACGACCACCATTGGGAATTACAAACAACAATGAGCAAAGACGTGAGGGTACTGACACCATTAACACACCTGCTACGATCACCATTGGGAATTACAAACAATGAGCAAAGGCGTGAGGGTAACGACACCATTAACACACCTGCTATGACCGCCATTGGGAATTACAAACAACAATGAGCAAAGGCATGAGGGTAATGATGCCACTAACACATCTGCTATGACCACCTTTGGGAATTACAAACAACAATGAGAAAAGGTGTGAGGGTAACGACGCCATTAACACACCTGCTACGACCACCATTGGGAATTACAAACAACAATGAGCAAAGGCGTGAGGGTACTGACACCATTAACACACCTGCTACGATCACCATTGGGAATTACAAACAATGAGCAAAGGCGTAAGGGTAACAACACCATTAACACACCTGCTACGACCACCATTGGGAATTACAAACTACAATGAGCAAAGGCGTGAGGGTAATGACACCACTAACACACCTGCTACGACCACCATTGGAAATTACAAACAACAATGAGCAAAGGCATGAGGGTAACAATGCCATTAACACACCTGCTACAACCACCATTGGGAATTACAAACAACAATGAGCAAAGGTGTGAGGGTAATGACACCATTAACACACCTGCTACGACCACCATTGGAAATTACAAACAACAGTGAGCAAAGGCATGAGGGTAATGATGCCACCAACACACCTGCCAACAGCAGCAGCGGTCCGAGTGGGAACAGAATTGTACACTTAGATGGCAGCGTTTTGGATTATGTGTTCAAGGAATTCAACAATCCTTCTTTGTACATCATTTTAGAACCGAATGGTGAAAATGTAAGTACTGTTGTTAATAATAATAATGTGACAAGTCATTATGAAGATATTGGCAGTTGCAGGAAAGACATTTTTGAGCTTGAGAAGCTCACAGTTCACTTTATATCTATGGAACTGGAGATTTTATATCTCAATGAATGTATTAAGCATAAATGTGTTCCACTGGGACTAAGACTATCAAAATTTCCAAACTGTGTGAACTTTGGTGACCCATTTTACATTGAGTTAGTTTACTTATTCAATGAAACAGTGGTCAACGTGATGCGTATGCTTGTAACATATTATTTAAAACAGATTGACACAGTCAAAGAAAATTATGGCAAATTTAGACAATAAAATTAAGGGACATTGTTGTTTCAATGTACTTTCTGATTTATATAATAGCATTGGGGCCAAACCTGATAGGCACAGAGCCTCCATAGTCACAAGGAAGCAGTGTAAACTGCAGAGGGATCTTTTGGCCTATGCCAAAAAAGAGGCCTACCCTTTGCAACATCAGTGGGCTTTTCAGGAGAACACTATCAATACCAATGCAACTAATGACAACATCGTCACACAGGGTGCGGTGAATGACAATGGAAGTTGAAACAATAATAGTACGACCACTAATAATAACAACAATGTCCCTACTAATATATACAATAACAACAACAGTAACACAGTTCAGCAAGTTCCAGTGGGGTCTGACAATAATAATCCAACATTTGCTAAAGTGGTTTCATCTACAAATAACCCCCGTGGATCAGGTCCTTTTTTGATGGACCAAGGGGGCAACAAACAGACTCTCAGGTGGTCAAACCAGGTTCAGAACAAGACAAAAATGAGGGGAAGAAACAACAACAGAAAGAAAAACTAAAAGTTTCAGACTTTGAAATTCGCATTTTGAACTTATCTAACAGTGTTTTATCTAATGATGTGATTTCAGTCTTGAAAAGAGTTTTTTCCTACATACCAAGTAGTTCTGTTAATATTACCAGACTGTTAGTTGACTTCAAACTTTTTTTGAGAAAACTGAACCTTAGTTACCTACTACATGATTTAAATGTAGACAAACAAGATGTTTCTAATACATTTAAAAAGAACATCACATACACCCCCCCCTTGTGCAACACCTTGCATGTGTTTGGTGACATGTGAACTGGACATGAGGAATATTGTAAAGGACACCCACATTTTTATTTTATTTATTTATTTTACATTTGTTGACCGGGCTAGTCTAACTGGATATATGTCCATTTTCAGTAGAGGCCCGGGGAGAAAAGCTCCAAACTAACCACAGTTATAACAAGGTTAAAGATTACCATAAATTAGCTTACAAATAGTACTTAACTAGGTAGTAAATAACAGTAAAATAGTAAATAGCAATTAAATCAGGTATGTTATGTTGTACATAAAATGACAAAAACCAGAAAATCGGACGTGACTTTTCAGATGAGAAAAATACTTAGATGTTACAGTAGTTTTACTGTTAACTTTTCTTTTCAGCTAAACAATCATATCTTGATTAGTATATAAACAAGGAAGTGTTATACACAAGGAAGTGTCATAAACAAAGGTGAAAATCTAGTCAGGGTTACTACAAGGGCATAGCCAGTGTGTTTTAAGTTGTAATTTGAGTTTTTGTTTGAAGAGGTGTAGGGAAGGAAGTAATGTAAGTTCGCTAGGTAGAAGGTTCCAGTTTTTGCCAACTGTGTTCGAAAAGAGTGAGTCACCTGCCAAGTTGTTGGACATGTTTATGCTAACTAATAGTTTATTCGAAGAGCGTAAGGTATTGAGATTTTTATAGGGGATTATAAGGTTGGAGAGAATTGGAGTTTTGTTTGGATCATAGAGGATCTTATGGGCTATGGTAAGTTGGTTAAATTGAAGCTGATTCTGTAGTTCAAGCCAGCCAAGTTGTTTTAGATTGTGACAGTGATGGGTTCTGAAGGGGTTACCAGAGACAAATCGGGCGATGTTATTATAGGAGCTAGCTAGTTTGAGCAAATTGCTTTTAGTTAGGTTAGTGTAGATTGGTGAGGCATAGAACAGTATGGAGATTAGAAGAGATTGGGCAATGGTAGTTCTAGTGGTAGAGGTGAGGAAGGGTCTAATCCTATATAGGGAGTCCAGTCTTCTGTTAACTTTTTTATAGTGTTGTTAATGTGAATGTCAAAGTTAAGGTTGTTATATATTGTAATTCCAAGGAGTTTAGTGTAGGATTCTGGTGAAATGAGGATACCATTTCTAGAGATGACTGAGAAGTCAAGTGGTGTAGACTTGCGGGTAGGAGAGAAGAGTAAGAGTTTGTTTTTTTTGGGATTCAAGAGGAGACAGCGCTTTAAAAACCATGACTCTACTATGTTAAACACCTTCTGAGTTATGGATTGTAGTTCAGAAGAAGATTTAGCTGTACAGATGAGTGTAGAATCATCTGCATATTGTATGCAAGTAGCTTGTGGAATAGATAAATGCAGATCATTTATAAAAATGGAGAAAAGTAGCGGGCCTAGAATTGATCCCTGGGGGACACCCAAGGTGACAGGCAGGAGGGATGATAGATTATTTTCTCAGAGCACTGCTTGCTGCCTATTGCTGAGGTAGGAGGAGAACCACTGCATAGCTAGTGAGTCAAAAGAAAGTGACTTTAGTATATTTAAAAGTAAAGGGTGGTTCACCATGTCAAAAGCTTTTGAAAGATCTAAGAAGAGAGCTGAGGAGAGAGTATTATTGTTGCGGTTTCTGTTGATAGAGTCAGTGAAGGAAAGAAGGGCAGTAGTGGTGATGTGGAATGGTCTAAAACCATGCTGGGTATTGGCTAGTAAGTTATGTTGAATTAATTGGTTCAGTAGCTGGTGATGAATGCCTTTTTCCATAATTTTAGCTAATGGGGATAATAAAGCTATTGGTCGGTAGTTGGAGTAGTCATTTGAGTTACCTCCTTTATGTAGAGGAATGATGTGAAAAATTTTGTATATGTCTGGGATGGTTGCTTCATTTATGGTTCTATTTATAAGAATTGATATGGGATAGGCTACAGCTGTAGCTGCTTTTTGCAAATATTCAGCTGGGATCTGGTCAGCAGAAGGAGTACAAGGCTTCAGTTTTTGGATGAGTTTGAGGATAAATTTGGTAGAGATGGGTTGTAATTTGAAATTGGGACTAGGGCTATTATTGGGGATAAGAAAGCTAGAGTTGTCAAGGGATAGTTGGCTGGCCAGGGATTGTATGGTCTCAGTAAAGAATGAGTTAAAATTATTGGTGATTTCGCTTGGGGTTTTGAGATTAGTGTCTGTTGGACTTGGTGTACAGGAGTGCCCAGGGTTCATGAGTCTATTGATATTAGCCCAAAACTACTTCTGTGGATTATATTGCTGTGTTTTCTGCATTTTATAGTAGAAGTTTTTTTTTTTATCTGAGGGTATTGCTTTTTTGTTGAGTTTCTCAGCTGTTTAAAAATGTGTTGGTCTGCTGTAAGTTTGGTAGTTCGCCACCTATCCCAAGTTTTGTTTCTGAGTAAGATTTTTTGCCTGATTTCTTTAGATAGCCAAGGAGCTGGTTTTGATCTAATTCAAATGATACGCTTAGGTGCATGGTGGTCTAGGATAGTTAGGAATTTAGAGTTGAAGTATTTGACAGCATCTTTAAGTGGTAGTGTTCTTAGAGGAGACCAATTACAAGCAGTAAGTTCACTTTGGAATAGCTGTATGTTAAATTGTTTGTTGCTCCGAATTGAGCGAAATATAGTGGGTTGGGTAATATCAATTTTTCCCCTAATTATTTAGGTGAGAGAATGGTCACTTACATCATCTGGGAGGGTCCCTACTTTATAAGTTTGTTGAAAGTTATTTATAAGAATCCAGTCTAAGATTGTCTCTTTTTTATTTGGTTTGTTAATTCTAGTGGGGGTGGTAATAGTTTGAGAGAAACCATGAAGGTTAATATGGGAAGTAGGATGGTCAGTATTGATGTTCTTCCAATCAGTATTGAAGTCTCCTAGGATTATTGTTTCTTGAGGGAAGGATGATTTGACCCAGCAAAGTATATTCTCTAGTGTAGTGATATTATTCCCAGGAGGTAAATAGACACAGATAATGTTTATGGATTTGTTAGAATTGATCTGTATTTTAGAAATGAGTATTTCAGCATTATTTTCCAAAGGACGGTTGGAGGGTGAAGATGTGATTACTAGGCCTTCTTTGAATAGGATTGCTACTCCTCCACCCTTTCTTCTTTTGCGGTCACATCTCAGTATATTATAGCCTGGAGATGTGATTTCATTATCATGGGTTCCAGGTTTCAACCATGTTTCTGTTAGGCAGAGGATGTCAAAGGAATATATATCCAGGAGTGCATGGAGGTGGGCCACTTTATTATTTAAGGTTCGGATAGTGAGATGGGCAACTAGGATTGTGTTGGGAAGTTTGATAGGGGACAGTGAGGTGCTGGGATGTGGAGTTTGAGAGCTGGAGGTAAAGACATTGGCTGGGCCTGGATTAGGGTTGATATCTCCATCTTTTAAGGATAGCCTTTTCAGTCTAAGTAAAGGATTTTGTGTACTACTGATTAGATATAGAACTTTCCTGGTTATTGTATAACTATATTTAATGTGGGCTAGTCTGTGGTACTTCGAATTAAGGTAGCTTGGTGTGGAAGTTATATTTATGTGCTGGTGAGGGGTATTAGGTGGTTGAATGGTTGTTTGTTTATAACGATAGTGAAGGTGAGAACAAGTTTGATGTGTAAGTGAGGTTAAGAGATAAGATGAGGTGAGAAAAAATATGAGACTAGAAAAGAGAGGAGCTTTGGTAGTAGTATATTTAGCTAATGTGAGCATAATGCTTGGTCAGATAATGGGAATTAGAAGTAAAACAGCGAGAACTGATAAGAAGTGAATTAAAGATATACGAGAAGGTTATGTTGCTTTAAGTCTGTGCATAACCTCACTGTGGGACAACACCAGGCACTGTGTATTTTAAGTAAAGATAAAGACATTAGAGTAATGAGAGCTGATAAGGGTGGTATGATGGTGATTATGTGTACTGAAGATTATGTTAAAAACATTGAAGACATGTTGGTAAATGATACAGCTTATTCTGTTGTAAATAAGAATGTAATTAACAACAGTTTTTTGAGAATAAACACTGATCTTTTTCACATGTTTTCCTGGGGTAGTTTAGATCATGACGCATATGAATATTTGTTAGTGGAACATCCCAGCATGGCACGTTTCTTTGGGATACCCAAAGTACACAAATCAGAAACAAATCTGCCCTTCAGGCTAATTATTTCAGCCAAGAGAACCAAGACAGAAAATACTTCTTTATGGCTGGATTGCATACTTAATCCTATAGTGCAAAACGTGAGGTTGTACCTTAGGGACTCCTGGCACCTTTTGGAAATTTTGAGGGACATAAACCTCACCCATGGTGAATTTTATTTTGCGTCTCTAGACGTTAAATCACTGTACACATGTATCAGTCATGATGCTGGTGTAGAATATCTGAGAGATTGCCTTAATGGGTACACAGTAAAATAGAGATGGTTTACAGGCTTATGGGTATAGTTCTTGACAACATTTTTTTTTAGTTTAACCAAAGATATTATAAGTAGACCTCAGGGGTGGCTATGGGAGCAGGGGTGGTCCCATCTTTTGCCAACCTTGTAATGGCCGTGTGGGAGGAGAGGTATTTGTATGTATATCCACAAAGGTCCATCATCATTTTATATCAAAGATTCATTGATGATTTGATATTTCTGTGGACTGGTGGTGAGAGTAAATTTGAGTCCTTTGTTAGGGACTTAAATCACACCACAGATTTTTTGGAATTTTCTGTGGGAAGTTTTGGTAAGACCATTAATATTTTGGATATACATTTGGCTTTCGACACGTCCAGTAACACTTATGTGAGTAAGATTTATAGGAAAGATGTTTTTGTCAACCAATACTTGCACAGAGATAGCTTACACCCTAGGCATATGAAGAAAGGGGTGGTTAAGGGGCAATGTATTCACCTCAGTAGATTTACACATGATGATGACACTTTTTTTTCAAGAGGTCATCATGTTGACACATTTTTTTGAATGAAGAGGGTTAACCGATACACTCAAGGAAGTGTTTACTCTGAGACAAAATGCTGCTAAACCCATCATCAAGGGGGGGTTGGTGATGTAAGTAACAATAGGAAAAAGAAGGACAACACAGTGTCACTCTTTCTTTTCCCACCCCCATTGTCAATGAGATGGGTGTCATCAAACACATAATTAAGGACAATTGGAAGGTTCTGATGGGGAACAGGGCACTCATACAGGTAGTAGGTGTAGAACACAGGTTCACCTATAAGAAAATTAAGAACATCAAAAACATTTTGGAAAATGGTGTGGGGGGGCACACTTCAGCACTGACTGATGTGAACAGTGTTTATGGTACTTTCTCCTGTAGGAAGTGTAAACATTGTAGTTATATAAGCAATACCTCTAGTACATTTATTACACATCTTAAAAGAACTATTTGGATCCACAGATGGTTTACCTGTGAGAGTGCAAACATAGTTTATGTGGCAGTATGTGACTCTTGTCCTAGTTACTACATAGGAAAAAACATTAGACGTTTAAAGCGTAGAATATATGAGCACACATTTGCTGTTAAGAAAAAGGACTTTACCAATGCTTTAGCTAGGCATGCTATTCACTGTGTGAACTTCAAAAAGTTCACCTTTTCATTCATAGATTATGGTCAATAAGTGGATTATACAGGGAACACCAATTTGATTTTAGAACGCAAGGAGTCATTCTGGCAGATCAGTTTGGTAGCAGACAGAGCCCCTGGTCTGAATGAATGCATTAACATTAAGTGGTTTTTAGCACTAAAATAACATTCAAATCACAACAATATGACAATGGTTTTATATTAAGACATTTTTTATGAAGCTTTGACATTCTAAGTTGTTTGGTAAACAAGACATTTTTTTATTTTATGGTATGATTCTACACCTGTAATTTATCATGAAAGTCATGTGATGTGTGATGTAACTTATAAGAGGTGTATTTGTGAGAGGTTAACTTTTTTCTGAAGAAGTTCATGAAGAACACATTTGAATGAAAATGCTAAAGAATTGTGTTCACTTCTTCATTCTATCTACAGCTTTTGGTTTGAGTTTCAATTCCCAGTTTGTTGTGTGCTTGTTAATTTTTATCACTGCAGGCATACTACCTAATACCATTAGCGACCACCACCCAGCATATATCATACACAAAACCACTCCAACCCAAGGGTAACACCAATACAAATCAACCAGAAATTTTACTAAGTTCCAACCATCCATATTTAATGAAACCTTAGCTAAAGTAAATTGGGAACCCCCTCCAATCCCTGCCACTTAACGAAGCTGTTGACTTCTTTAACTCAACATTCCTAGACATCCTAAATAGACAAGCACCCACCCACCCAAAATGAATAAAACATAACCATTCAATCTGGCTCTCAAAATCCAGCAAAGAAGTAATGTCCACAAGGGATAAAATCTGGAAATCAAAGCAGAAAAACAAAGACCCTACAACTCTAATACAATACAAACAACTCTGTAACCAGGAAAAAATGCCTAATAACCAATGATAAAAAATCCCACTGCCTCAACCTACAAAGCCAACATAAAAATAATCCCAAAAAATTCTGCTCCTCCATCAACCATGTATTACATCCAGGTTCTCAAAGCAACCCAGCCCCTGACCAAGGGAGCCCGCAGGATTTTTTGCAGGGGGGTGCAAACCTAGAGCCCCACCCACATAGCTCGCCCCGCCACCTGCCAACACAGCCCCGCCCAAGTCCACCCACCCCAAGCCCCGCCCACACAGCCATTCCAGTGTCCCATTACTTGGCTATTTCTCCCCATTTACTGTAGACACTGTTCAAATCTGTGTGCATACTGTTTTATGCTTTAGTTCTACAATGATTACAGGCAGTTGGATTTAATTTACAACTTTTATTTCAAACATTATAGCCCAAACACTGAGGCATTTACTAAACCTAAATAAAGCAATAGTCTTACAATGAAAACAGACTTGGCATTAAAGCTTCTCTACTTTTGAAACTCACATTCAATGAAACAGCATTGAAACCCACATTCAAAGAAAATGCATCTGGCCAGTGGCAGGTTATTTACCTTTGAACTGTTTTCAAGCAATAGGCTCCTTGCACACCGTTAGGGCCATGCAAAAGTTATTTGATTTACCTGATTGTATTAATTATAATATATAATTGAATTATATCCCTTGTATTATACAGCAGCACTTGTTTGAGTGACTCTGCTGAAGTAAAAGTAATCTGAATAATTCCACATTAAAGATATCTGAAACTAATGAAGATGTTGTTGCTAGAAAACAACTGTATATTTCAGTGTTTCATCTACAAATTCAGTGCCTGTTGCCGTCAAAGAATAAATTGCCTATGTTAAATTAAAAAAATGGTAAGCGGGTATATTGCAATAGAAAATGGATGATAAGCTGAAAAACAGGTTCATAGTTATTAGGCATCTCATCCAAAGGAGGACATCCTGAGGACTGCAGCATACAAATGTATATGCTGTAGGAATAGAACCTTAAGCCTTTACATTAAGATGCAAGTATTCTACTTGTGGTGCTACTAACATAGCTTTAAAACTTTATACCACAATACAGATACCATTTGCTAAACAAAACAGTTGCACATTGTAAATAGACTTGGCATGAGCAGCAGTGAACTTAGCTTCCCTTAAAACTCACAGTTCCTTGAAAATGCACTTGAAAATTCCACCTGTTAACTCTAACTTGGGCATTTCACTTTCTCACAAACATATCACACCCCTCAAGGCCTCAACCTTAGTGCAAGAAATATGGACAAAGCCTAAAATAAATAGGGACAGATTATAAATATGGCTCTCAGAAACTTAGAAAATTGCAAGAGTAACAGGATTTGTGTTAGTATGCATTTTTCTAAATGACATGACATCTAAAACTGAAATGTCTCATTTAGCAACTTCAATCCTTTTTAGGAGGAATATGGGGCAAAAATCTGGACAGCTGAGGGGTATGCTACCTCCCTCTTATACACACACCAAATAATTCTGGTCAGACAAATTAGTTCTGGGAAGGTTGCACTGAACGGCACCGTGCTTGAGCTGAAGTGGGTGAAATCCTGGTAGCCAGTGATAACTGATCTGCAGCTCAGCAATGTGGAGCATTAAAGCATTTTAGCAGAGCATTGTTTCATCACTACCTATTGTGTTTGCACATAAGCTGTAGTTATTTTAAACATTTGCCTTTTTTGATTACTACAGAGTACATTTACCCACCAGAGCTATTGTGTTTTGACTTCAGTGTGGAGCTGGTTGTTGCAGGGCTTGGCTTTTAAGTAAGGTAGCTATGCTTATTTACCATATACCATTAAAGCCACCCTGACCCAACTACAAGTGTACTAACACACAGACACTGCTATAAGACACTGGTATGCAATAAAATGTAATGAGCTTCTGAAAATACTGTAATCCTGTCCTTTTATTACAATGAATATAAAATACTTCGAAATAAGGTAAAAAAGCTCATAATCTTGAACCGACAAAACTACTTTTCCACACTTCAAAACAATAATAAAATCAAACCCTCAGAAATTTTGGAAAGGTATCTCTACTCTACTTAACCCCAGCAAACCAGATACCCCTACCCCAGACCCAAACGCTCCTGACCAAGACTTGGCTACCCAATTTAACTCTTTTCATTTAATCCATTTCCAAATTAACGTAATCTTTCTTTAACACCACTACATTCTCCAAAACTCCCTTACCATCCCCAACCATCTCTCTACCCCACTCTGCTACTACTTCCTCATTCCCATCTACTAACTCCCATCCCTCCACTCCTCCTACTCCTACTACTTCATCAGCTTCATCTGCCCCTAATTCTCCCTCTTCACACTCCTTTTTTCTCATTTAAACCTATACCCACTTCTACTATAAAGAAATTCCTTATGAAACTGAAGCCATGCACCAATGCTCCTGATAACATCCCTTCTTACTTTCTTAGCAAAGCTGCTGAAGCAATCGCTTACCCTATTAGCATTTTAATCAACCGCTCTATCCAAGAATGTATAGTACCCCAAGTCTGGAAAAGGGCCTTTATCATACCTCTACATAAAAGGTGGCAACAACAACGTTACTAATTTCCGCCCCATAGGTATTCTGTCCCCCATCTCTAAACTCCTAGAAAAGTGTATCCAACTACAACTCCTTCCACATCTCTTAGATAATCACCTACTAACTCCCACACATGGATTCAGACCACATCATAGCACTATGACCGCCCTCCTCTCCTTCCTTGAAACTAAATAAAGCTAGCGACTCTGGCCAAATTGTTTCTACCCTACTACTCGACCTCTCTAAGGCCTTTGACACTCTCTCACAGCCTGCTACTAACTAAACTTTCTAAACTTAACCTATCTCCCTCCTCCTTGAACTGGTTCTCCAGCTACTTATCTAACAGATCTCAAGCAGTCAAATGGAAAAAGGCCACCTCCTCATTTCTAAATACTCCTACTGGGGTACCCCAGGGCTCTATACCGAGTCCCTTCTCTTCAATATATTTATAAATGATTTCCGCAACTCTATCCCATTCTCAGACATCATCCAATATGCCGATGATTCTGCTATTATCTGCACTGCCACCTCTATCCCCTCACTCCTAAAACTGACTCAAGATGCTTTTACAACAACTGAGCAATGGATGAAAAGGAATCACCTAGCACTCAATGCCTCTAAAACCAAATTAATGTTATTCACCCCCTCTAAGGCAACTTCTTTCAATATAAACACATTCCACATCTCTAGACAAAATAATCTACCCCTGGAACTGGTGTCAAGACCAAGTTACTCGGGGTCCAAATTGATAACTAGCTCAAATTCAACTCCCACCTACAGTTAAATATCAAGAAAACCCATCAAAAACTTGGTATGCTTTACCGACAAAATCATTACCTTACACCTGCTACCAAAATCACCCTCTACCTCATTTCTTATCCTCTCCCTTCTCTATGGAGCTCCACTCCTAACTAATCTACAGACCTCCAACACAACTTTCCTCTTGCTACAACAAAATTGCCAAGTTCGCTAACAACCACAAGTCCTCCACCCACCACTGTTCCTCTCTCCAAAAACTAAAAATGGCTAGAGCTACCCAGTTATCTCACATATACTCAACTAAATCTTGAACATAAGCTCATTTTCAACCCCTCCCTTTGTCCCTCCCTTTCATCAGCCTTTAAAATGCACCTTCCTGCTAGAGTATTAAGGTCCAACAATCAAAATCTATTAGAAGTATATAAACCAACTCGTCCCCAGGCAAAATCTTCTGTCTTATGGCCTTGCATGCCTTTGGAACTCCCTACCACCTTCCATTCGCACCACCCCCAACCATTTTATATTTAAAAGATCTCTTCACTCACATCTAGTATCCCACTGGGAATGCTCTTGCTCCCACCCCACATTAACACTTGCAAACTCCATCTTCCTTCTTCCTCTGTTTCCTCCTGCAACTTTCCTAATTACCCACCCTAACTCATACATATTATTCCTACAATTATCAGAAAGAATATACTAGGCCACACTTCCCAAGTATTGCTTCCCTAATACGTTATTGCTTCAGTACTTTTGTGCATTGCTTCCTAATATGTTATTATTCCTCAATATTGTCATGAAATGCTTCCAAATATGTTATTTCTCAGTGCTTTTGTGCTAAATTTCCCTTTAGTCTGTATTACCCATTAATTTCATCACTAGATTGTACTCGCTCTAGTTTTTGTTGTATTATTTGCAAATTGTTATTTCTTGTATGATTAACTTCTGTGTAATTGTATAATTTGTATATCTATTAATAACCTACTTAGTTTTGGAGCTTTTCTCCCCAGGACTCCATTGAAAACGGGTTCATTTGGCCCAATGGACTATCCTGGCAAACCAACTGCAAATAAAATAAATAAAATACTGTCATATGCATTTCAATACCCAAGGCTTATACATTATCTAGTCATGTAAATATTCTCTGCATGGCAACAACGAAAAGGCTTTCAATGCTGGTAATTCTTTAACAATATACTTACTAAAGCTTACTTGCATCTTACAATATCCGACAAGCTTACTAAAGCTTACTTGCATCTTACAATCTCCGACAAACTTACCTGATGTTCATTAAACCATGGCTACTTAAACAGAGAAACAGGGCACTGTGACAGCATACAGTTCCAGAATAAGAAGCATAAATCAACAGTACAAAACCAGAACATTTTGCAAAATCAAGGACAGATGAAAAGCCACGGTCGTATTTGTGATCTACTTTGGATGGGGGAATACTCTGCACACTTACACTGCATAACTGCTCCTTGCCTTCCATGGACACATCCAGAGCCACTACAATGGGGAGTGGGGTGCAATAAGTATGTCACAATTTGAAATGTCTCTGGCTGACAGTGATGGATCTGACACTCATACCTCTCAACTTCAGAGCAAGAAATCTGGACAAAGCCATACACAGAACTAGAAGTGCGACACAAGCCCAAAAATAAGGCCAATTTTTAAATATTGCTCTTATAACTTAAATAGAACAGGTAGATCTTGCATTAGTACAAATTTTCTGAAGGGTATGAAATCTGAAACTCAAATGTCTGCCATTATTTTCTAACTTCAATCTTTAATGACTTGCCACTAATTTGCCAGAAAACCACAATTTTATGAAAACGGACCAAAATGTGATGCAAAATACCTGTCAAAAAGGGACACCTTTTAATATTAACAGTTAACTTGAAGCAGCTAACAAAATAAGAGCATCCACATGCATTTCTGAAATAAAGGAAATCTATAAGTGATCATTACAGTTATATATAATTGTAAACCCTCCACATTTTCTTCCAAAATTGCCATTTTGGAGGAGGGATTATTAGGGAGAGCAACATTTTGAGCCAGAATTGGGGACAATTGAGATGTTTGGATATTCCTAATCTACAAAGTGATTTGCACGTACCTCTCAACCTCTTAATGCAGGAAATCTGAACAAGGCCAAATATATTGGGGAACATACAAACACTACTAAAAATTGCTCTTGTATAAACGTAAAGACAGTCTTGCATTAGCATGCAATTTTCTGAAGGTTATGACATCTGAAACTCAATGTCTGTCATTTAATGGCTTCATTCCTAAATGATTTGCTAGAAAGTCACAAATTTGAGGAACAAACCAAAAATAAGCAGCAAATATCTATTCATTCTGCAAAGATATGGACAACTGAGAGGTATAGTTCAACTGGGGCTGTCTGAGCTTGCTACCCCCACTCACAAAATCATGGTCAAATGGAGCCTCCCCCCTGCAGCCATTCCAATGTCCCATTCCTTGGTTATTTTGCCCCATTTATCATAAACACTAATGTGCATACTGCTTTACTTCTGCGATGATTTAGGATTTCATTTGAAAGTTTTATTTTGCATTTTACAGCACAAACCCTAATACATATCTGTTAAAGCAATGCAGTCTCACAATGAAAATAGACTAACATTAACACTTCTCTGCTCTTGAAATTTGCATGCATTGAAACAGCACTGAAAACCACTTTTAGAGAAAGTGCATTTTGCCAATGGCAAATATTAACTCTGGGCTGTCTACAAAATCATAGGCCCCTCGAACATAACATACACGTGCTCTTTGATACACCTTCCGGACTGTATTACATTATATTCCTTGTACAATACAGTACAGTTGTTAGAGGGCATTTTAAATTTATTGTTTTGAACATTTTTCCAGTAAACAATGAAACAAAAAGCATCCACCAATGACAAAACTGCCCAATTCAGAACATTACCATCATAAAAGTCTACTCAAGTCCACCAGTATCAGTAAAAATATACACAATCTCTGAAGTAGTAAACTCCACATTGAAAAATTTGTAACTAATAAAGAGGTTGCTGCTAGCAAACAATTTATATGTCATTGTTTAATCTACAAATAAAGTGCCTGTTACCCTTGAAGAATAAATTGCTTTTGTTGCATGCAATAAAAAATGAAAAGCTAGTAATACCACAATAGGGAATGGATAGCAAACTGTTAACAGGTTCATAGTTACTAGTTATCTTTGCCAAAAGACTGCAGCATCCACCCCCTTTACAACACAATACAGCATCAGCAATGCATTTACCTACTGTGGGAGTAGAACCCACAGCCTTCAGCAAGTACACTATCTGTTGTGCTATTAACAATGCAAGCAGACTAAACACAAGCAGCCCTAAACTTTTGCTCCCCTGCAGCTCTCGGCTCCTTGTAAAATCTACTCGACACTCAGCTGTATCTCTGAACTTTTCAGCACAAAAAATCTGGAAAAAGCCAAAATTTATTGGGGGGGGGGGGGCAAAAACCAGGGACACATTTTAAACATTGCTTGTATAATGTTTGAAAGTTGCTAGAATAAAATGCTGCGTTACCACCATACATTTCACTGCCACGTCTTGAACCCAGGGGACCCCGTGCAAAACAGTCAGAGCAACATACCACTACGCCAAATCAACTGTTTTGTGAAAGAGGAAGACTGAAACTTAAATAGCTACCATTTAGTGAATTCAGTTCTCACCATAGCACAGCTGTCAACCTCTTAGCACAAAAGACCTGAACAAAGCCAATAATGGGTGACTACAACCACCAAACATTCAGTGAATTCAGTTCTCACCATAGCTCTCAACCTCTTAGCAAATAACACCCAGACAAAACCAGTAATGGGAGAATATAGCCACCAAACATATTCAGTGAATTCAATTCTTACCATAGCTCTCAACATTAGCAAAAAACCTGGATGAAGCCAATAAATACCTGAACAAAGCCAATACTGGGTGAAGACACTAACTATAACTGTAACCAAGTAGTAAGGGGAGACTGGATCTACACATTTTATTTTTCCCCAGGCTGATTAACTTTAAGAGTGCACTTCAAACGCTTTTAAATAAAGTTCTAGAAGGACAAATTAGAGTCCCCCCCATTGCTTCTGTTACTGTGGTGGAAGAAGCACCTTTTACCCTCCAAAGGCATACGTAGCAATTTGCAACTTTGGTCCTGTTGCTAGCTGAGAAATGAATCACACATCTTTGGAAAAAAGGATGAAGAACCAGCTATAAGTCAATTAATAAGTATGTATGTTATATTAAGTAATGCAATTAGAGCAGTCATTAACCACTCCACACTCGAAAAAGGTAGCTCTATAGGGGGGAGGTTCAACTAAGTATGAGGGAAAGGATACTGAAACACTTCTTTCTTTTACAAAATTCACAAAATATACACACGGAAGGTGCAGAGCACTACTCACTCACACAAACTCCATCTCAAGTAAGTGCGCGCCACTTTTGTGTTTTGGCGACAACCGCCAAGTGTTCAGTCACTGTGAAAAAAAAGGACTCCGACTCAGGAGTGGAGCAACCAACCTACCTTCTTCTTGTACCAACACCACCACCAGTCCAGTCCTTCCACCACACGATGGTTTTGAATAGCCACAGCCATGAATCAGGAAGGATAGTCTTCTCCACTGTCCACCTGCAGTCTTCCATAATGATGCGGTCGCCAGTTATAAAGTTTAAGGAGGAGTTTGACGCTTGTCACGTTAGTAATCAAGTATGCATCATTGTGTCATGTGACTGCCTGCCACACCACCTCCGCTAACATTTCTTCCTAAAAGTCCGATTCTACGAACAATGCAGGCTTTACAGAAAAAAAAAGTAAGCGGAAATAAAATAGAAAAAAGTGTCTTTTACAGAAAAAAAAAGTAAGCGGAAATAAAATAGAAAAAAGTGTCTTTTGCAGATATTAAGAAAATCCAGGGGAGTGCAAGTGCACCCCCTTGCACCTGCCTGCGGGCGCCCTTGCCCCTGACCCACACAAACCCTCATTGAACTTGCCCCCCTCTTCAATTCCTACTTTGTTAACCACCACCTTTCCTATGGTTAACTCCACCACCACCAAGACAGCTATTGACCAAACCATCCCAGAAAGCAATCCTACACACAACTCTAACCTAAAATTCTCCCCCATACCCATTGCCACAATAAAAAAACTTTTACTTAAGCTTAAACCCTATGCCCCCTGACAATCTACCCCCACACTTCCTGCAGCTAGCAGCAAACTCTATAGCTTATCCCATCAGCATACTTATTAACAGATCAATTAAAGAGTCCCTTGTCCCAGACATCTGGAAAAAAGCATTAATTCTCCCCTTATACAAATGCGGCACCAACACAGACACCAAAAACTTTCGACCCATAGCTATTCTCTCACCCCTCTCTAAAATACTGGAAAAATGCATCCATGCCCAACTCCTCAATCACCTGCTTGAAAATCAGATTCTGTCACCCACTCAGCATGGTTTCAGATCAGGACACAGCACCACTACAGCCCTCCTCTCCTTCCTTGATACAGTTAACCGGGCATGGGATTCTGGAAAAATACGTCTTATTTAGCATCTTTATTAACAACTTTCACACCACTCTCTCACAATGCTCAGTAATCCAGTATGCTGATGACTCTACAATAATATGCACTGCAAATGCCAGCTCTGAACTCCAGCAGATCACCCAGAATGCCCTCACCTCTACTGAATCTTGGATGCTTAACAGCCATCTTGCCCTAAATCCAAAAGAAACTAAACTAGTAATTTTTACCCCTAAGAAAACCACTCCCCTAGGTAAAAAACTCTTCAGTATACAAGCCCAAGACAATACTACTATAGATGTTGTCCCACACACTAAATTTCTAGGCATTATTATAGATGAAAACCTAAACTTTGACCTACACATAAACAGTAACATCAAAAAAAAAACACACCAAAAGCTCAGTATGCTGTACAGGCACCAACACTTTCTAAGCCTCTCTACTAGACAAACCCTTGCAACTACATTTTTATTACCCTCTCTCCTTTATGGTGCCCCTCTCCTCACTAATATCCAAAATTTTACAAAATCCAAACTTGATATGTGTTACAACAGAATAGACAAATTTGCCACCAAGGCCAAATTCTCATCCCACCACTGTAACTCACTGAAACAATTAGGCTAGTTGGAACACCCCCACCAACTCTCATTCACCCAGCTACCTACAGCACAAAAAATAATCTACAGGCCCACAGAATGTCCTGCTCTCTCAACTGTACTTGCCAAATAGCAACCCAGCAGGCAACCAAGATCTGAAAATCATCTACTTCTAAAAGTAGAAAAGCCCACCTTACCTGCTGGTAAACTCTTCTACTCCTTCCCTGTCACCAAAGTACGGAACTCACTTCCACCTTCTATAATCAGTACAGGCAGCACCACCACCTTCAAACAAACACTGATAAATCACCTCAACTCTTCCTGGCTATGAACCTGCTCTATAACAACCCTTCCTGGCTATGTACCTGCTCTATAACAACCGCTCCTGGCTATGTACCTGCTCTATAACAACCCTACCTGGCTATGTACCTGCTCTATGACAACCCTTCCTGGCTCTGTAGCTGCTCTATGACAACCCTTCCTGGCTATGTACCTGTTCTATAACAACTCTTCCTGGCTATGTACCTGCTCTATAATAACTCTTCCTGGCTCTGTACCTGCTCTATAATACCTCTTCCTGGCTCTGTACCTGCTCTATAACAACCCTTCCTGGCTCTGTACCTGCTCTATAACAACCCTTCTTGGCTATGTACCTGCTCTATAACAACCCTTCCTTGCTATGTACCTACTCTAAACCAACCTTTCCTGGCTCTGTACCTGCTCTATAAGAACCCTTTCTGGCTATGTACCTGCTCTATAACAACCCTTCCGGGCTATGTAGCTGCTCTATAACAACCCTCCCTGGTTATGTACCTTCTCTATAACAACCCTTCCTGGCTATGTACCTGCTCTATAACAATCCTTCCTGGCTATGTACCTGCTCTATAACAACCCTTCCTGGCTCTGTACCTGCTCTATAACAACCCTCCCTGGTTATGTACCTGCTCTATAACAACCCTCCCTGGTTATGTACCTGCTCTATAACAACCCTTCCTGGCTGTGTACCTGCTCTATAACAACCCTTCCTGGCTGTGTACTTGCTCTATAACAACCCTTCCTGGCTATGTACCTGCTCTATAACAACCTTTCCTGGCTATTTACTTGCTCTATAACAGTCCTTCCTGGCTATGTACCTGCTCTATAACAACCCTCCCTGGTTATGTACCTGCTCTATAACAATGCTTCCTGGCTCTGTACCTGCTCTATAACAACCTTTCTTGGCTATGTACCTGTTCTATAACAACCCTTCCTGGCTATGTACCTGCTCTATAACAACCCTTCCTGGCTCTGTACCTGGTCTATAACAACCCTTCCTGGCTATGTACCTGCTCTATAACAACGCTTCCTGGCTATGTAGCTGCTCTATAACAACCCTTCCTGGCTCTGTACCTGCTCTATGACAACCCTTCCTGGCTCTGTACCTGCTCTATGACAACCCTTCCTGGCTATGTACCTGTTCTATAACAACTCTTCCTGGCTCTGTACCTGCTCTATAATAACTCTTCCTGGCTCTGTACCTGCTCTATAACAACCATTCCTGGCTATGTACCTGCTCTATAACAACCCTTCCTGGCTATGTATCTGCTCTATAAGAACCCTTCCTGGCTATGTACCTGCTCTACAACAACCCTTCCTGGTTATGTGCCTGCTCTATAACAACCCTTCCTGGCTATGTGCCTGCTCTATAACAACCCTTCCTGGCTATGTACCTGTTCTATAACAACTCTTCCCGGCTATGTACCTGCTCTATAATAACTCTTCCTGGCTCTGTACCTGCTCTATAACAACCCTTCCTGGCTCTGTACCTGCTCTATAACAACCCTTCCTGGCTATGTACCTGCTCTATAACAACCCTTCCTTGCTATGTACCTACTCTATAACAACCCTTCCTGGCACTGTACCTGCTCTATAAGAACCCTTCCTGGCTATGTACCTGCTCTATAACAACCCTTCCGGGCTATGTACCTGCTCTATAACAACCCTCCCTGGTTATGTACCTTCTCTATAACAACCCTTCCTGGCTATGTACCTGCTCTATAACAACCCTTCCTGGCTCTGTACCTGCTCTATAACAACCCTCCCTGGTTATGTACCTGCTCTATAACAACCCTCCATGGTTATGTACCTGCTCTATAACAACCCTTCCTGGATATGTACCTGCTCTATAACAACCCTTACTGGCTGTGTACTTGCTCTATAACAACCCTTCCTGGCTATGTACCTGCTCTATAACAACCTTTCCTGGCTATTTACCAGCTCTATAACAACCCTTCCTGGCTATGTACCTGCTCTATAAAAACCCTTCCTGGCTATGTACCTGCTCTATAACAACCCTTCCTGGCTATGTACCTGCTCTATTACAACCCTTCCTGGTTATGTGCCTGCTCTAATACAACCCTTCCTGTCTATGTACCTGCTCTATAACAGCCCTTCCTAGCTATGTACCTGCTCTATAACAACCCTCCCTGGTTATGTACCTGCTCTATAACAACCCTTCCTGGCTCTGTACCTGCTCTATAACAACCCTCCCCGGTTATGTACCTGCTCTATAACAACCCTCCATGGTTATGTACCTGCTCTATAACAACCCTTCCTGGCTATGTACCTGCTCTATAACAACCCTTCCTGGCTGTGTACTTGCTCTATAACAACCTTTCCTGGCTATGTACCTGTTCTACAACAACCCTTCCTGGCTATGTACCTGCTCTATAACAACCTTTCCTGGCTCTGTACCTGGTCTATAACAACCCTTCCTGGCTATGTACCTGCTCTATAACAACCCTTCCTGGCTATGTACCTGCTCTATAACAACCCTTCCTGGCTCTGTACCTGCTCTATGACAACCCTTCCTGGCTCTGTACTTGCTCTATGACAACCCTTCCTGGCTATGTACCTGTTCTATAACAACTCTTCCTGGCTATGTACCTGCTCTATAATAACTCTTCCTGGCTCTGTACCTGCTCTATAACAACCCTTCATGGCTATGTACCTGCTCTATAATAACCCTTCCTGGCTCTGTACCTGCTCTATAACAACCCTTCCTGGCTATGTACCTGCTCTATAACAACCCTTCCTGGCTCTGTGACTGCTCTATAACAACCCTTCCTGGCTATGTACCTGCTCTATAACAACCCTTCCTGGCTATGTACCTGCTCTATAACAACCCTTCCTGGCTATGTACCTGCTCTATAACAACCCTTCCTGGCTATGTGCCTGCTCTATAACAACCCTTCCTGGCTATGTACCTGCTGTATAACAACCCTTCCTGACTATGTACCTGCTTTATAACAGCCCTTCCTGGCTACGAACCTGCTCTATAACAACCCTTCCTGGCTATGTACCTGCTCTATAACAACTCTTCCTGGCTATGTACCTGCTCTATAACAACCCTTCCTGGCTATGTACCTGCTCTATAACAACCCTTCCTGCCTATGTACCTGCTCTATAACAACTCTTCCTGGCTATGTACCTGCTGTATAACAACCCTTCCTGGCTATGTACCTGCTTTATAACAGCCCTTCCTTGCTACGAACCTGCTCTATAACAACCCTTCCTGGCTATGTAGCTGCTCTATAACAACCCTTCCTGGCTATGTACCTGCTCTATAACAGCCCTTTCTGGCTCTGTACCTGCTCTATAACAACCCTTCCTGACTATGTACCTGCTCTATAACAACCCTTCCTGGCTATGTACCTGCTCTATAACAACTCTTCCTGGCTATGTACCTGCTCTATAACAACCCTTCCTGGCTATGTACCTGCTCTATAACAGCCCTTCCAGGCTATGTACCTGCTCTATAACAACCCTTCCTGGCTGTGTACCTGCTCTATAACAACCCTTCCAGGCTATGTACATGCTCTCTAACAACCCTTCCTGGCTCTGTACCTTCTCTATAACAACCCTTCCTGGCTCTGTACCTGCTCTCTAACAACCCTCCCTGGCTCTGTACCTGCTCTATAACAACCCTTCCTGGCTATGTACCTGCTCTATAACAACCCTTCCTGGCTGTGTACCTGCTCTATAACAACCCTTCCTGGCTATGTACCTGCTCTATAACAACCCTTCCTGGCTATGTACCTGCTCTATAACAACCCTTCCTGGCTCTGTACCTGCTTTATAACAACCCTTCCTGGCTATGTACCTGCTCTATAACAACCCTTCCTGGCTGTGTACCTGCTCTATAACAACCCTTCCTGGCTATGTACCTGCTCTATAACAACCCTTCCTGACTATGTACCTGCTCTATAACAACCCTTCCCGGCTATGTACCTGCTCTATGACAACCTTTCCCGGCTATGTACCTGCTCTATAACAACCCTTCCTGGCTATGTTCCTGCTCTATAACAACCCTTCCAGGCTATGTACATGCTCTATAACAACCCTTCCTGGCTATGTTCCTGCTCTATAACAACCCTTCCAGGCTATGTACATGCTCTATAACAACCCTTCCTGGCTATGTACCTGCTCTATAACAACCCTTCCAGGCTATGTACATGCTCTATAACAACCCTTCCTGGCTATGTTCCTGCTCTATAACAACCCTTCCTGGCTCTGTACCTGCTTTATAACAACCCTTCCTGGCTATGTACCTGCTCTATAACAACCCTTCCTGGCTGTGTACCTGCTCTATAACAACCCTTCCTGGCTATGTACCTGCTCTATAACAACCCTTCCTGACTATGTACCTGCTCTATAACAACCCTTCCCGGCTATGTACCTGCTCTATGACAACCCTTCCCGGCTATGTACCTGCTCTATAACAACCCTTCCTGGCTATGTTCCTGCTCTATAACAACCCTTCCAGGCTATGTACATGCTCTATAACAACCCTTCCTGGCTATGTTCCTGCTCTATAACAACCCTTCCAGGCTATGTACATGCTCTATAACAACCCTTCCTGGCTATGTACCTACTCTATAACAACCCTTCCAGGCTATGTACATGCTCTATAACAACCCTTCCTGGCTCTGCACCTGCTCTATAACAACCCTTCCTGACTATGTATCTGCTCTATAACAACCCTTCCTGGCTCTGTACCTGCTCTATAACAACCCTTCCTGGCTATGTACATGCTCTATAACAACCCTTCCTGGCTATGCTCCTGCTCTATAACAACCCTTCCAGGCTATGTACATGCTCTATAACAACCCTTCCTGGCTATGTTCCTGCTCTATAACAACCCTTCCAGGCTATGTACCTGCTCTATAACAACCCTTCCTGGCTATGTTCCTGCTCTATAACAACCCTTGCAGGCTATGTACCTGCTCTATAACAACCCTTCCAGACTATGTACCTGCTCTATAACAACCCTTCCTGGCTCTGTACCTGCTCTATAACAACCCTTTCTGGCTATGTACATGATCTATAACAACCCTTCCTGGCTATGTACCTGCTCTATAACAACCCTTCCAGGCTATGTACCTGCTCTATAACAACCCTTCCTGGCTATGTACCTGCTCTATAACAACCCTTCCTGGCTGTGTACCTGCTCTATAACAACCCTTCCTGGCTATGTTCCTGCTCTATAACAACCCTTCCAGGCTATGTACCTGCTCTATAACAACCCTTCCTGGCTCTGTACCTGCTCTATAACAACCCTTCCTGGCTCTGTACCTGCTCTATAACAACCCTTCCTGGCTGTGTACCTGCTCTATAACAACCCTTCCTGGCTATGTTCCTGCTCTATAACAACCCTTCCAGGCTATGTACCTGCTCTATAACAACCCTTCCTGGCTCTGTACCTGCTCTATAACAACCCTTCCTGGCTCTGTACCTGCTCTATAACAACCCTTCCTGGTATGTAGCTGCTCTGTAACAATCCTTACTGGCTCTTTACCTGCTCTATAACCTAACCTCTTCCTTCTCCTTATATGATAACTGAACTCCTACACTTTTTACTACTAGTGACTGATTATACTTTCTCCATATTTATTTTTTTTTCTTTCAACACTTGTTGATACTGGTTCAATAATGCCTGATTAATTTATCTCTGTTTTTACCATTCTGAATTCATCTGGCAGCCAACTAAATTCCTGATTTTATGTATATATTCTGTATCTGTTACTGTAACCACTGTGTGTAACACTGTTCCTACTTCTGTACCAATTAATGTTTCAGTTTTTTTTTCTGCATCTATGTTCTTGTCGGAGCTTTTCTCCCCAGGCCTCCAATGAAAATGGGCTCTTTTAGGCCCAGTGGACTTTCTCGGTAAACAAATGCAATAAATAAATAAATAAACTTGTTCCATCCTGCTGTGACCTGTATTGGACCTTCAACACCAAATCCTTCACTTTGCAGGCATTCCATAACTTCAGCTTTTATTTTTTTAACTTGTACTTTACTAATATTCTGTTCTACATTTCCTCTTTGTGATATTATTTTTTATTGTGAAATTGTCCATATCTGGATGCCTTTACCTGTATTTCTCTTCTGATATCTTTGGGGCTGCCTTCTTTATATTGATTAATTTGACTTTCTCCTTTGCATAAATATTGTACCAAATCAAATCTCTCTTTCTTTCCCATGTCCATATTTCCTTTTTAGACTTTTCAAAAATCTCTAGGTTTTGTTGTTTATATTTTCACACTTCCTCAGATGCTCCTTTTTCCAAACGGATCAAAGTTTATTGATCTACATACTGTTTTTCACAAATCTGTTGTATTAATGAACACATTTTTTTATTTGAAGCTTCTAACAGTTTTTTTTTTTTTGTGGAAGTCTTTTTCTTTCCCCTAATTTCTATCTTAATCATTTTATACATCTTGTGTCAGGAAATTCTGGGCTTTTTGCAGAATAGTAACAATACATAATTTATTTGTTATCCTCAATAGTCCACTTGATTGTCTTTATGGCTCTTCTTTGGCCTATCAGTTGTTGTGATTTTTGTGGGCTACTACTTCCTTTTACAACGGGGGGGCATCATCCCCCTGGGCCTGGCCTGGCCCCTTTGTAAGAATGTTTTCGTATTTTGAGGATTCTACACTGTAATCTTTTCCCTGTCCTGGCACCAGTGTGCCTACCAGGATTGAGCACTTTTCTTTTTATCGTGGTTCTTGTGCAACAAGCTATCTTATTTAATTTTTAACCTACTTCTGTTCATGATATATGCTATATAAAGACAGTCTATATATCAGTGTCTTCTTGGTGAGATTTTATGAAAAACAGGATGTACCTCGTGGTGGTACTCACTAAGACTTGAGGTCATCCTATTCAATTTCAGCAATAATACTCTCTTTTGCTTGCTGACTTATAATCTCTCTATTTAGACCCCTAATGTATCTGTGTGTGCGTTTGTGTGTACATGAAGAATATAAGAGATAGGTGTGCGATGTGCATAACTACCAGAAGGGAAGATGTTTTATGGTAAGAGAAATCCGAGGTCCTAAAGCAAGTTCTGTATCCCAGGTTTTATATATTATGCTTGTCATGTTGACTCCCTGTGCATAATAACCCAATGACAGCAAACTGGGCTATTTAAACTCATCACACATTACACCCATCAAACTGGTGTGACACAATGAAAAAAGGCATTTTTGCAGGGCAGCATATAAGTCTGTGAGCTCCCATATGGGGGCTTAATTATTATGTACGCATACCAACTCCACAGTCTCAAAACAAGTGCTGGGAAAAGAGACGTACATTGCAAGGGTAAAACAAGTACATACATTTCTATTATTTCATACTACACTGGATAAATGCAAAACCATTCAGGAACTGCTCGGTTCTGGGAGATGGCACTGAGGGAAGCTGCATTCTTTTTTTTAGCTTTTATCTCTTTTTTCAATGGAGTTGATACTTATGTGAGTGTGTGAGTGAGTAAGTGAGTGTAAGTATTTTGATTTGTGTGGGGCTTTGTGTGTGTGAGTAAGTGAGTGTGAGTATTTTGATTTTGTGGGGGGGGGGCTTTGTGTCATGCTCCATGCTGTATTTCAGGACAGCAGACAAATAGCATACCAGGACCGGTGTGTATACATTCTTTGCATTTATTTTCCATACAGTCACATATAGCAGAGCAATATGCACATCTTCTCAGGCTCACTGTCAGTTTAGCAATCATTACTACCTTCAATACTGCCCCATGCATTGTGGATAAAACCCCTTTAGGTTTTAGGCAGACAAAGGTAGTCTATCACTGATTTCACAGATCATCACTATGATCCGGTATCACCAAATCCCACCCTGGATAATAAGAGAAAAGAATAAAATTCTCGTTTGAGGTAATGCTTGCAGATTAAAATATTTCCATGACCAGTTTTGCCTTTACTTTAAAACTTTTCATTTTGAAAACATGTATTCTCAAAAGGGCTTGATATTATTGTATAGGAGTTCACATGTTCCACTAACATGGAAAATGCTTAGGGTTTTGTAGTGTTTAAGAATGCTTTATTGTTAGCAGTCATTTTACTATTTATCTGTTGTGTAACCATCACAGGTCCCCATACTTCACTGGAAGCTTTATACCACATCCTCGTGAAGTAACTGTCACTGAATGTGAATGCGAGGTGCTTGTCATGTATGACAAGTGACAACTGGATAATGTAGCAATAGCTGGTAATATGTTTCTTTTTGGTAAAATGTCACTTCTGGGTAACACATCACTTTCAGGCAATATGTCACATTTAGGTTACATGTTACTAGTCTGGTATTAATTCTTTGAAGATACTGACTCAGAGCCTCTTAACTGTTTAATTTCTCCTAGTTATGAGAAAGGTTTATCTGGTTGTGACAATTATCTGTTGAGTTTGGACATCTCTGGAATGGCTTTGATATATCTCCAATTTCTCCTTGCTATGTCTTCATCATCATTTCAAATGATGTACAATATTGGTCCTGCAGATTTACCAATGGTTATACCGGTTGGCTTCCATCTCATTTCCCACATTAACTTAAGAAAGACCATCTGGCCTGGATTTAAGTCAGGCAAGAGACAAACGGAATACGTCATATTGTAAAGACACTTGCATGTAGCTCTAACCTTTGGGTCATTTTTATTGCACATATGGTATAATTGTGATGGTCATTCAGATCTGTCTAGCTACGGTCACTCCAGTTGCAATATGTGGCAGTAATCACTAAGACATTGGAGCCGAGTGCAGATCTGTCTTTTTTGTGCTTGCATTGCTTTTCCAGCAGCACTCGGATAATGCATCCTTAGCATTCTATGGACAAACTCCCTTTTAAACTGCTGAAAGTCTTAAAACATTAAATGAATTCTACATCATCTTACATCAAGGTATGGCTTGCTGACTGAATATTGTACGTAGGCTGACTATCTCAATGTCTTTTGATTACTACTACTACAAGTTAGTTTCCCACATTGGCCCTTTTGGCAATGTAGATACAGTCAAAGATCTTCTCCTTTGAGTGGGTATACATCCAATACAGCAGACACATAGACACATGCTTAGTTGCATTGCTATTGATATTTGGCTATTACACAGATATTTTTGTTCTTTCTCTGCACTTGGAAAAATCTTTGATACCTTTTGGTATTGGGACCTCTATGCTCTCTTGCAAAGTTGATACAACAACTGGATCTTGGTGCAATGAGAAACATTTATGCTCTAACAAATAAGGTCTCACAATAAAGTATTTGTCCAGTTAATGAATTTCCTGTGTCCGTTTACTTGGCCTCCATCACAATCACTGCCTGTCGTTGTCTGCACATGTGATCTCGGTTATGTGCTTCTCTAAGGATATGCATCTTATGCGAGGTCACAGACCTTCTGGGTATTATGGATTGTACATATTCACTTAGCACTTCTGTTTCTTTTTCTGATGCCACTTCTTCAGTTACTGAATTTCTAGAAGGGGTATCTGCCGCTATCAGTTGGTTTCCTCATAGGATCATAGGATGTTACAAGGCTATCGACCTAGAGGTCATTTCAGGCCCAGCTGTTTCATCCCAATGTAATACCAGAGATATTCTGGTGAATACCCAGGATTGTACTTATTAATGACTGCCCATGTCCAGGAGGGTTGTGGGCACTAATCCTGGTAAGTATTCATGGTGCCCCATCCATTCGTCCAGGTTCCTCTTGAGCAGTGTCACAGAGGTGCTCTGTTTTACATGAATTGGCAGCATATTCCAAAGATGTGGCAGTCACTAGGAGGCAAATCTGTCCTTCCAGCATATCCTATTTAAGTCGCAGGCCATATTTAGGTCCCTGGAATGGGTATCTCTAGTCCCGTTTGATTTACAGATGTGCAGCAAATTCATTAGGTTTGGATTGGCAATTGCTCTGTAAGCCAGGCATAAGTCTCCCCTAACATGTCTATACAATACTCAGTATAGTGACAGGGACTTAAGTCGGTCTGTGTAAAGCATGTGCTAGAGTTGCTTGATCATCTTTGTTAGAAACTTCTGAGGTCTTTCCAATTGCTGCAAGTGCTTTGTATGGTACATGCTGAAAGAGGTGTTATATTCAATTATGGGCCTAATTAGTGATGAGTATAGAAGGGTTATAACCTCCTTTGCTCTAGAGGCAATGCCTTTGCTAATTAAGTGTACTACGTAGAAAATCTTCCTTATTACAGTAGACATATGGTGGTCAAAGCTAGGGTTGCAGTCTACTTGTGATCCCAGATCTCGTAACACTTCATAGGTACCTAGGGTATTGTTGTTGATTTGATAGTGTGAAGGCACATTGTTTTTACTGAAGGGAATGATGATGCATTTCTTTGCATTCAGTTTGAGACCATGACTAAGTAAAGCACTACATCTACTTACCACCCCTGTGAATATCCACTTCCCTTAAAGGTACAGCACTCCCTTATACTGTTCTAGCATGTCGAGTGGTAGATTACTGGCGTCCTCTCCAGTTCAGCTGGTCAATCTGGGTATCTTGAGACAATGCTACAATTGTCTCATGTACACAGACAACCATCTCCTCCTCCCAACAAACACAAATACATGTGAGAGATGCAACTATATAGCCAAACTGGAGGCTAAACTCTCTCAAATCAGGGCTGGCATGACCAAACAGGAGGAGATGGCAACCACACGCACAACAATCCCAGTCCCACATATACCTACCACAACTGCAAACCAAACGCATAAAAACACAAAGACATACTCAGAGGCTCTAATAAAAAACTTACCAAAACAACAGAGGCTCCCAAAGCAGACATCCAAAAATCGACCACCTCAAAACAAAACACATGCAACACATACTTCAATAAATCAGTGTGTCAACCAATCACAGCCCTTAAGGCCAAACACCTTGCCTGATACACTAGTAATAGGTGACTCTATAGTCAGACACACTGATGTCCCGCTGACTAGGCTGAACAAGGAGAAGGTGACTGTGAGCTGTCTATCGGGCGCTAGGATCCGCCACATAACACACGCACTCAAGTCACTCCAAAGCAAGTACAAATATGACTCCGTCATTGTCCATGCTGGTGTGAATGACCTGAGACGTACCTCCCTGGACTACATGAAAAGAGACATAGAGGAGCTCTCCGATTATGTAGCCCAGGCTAGTATGACCCTGACCCTGAGCAGCATCCTGCCCTCACCAAGAATGATACCACAATACAAAGACAAGATGATCAGCTTTAACAATTGGCTCAAGTACTGGTGTCATTCTAAGGGGATCCAATATCTGTCTGCCTGGGATGACATGTTGGACAAGCCACGCTGCTTCACAAGGGATGGCTTACACCTGTCACCACTGGGCTTCCGGATATTGGCTAAGGCTCTTGCCACCCCCATAGTGCCTTTTAGGCAAGGCTCAAAAGACAAACCCACCTCCTTAGAAAACAAAAATGGAAAAAACTAAGGGTAATGCTGCTCAACGCCAGAAGTCTAAATCTCAAGATGCAGGCACTTGATGCGCTCCTCAGCATGGAGAACATCGACGTCTGTGCAGTAACTGAAACCTGGTTCAAGGCTCCGGAGAGCACCCCAGCGCTACCAGGCTATACCTCGTATCATGCTTTTCGGCCCCAAAACCCGGACCGAACCACAAAGGGAGGGGGGGTGTCCATATTCATCAAGGACACCCACACCTCCAGGTAAGTAGCAACACATGAATCATCAGAGACCATACAGGTGCAACTAACCATAGGCAAAACTGCTATACAACTGGTAGCATGTTACAGACCACCCTCCCAATCTCAAGAACCCCACTCAGCCTTCCTGAAGACATTGGAGGATATGAATGTATCACAAAATACCATCATACTAGGAGACTTCAACTACCCAAACATAGATTGGGTACATTATTCTAGCCCTAATACCCTAGCCCAAAGGTTCCTGGAATTCATAAATTCAAATGCACTGGAACAACTAGTCACCTCTCCCACTAGGGAGATAATATACTAGACCTGATCATCACAAACATGGGGACAAAATGCTCCACACCGGAAGTATACCCCTCACTAGTGAGATCTGACCACAAACTAATCACCCTGGATATACGTATCCCACCTCCACCCCCAGCACAAAAGACCACAGTGAAAAACTTCTCAAAAGCAGACTTCACTCTGCTTAAGACTGAGATGGTATCCTTTAAGCCCACTGTGCCAGTGGATACCACATCCCACAATGCCGAATCCTTCACAAATGCTTTTTATGGACATCTCCAAGAATGCGTGGATCATGCAATCCCAAACAAACCCAAGTCCCTCTCCACGAAAGGTAAGCATCCTGTCTGGTGGACCTCAGCCATAAACAAATTGTATAACAAAAGAAGGAAGCTACTGCACATCAGAGTAAAATCCCATGAAGGGAAGACATCTCTGATCAACATTAGCAGAAAACTACGTTCTCTTATAAAAACATCCAAGGCCAACTTTGAGAGAAAAATCGCTAAGGACACTAAAGATAACCACAAAGCCTTGTTCAGCTATGTTAGAAACATGGGTGGAAACCCTCAGATATGCTCAGAGTTGGTTCACAACAACATAAAATACACTGAACCCACAGATATTGCCAACATTCTGGCTGACAGATTCAGTGCAAATTTCTCCCCTCCTTCACCCCCAAAAGAAGAAATACTTATTCCAGCTGAATGTAATCTCCCTGTTATCTTAGATGTCCAAGTGAGAACCGCCCTAAACAAAGCAAAAAACACAGCATCAATGGAACCTGACGGTATCCCGGGTTGTGTGTTACATGAACTCGAAGAGGAGCTAAACCCACACATAAAAATGCTATTTAACCTTAGCCTTACTTCGGGATATGTACCTGAACACTGGCGTACAGCAACAGTGGTCCCACTCCACAAGGGGGGTGCCTCTATAGACCCTGGAAACTACCACCCCATAAGCTTAACCAGCCTGGTCTGCAAAGCTATGGAAAGAATCATTATGGAACTCATAAACAGAGACATAGGGGCCCTACAGACACTTGATCCCACCCAGTTCGGCTTTGTAAAGGGCAGATCCTGCCTTTTAAACCTGGTTGACTTTTTCGAAACAGTCACTAGAGCCATTGATGAGGGCAAAGCAGTCCATACAGCATACCTGGACTTGGCTAAGGCCTTCGACACAATACCCCACTCAGGCATCATAGATAAGCTCAACAGCTTAAAAGTAAACCCTTATATCACTAGATGGGTTGCAAACTGGCTAAAGGACAGAACCCATAAAGTTAAAATCGCTGGAGCAATGTCAGACTCAAAGCCAGTCACAAGTGGTGTCCCACAGGGATCTGTCCTGGGACCCCTCTTGTTCGGCATTTATTTCTCAGATGTTAAAGCAAACATGGGAGGGCTGTGGCTGACAAAGTTCGCAGATGACTGCAAACTAGGCACCATAGTCGATGCACCAGCAGACACACACATCCTACAAAAAGGCCTCACAGAAACGGACAACTGGTGCCGGAGTCACGGCCTTAAACTAATTGCCAAAAAATGTATAGTCATCCCCTTTGGGAAAAACAAAGTACCCACAAATTATCACATAGACAGCAACCCACTGAGTACGGAAAAAGTAATCAGAGACCTAGGGACCCAAGTCGACAGCGACCTATCATTTGACACCCACGTTGCCAAAGTGGTTAGAAAAACATTCTACCTTGCACACCTCATCATGAAAGGATTCACATCCAGATCCAAGGATGTCATTGTACCCCTATATTCCTCCCTCATCAGACCCATGATTGAGTACAATGCCCCATTTGGTATGTACCTCACCCGGCATTTGCAACAGCTGGAGAGACCACAAAAGTACCTCACCAAGAGGATCAAGGGTCTCCAACATATGTCTTATTCTGCCAGACTAAAGAAACTTCAGCTCTATTCAGTAGCATACCGCCTGCTCAGAGGTGATCTCTGCCTGACGTACAAGGCCATGTCCAATCAGGATCTGATGGACATGCTCCACCTCAAAAAATCCAAATCCATCAGGACCACGAGAGCTAAAGACTTAAACCTCGGCACAAGTATGAATAGGACATGCTGGAGGGATAGATTCATAACCCAGAGGCTTCCCATGCTTTGGAACAGGATCCCAGTTCATATTAGGCAGAGCCCCTCACTGACTCTTTTCAAGAGAAATCTTGATGAGTGGATGGGAGATCATAAGTTTACCCCAGGGGTCACATCTGTGTCACTGTTAGATAGGGGCACAGTAAACTAATTCTATTATATAAGGGGACCTTCATTGTGTCACTACTAGACAGAGGCACAGTATTCTAAATTTATTCTGTACATTTTTTGTACCATTTCATGGGGTGGCAAAAGCCACATCACTATGAATAGGCTTACAAATGCCCCAGGGCAGATAGCCTAGTACTATACTATGAAACTATGAAACTATGACTAAGACACCAGTCATTGGTCTGCGTAAGACCCGCCTGAAGTATACCGACATCATTTAGGGATTCAATAATTGCACCCAGTTTGCAGTTGTCTGAAAACTCGGTCAGCCACAGCCCCTTAGTTTTGGCCTGAACTTCTGAGAAGTATATACCAAACAGTAGAGGGCCCAGTACTGACCCTTGTAACACCCTGCTGGTGACAGGTCTGCTGGTTGATGTGGAGTCACCCACTTTGATAGTGTGTGACCAGTTTGTGAGCCAGTTGGTGACCCATCTTACAACACAGGGGTTTACATTCAGTTTGCTAAGTTTATCATTAATACTTGAGTGTGGGATTGTGTCAAAGGTCTTTGCCAAGTCAAGGTATGCTGTGTGCACAGATTTTCCCTCATCAATGAATCTAGTCACATTTTCAAAGAAATCCACTAGGTTAAACAGGCAGGATCTGCCCTTGACAAAGCCGAACTGGGTCACATCCAGGGTTTGGGGGTCAATATATCTTTATGACTTTACAGATGAGGCTGGTCAGACTTATGGGTTTATAATTGCCTTGGTCTGTTTATAAGCCACCTTTGTGGAGGAGAATAACTGTTGCTGTTCTCCATTCTGCAGGAACAAAGCCAGTGATTAGGCTGTGATTGAATAGGGTACTTAAAGGTGATGCTAGTTCATGTTTTAGTTTGTTTAGAAGACAGCCTGAGATGCCGTCTGGTCCCATAGAAGCTGTGTTTCTTGCCTTAGACAAGGCTTTAATGATCAGATATATAGAGTTGGGGGGAGTTGGGCTCAAGGTTTGTGATACGTTTGGAGGGGATAAGGAAGTGAATTTTTCACCAAATCTGTCCGCTAGCAGGTTTGCTATCTCTGTGGGATCAGTGTGTGTGATACCGTTAGTCACTAGTTCGGCACATGCTCGGTTCCTTCCTTTTAAGCTATGTACGTAGCTGTTAAAGGCCTTATGATTATCCTTGGCTGTGATTGCTAAGTTGTTCTCAACGTTACCCTTAGAGGATTTGACATGTTGTCTTATTTGCCTGTTGAGGCTGCGGAGGGTGGTTTTCCATTGTTGTGGTCTCTCATTAGTTTTCTTAGACAACAACTTTTTGCATTTATGAAACAAAAAGCACCCAAAAAAAGCATGAGGAGGCCTCAAAATTCAAACTTTGAATTTGGAGTCCTCCTCATGCATTCTGGGTGCTTTTGTTTCATGGTTTATAGTTGCACCTTTGCCTGGTATTGCTGTGTTGTTTAATAGAAACTTTTTGCATTTGTTTAAAGTTTGTTGACGCTGGATGTCCACCAGGGCAGTTTTTGTTTTTGGTTGGGGCCTGGCTTTGATTCTGTCTGGAACAGCTGAGTCTGTACACGTACATGAGTGATTGCACGGGGCTTTAGTGTAAGCATTAGTGTAATTACCACTTCCAGCTGGAGGAGGGGCTTGGAATGCATTTATACCTTCCTCAGGAGGGTATAGTTTATATGTTGAAGATTTTCAGTCTGACTTCGGCCTTTGTGAGCTCTGGTGTTAGTGCCATTTCCAAAGTGACTGATTTATGGTCAGATTTAACTAATGAGGGTCTCATAGTAGCGGTGGAGCAGCTGTTTGTCATGTTAGTGAGGACCAGATCTAGTATATTTGTTCCTCTTGCTGGGGTTAGAACAATCTGCTCCAGAGCATTTGAGTTAACAAAGTCAAGGAGCTTTTGCCCTAGTGAGTTAGGTCTAGTGTAGGTTTCTCAGTTTATGGTCAGATAATTGAAATTCCTCGTGATCAGAGTGTTTGACTATATTTGGACTGACTCCAGTTTGGTCAAGTAGGCCTCATTTGTATCATGATCCATGGAGGAGGATCTATAACTAGCTATAACTTGAATGGGGGTCTTACCCACAGTAATCTGAAATGAGAGTAACTCCATGGAGTTGTCCGGTATAACTAGTTGGGAGGTGAATGTATCTCTAATAAAGTTAGAAACACAACCTCCTTTGGTTCTCACATGTTCATTTCCAGCAGCTGAAAGCCTAGTGGTGCCAGGTGCAAACCATCTCTGGCAAAGCAACAAGGCTTGTCGACCATGTCAACCAAGGCTGATAGAAACTGGATCCCCTTTGAATGACACCAAAAACTAAGCCAGTTATTGAAATTGACCATTTTTGTTTATACTGTGTCATCATTGTAGGTGAGGGTAATATCCTCATAGAATCATAGGAGGTTACTAGACTAATGGCTCAGGAGCTCTTACAAGCTTATCCAAGATTTTATCCCCAAAAATGAAACCTCAGTCAGCACCTGTCGCCCCTGTCAGTGAGGGACAAAGGTGGAACTCCTGGGACAAATTTTTGGTTTCTCATCCACTCATCAGGGTTACACTTGAAGAGGGTCAGCAAGGTACTCTGTTTGACATGTATGGGAAGTCTATTCCAGAGATGTGGTAGCCTCTGGGAGACAAACCTATCTCTCCAGCAGGTTTTGTTGATGAGGCATATTAGATTTAGGCCTATCAAATGGGTACTGTGTGAGGAGTTAGACTTATGGATATGGAGCATCTCTAGTAGGGCAGGGTCCAATATTGCCTTGTAGGTGAGACACTGATCACCTCTGAGCAATCTGTATGATACCAAGTAGAGTGATAGTGCATTTAAGCCTGACCACATTGGACAGGTGTTAGAGGCCATGTATTCTCTTTGTGAGGTATTTCTCTGGCCTTTCCAGTTGGTGCAGGTGTTTGGAGAGGTACATACCAAATGGAGCGTTATACTCAATTATAGGTCTAATAAGGGAGGAGTACAGAGAGGTAATAACCTCCTTTTTTCTGGATGCAATCCCTTTACTTATGAGATGAACCAAGTAAAAGGCTTTTCTGACCACCGTCGCCACATGATGGTTGAATGTGAGATTGTTGTCAACCTGAGTACCCAAGTCTTTCACCACAGGTTGTATACTTAGGGGGTTGCTGTTGATGTGGTAATCAGCAGGGGCTGTGTTTTTGCCAGATGGTATGATAATATATTGATTTGCATTTAACTTAAGGCCATGACTTTGGCACCAATTATTTGTAGCTGTGAGACCACCTCGAAGTATGTTAACATCATTTGGGAAGTCAATGACAGCACTCAACTTACAGTCATCAACAAACTTGGTCAGCCACAGACCCTTTGTCTTTGCCTGGACTTCTGAGAAGTAGACGCCAAACAGTAGGGGTTCCAGGACAGATCCCTGGGAGACACCACTAGTGACAGGTCTGCTGTCAGAAGTGGTGGTGCCTATTTTGATCTTGTGGGTCTATCTGCGAGCCAGTTGGTCACCCATCTGACTAGATTGGGATTAACAGCAAGTCCAAGTAGGGGTTTGCGTCAAAGGCATTGGCCCAGTCAAGGTAAGATGTATGTACTGACAGCTTACCCAGGCAGGTATGCCCCTGCTCAAGGCTATGGACATACCTGCCTGGGGCACATACTCAGAGAGCTAAATCATGTCTCTCTTCATATAGTGCAGCGAGATATATCTCAGGATGTTCACTCCAACATGAGTTATGACAGAGTCATAATGGCAGTTGTTCCAGAGAGACCTGAGTGCATGCATAATCTGACAAATCTTGACACCAGACAGGCAGCTGACTGTGACTTTTTCTTTATCCAACCTGGTGAGTAGAACATCCGTGTGTCTCACTATAGAGTCTCCAATAACAAGAACATTTGGTTTTTGAGTGTTCCACCTTAAGGGCTTGGTAGGTGAGATACTAGTGTTGCTACGTGTCTTGGGTGCTGTGCAAATTGTGTTAGTTGTAGCAGTCTTTTGCTTTGGAGGTCTCTGGAGTTTCAGTACGTTGTTTAAGAGAACCTCCACATATGTTGATTTTTGTGTTGGATTTGAACCCTGTATCATCGGGGCTCCAAAATAAATGTGTCAATGCATTTACAGCTGCTGCCACAGAGTCAGCTAAGCAGCAGGTGTGTTTCATACCCTCAGTGCTCAGAAGTCTCATAATTTTATCATTGAAGCTCATGTTTGCTTGCCTCATAACTATGCACAAACAGGGAAAACAGTAGAAATGTGCATCTCGCATGCGCAAACATTTTGCCATTGATCGCACAAAACAACTGCTTGGTGGTGCACTATTGAATGTTTAGATTAACATGTATTACTTATGTTTACTGTTCATTTAGTCTTCATGCCATGAAAGTACATTTAAAATTGCAAACAAAGGGAAGGCACTTTTAAAGAAACAGACACATATTTACACTGCAGCCATCTGTTACCTCCACCTGTGCACTTCAAACTTGGTCTCTCAGTACTTGTTCACAAATATATCAACTACACTACAGAAATAAATAGAAAATACTTTCTTATATGCCATGCACATCTTTATAATGGCAATACACATTTGGATTTTCCATTACTTGTAGTAATGTGGACAGCTATTTGCAAATAGTTTGCAAACCTGTCTTTTTAGTGTATACCTGCACATTGGAAACACAACAGCAAATGCTCCAATTTGCACACTCATCAATGTGGTAACATGCAAATCTTTACTATCTTGACAGTTGTGCATGCTAGCTATCCATTTCAGACAGGCCTTCCAACATCTTCTCCCTGCAGTCAACGTTTGTGTGTGTGTGTGTGTGTGTGTGTGTGTGTGTGTGTGTGTGTGTGTGTGTGTGTGTGTGTGTGTGTGTGTGTGTGTGTGTGTGCGTGTGTGTGTGTGTGTCTGTTTGTCTGTCTAGTCAGAAGGGCATAATTGTGTATCCTGCAGTCATCACTACAATCTTATGGAGTACCAATATTTTCACAGGTGGACATGCCTACATATCCATTTAATGCAGGCCTCCCAACATCTTCTCTCAAACATCCAGTGATGATGTCATCCATTATAAATTTTCCTGCAGCCTTGTGAAAGTCAGACTTGTGCCATGGTGCTTGTGTTAAATACTGAGTTCTCTAGTCTGTGTACTTAGGTAGGGGTTCTGTTCTCACTACAGTCAATTGGTGTGTGTTCTTGTTCACTTGGTTGACATTACAGAGAGCACTTTACACTGGCATGTGGGACACTGCTATTACCAGCTTCTCCTCACCAGACAATTCTGATGTCATCACTTATAAAATGTTGTCTGACACTCTCCAAGTCACATTTGTGCTGTGGTGCTTGCAGAGGTTTCTAATCAGTGTACTTGTATAAATAGAGGTTCTCTTCTCTCTGCATCACCTGGTGTGTGTTTGTGTGCATGTGTGTGTGTGTGTGTGTGTGTGTGTGTGTGTGTGTGTGTGTGTGTGTGTGTGTGTGTGTGTGTGTGTGTGTGTGTGTGTGTGTGTGTGTGTGTGTGTGTGTGTGTGTGTGTGTGTGTGTGTGTGTGTGTTTCTTCACTTTGTTGATATTAGAGATAGCATTTTACAGCAGCTGTTGGATACTGCTATTACCATCTTCCTCTCAACAGACTCTGCTGATGTCATCAGCTTTAGTTGTCTCTCAAACATGTTTTGTTAATATCACAGGCTAGGTGAAGATCCCTAGAGTGAGTGGCTATTGTGCCATTAGATTCATTGCTGTGCAGCATTTCCATCAGGGCAGGGTCAGAGACTTGCCTGCAGGCCAGGCACAAGTTACCTTTCACCAGCCTATATGATGCAGAGTACAGTGACAGAGCTTTCAGTCTATCCACATACATCATGGCATGGTTTGTAGGCCCTGTATTTTTTTGTTGAGAAACCTCTGTGGTCTATCCAGCTGCTGCAGATGTATAATGAGGTAATGCAAAAGGGAGGGTTGTACTCTATTAGTGCTCTGATGAGTATTGAGTAAAGCGGTGTCATAACATCCTCAGACCTGGATGTGATGCCCTGACTTATGAAGTGCAGGATGTAGAAGGCTTTTCTTACCACTGTGGAAACATGGTGGTCAAAGTTCATATTGCTATGGACCTGTATTCCCAGATCTCATACCACTGGGGTTGAGCATAAGAGAGCTGTTGTCAATACTGTAATTAGCAGGCAATTCCACTTTGCAAAAGGCAGCAATAATGGCGCTCTCTTGTATTTAGTTTTAGACCATGGCTTGGGCACCAGTCATTTGTCTGTGTTAGCCCCTCCTGTAATATGTTAACATCAGTGGGGGACTCAATGATTGCATCCAATATGCACTCATCAGCAAACCTTGTAAGCCAAAGGCCATCTAATTTAGCTGATTACAAGGTCACGCAAGTCTTGTCTCATACACATGTTGTTAACATGTGATATACACAGCAATGTATCACATGTTTTAATAAAATTGCAGCCTTGGCGAATTCATTGTATGTGCAGTTGTTTTGCTAAAACCAATGATTATTGAGGGGATCAGCAGAAACATTGTGTGACTATTAGCATTTATGTCAGCAAAGTTTCTGCATGAACTACAAACAAATTATCTGTAATGCATCCTGATATAGCATCAGGCTGCTCAAACACATCTTACTCATGGAACATATATACACAATTGATGTAAGTACATGACATTGTTACAGTTGTATGACTGTGTGCATAGTACCAGTGTATGGAATGTGATGAATGACTACAGTTGTATGTATATGTCTTTTCATAACTTATGCATTCCAATACAATTGAAATGTTAAGTAGAATACACAACTAAGCACAGATGTGCCTGTGGATGCCACCAGACATACCCAACCAGAGGGAATAGACAATCCGCTAGGTGACAGTTTGACTCACACATCACCCCCTGTCACCACTGTCCATCAACCAAAATATATATGCAAACCTTACTCAGTTTCTATGGTAAGAAGGGCAGCACAGGTCCCTATTATATGACAGAAGATGCATTATATGAAATGTGACTTGGTCAAACTTAAAACAACGAAAACGCAAAATAGCGAAGTGACTTTTAAGCAAATTCTTTCCTTTATGTATTATTTTATTTATTTATTTATTTTTTTTGGAACAGCAATTTTTTTCCCTTGGAAAAAAAATCGTTCTGAGCTTTCGAGATTGCAAGCTTTCGCTTACAAGGGTTTGATTATTCATCGTTCGCTTTTTTAAGCATTTGATGATATAATATTGACCCGGCAGCACATCTGTGCATTCTGTCTGGCTAAAAAACAAAATCAGTGGACCGAGACAGGATCATGGATTGACTGTAGTGTGATTCAAAACATGGACCTACCAGACACGGTTGAATTCATACATCAGCACAGCCTCTAGACAGAATATGTTCCTGTAGAAGGGTGTACTTCAACAAACATACATCTGACTTGTGGGGGGACAGCACCTGATGCATGCATGTATAGTCTGCCTGACTCTCCTCATCTGTGAGGTAGACCAGCATGACTTCGTGGACCTTTTACAAATGGACACTGGTAATATCCTGGCTGTCTGTGAAAGACATGTGTGATTTGTTCATGATACAGCCATGTCTGTTACATCTATTAGATGTCCTCAAGAAGGTCAACAAGGACATGCATGATGACAACACTATCATCATGCAGAACCTGACCAGGCTGAGGCATTTGACCCAAATCCACAGTGAGGTATTACCGCAACACTGCCACAAGTGACCCTAAACCCCTACATCACCAAGTGGGTAGACCACTGGATCATATATGTGACATCTAAATATGTTGTAATGTGTGAAGTGACCTATATCTAGAGTCCAGTCATCAGGTCCATACCTCAGTGCTGTCTTCTAGGTCCTTTTTTGTCCATTACTTAAGTTACAGATGTCAAGAATGCCATACACATACTGTGTCCAAACAGCTGTCTGGAGGATTGCAGATTGGGTACAGTCATTGAATCCAACTGTAATATTAGTATAATACAGACGGTATCAACGCACACAAAAGATTCTTGCCACAGCCATGAAAACACATGAACTGAAACAGAATCATGGGGGGACTTGTTATGTTATAAAAGCAAATGTACAACTCAGTGATAATGTAGACATCAAACCCCTATGAATATACCAAGTGGTATGTGACCTGTGTACTCAGGTAGACAGTATGAAGAACATCCACCAGCATGTACCCACAGTGGTGACTACTCCCTTGTATGTAACACAACTCCTGTGTATGTGCAGGACATCCATGTCGAAGGCCATTATGCTTCCATAGTCCACAGCCTTCATCCCACCAATAACTGAGTACAATGTACCCTTTTTCATGTACCTCCCTACACATCTTCCAGGGATGCATAACTCAAGTGTATCATGTTTGCCACAGTGAGCTCCCACACATCTTATTGTCCATACCTCAGTATTATTTTTGTTGCATAAACATTAGTGTCTGATGGTACGGAACCCCCATCAAGGTGTTATCCCAGAACATTAGTGTCTGATGGTACGGAATCCCCATCAAGGTGTTATCCCAGAACATTAGTGTCTGATGGTATGGAACCCCCATCGAGGTGTTATCCCAGAACATTAGTGTCTGATGGTATGGAACCCCCATCAAGGTGTTATCCCAGAACATTAGTGTCTGATGGTATGGAACCCCCATCAAGGTGTTATCCCAGAACACTATTAGTGTCTGATGGTATGGAATACCCATCAAGGTGTTATCCCAGAACATTAGTGTCTGATGGTACGGAACCCCCATCGAGGTGTTATCCCAGAACATTAGTGTCTGATGGTATGGAACCTCCATTGAGGTGTTATCCCAGTTGCACATGTGATGCCTCTTCCAGTAATGCACACAGTACATGCATAGCTGATTTACAACATTGATGGCATGGATTACATTCATGACAGTGTGGATTGTGTCATATATATGCCATGCACACCTGTCAACTAGCCTGGATTGATCATAATGTGACATACAGGTATAGCAGTGTCCCTCCGAGCACCTCCAGCAGATGTTACAGTGTCAGGACAACATGACTGATTTTGCTCATAGAGTGCTAACAACTCATAATAGTGTGTTCATACAGAACCATCTATGATCGCTCACAATCACATATTTTATGTCAGAGACATGGGATTATTGTTGGTAATATTCTGATATTGTCCATGATTGTGTGTACTTCTATTTAATGCTGTCCATGAGCCTGTAACTATGTGTCTCACTTGGTGGAGATCTCTGCTGACATTGCAGTCATATTCAGGCAACTCATTTTGCACAGCTTCACAATATGCACCTAACCCCTACTGTATATGTGACGCTAGGTGGTACTGCCAGCCATACCAAGAGAAACAGGACAGTGGATTTGTAACATATGCCAGCACAGCTAGCTGGAATTTTGTAAATAATTATATGTAATTTGTATATCAACCTGATTTGTACAGATGCTTGTGCTGAAAATGTATTTGTGAAGTTTGCTGGTGTTAAAATGTACCAACAGTATGCCCTGCTGGAAGGAAAAGAGATGTACATGCATTATTATAACTGTTTAAATGTATACACTGTAACAGCATATACTGGAAGTGGAGAGGTTAATCTTAAGCCACCTGACTTTGCAAAATATTCTTGAAATTAAATTACTTTATGGATTAAGCCATAAATATGTTATCCCACAGTTTTGAATGGAGCAAGAGACACAATGTATGTGCTAGAGAATAGGATGCAGCTACTGTAGGAAAACTGAAAGAGTTTTATGGGTTTATGACTTCCAGCAGCTGAACCACATCTGAGCAAAGCTCTATTTGGGTGTATTGTAGCACATAGGTGCTAAATCCTGGTAGCTTCTAGTGATGAGGGATAGTGCAGGAAATATAGTCAGATGACCAGATGTGTGATGTCATTTTGTACAGAAATAATGTTTTAATGTTAGAGGAGACTGAAGTCTCAGGAGCATTCTGTATTTTGTCTTGGATCTGAAAACAAAGGCCACTCACATCACCTTGCTTTGCTCTGTTCAGTAATTAGAACAGTAATTCTCTAGATCAGACATCCAGTCCAATGTTAAAAAGGCATATCAAAAGCTTGGCACTCTCTACCAACACAAACATCTACTCAGTGCATCAGCCCAACTTTCCCTTGCCTCTTCTTTTCTATTACCCTCTCTTTTATATGGTGCCCCCCTCCTCACCAACATTCAGTCTTCTCTAAAGTCCAAACTAGACTCATGCTACAACAAAATTGTTTGCCTCCTGCTCAGCCCACCACTGCTTATCATTATGCAACCTAAAATGGCTTGAACTCCCCAACTAACTACAGCTCACAAACTCATTCATAATCCATCCATGTGCCCTGCTCTTTCTTCTATACTTACTTTATACCATCCTAACAGACCACTCCAATCCAACAACCAACTGCTCATAAATGTAGAAAAACCCAAACTTTTGGCTGGCCAGATGCTTTACTCCTTTACCATCGCAAAATTTTGGAACTCTCTCTCTCCAGCACTTATATCCACCCACTCAGTAACCCTCTTCAAGACATCTCTGAAACAACACCTCTCCTCATCTTGGCTGTGCACATGTGTTAACACCACATCTCATATAACCTAACTTCAACCATCACAACTATTCTCACCCCCACTCTACTACTCTGTCATCCTCCTTTCACATCCACCTGTCTTTTCACTTACTCCGCCTCTCCATCCTGTCCACTTCCATCTTCTACTAGCCCTCATTGTCCTACCATTGAGCCCTCCTGTCTACTTCCTTCTCTTCCTAACCCTTAAAGACTTACCATTGAACCAGGTGAGGGATTCAGGTACTCTTGCAGCCTACCTTAATATCATACCACCACTTCTATCTGCAACAATATCCACCAACTTTGCTGATTCCTGCAAAAGGACTCATATAGCCCATTGCTCAGCTATTACACATCCTAAATGTGTGAATAGTTTAAGTACCTAGTCTCTAATTCATTCCTATATCTGCTTTGCACCCACTGCATGAAGTGTCCTATATAAATTTTGCTCGATGAAAACTACTCATATGGAATGTTCTCATGTATATACTCAGTATTGCTTGTATAATATCTTTGATTTGAGAATGATTACTTATGTACTGTTTTTTTCACCAATTGTATAAGCTGCCAATAATATATACTAAATGTCTTTATTAATTTAAATTCTGCATTGTATGTGAAATGCCTTATAATGTGGAGCTTTCCTCCTCGGGACTCCACTGAAAATGGGCATTTCTGGCTCAGCTGGACCATCCCAGTAAACAAATGCAAATAAATAAATAAATAAATAAAATAGTGAGACTAGCTAAATGCTGTTTTTCTATAACTGTGTGAAACTTACCATCAGTATTATTTTTAATATTCCCTGTGACTGAAACTTTGGTGTTTACTGTAAATAGATATGTAGTATTTTTTGTTCTTTTATTATTTATTATTAAGTATATTTAAACTTTTCATTGTTGCTGGTCCTTTTAAGAGAATATTTAAGCTTTGAAAGTATTTGCACATATTTATTTGGTGATAAGTCTGGCCACTCCTGAAAGCCTGGCAGTTTGGTCAACATTACCATTTATATTAATATTAACTTCACTCAGTATTGGGTACCCTTTTGAGAAGTTTACAGTAACTGACTGGTGGCAGTGAAACTACCTTATAGTCTGGACAGGTGGTGGCATAACCAATAAATCTATGTCAACTTTTCCCAGGTGTATGTGTGTGTGAAAATTAAATCTCAAAGAGTGTGCGTGTCAACTACTTGGGCAGGTACACAAAGCACTGGTTTCATAGAGAGGGTGCTGGATGACTTGGCTTGAACCCTTGGCTGAGGACATAACCTTACAGCTGTGCCAGTGAGGAATCTTACTGGAGACCTGGGGACAGACAAAGAGAGACACCCAGACCCCAGGCAGAGGGTTTTCCCTGTGTGTTCTTAAGGAATATTGTGCTTGATGCAGAGAGATCTGCATCTGGAAATACTAAGTGTATCCATTTGTATTCCAGGTGAAGCATCCCTCTCCAGTGTCAGGGATGAGGAGTCAGGCTTCTTCATTACTGGCTCAGTGTGGAGATGTCACAGTACATAACATCCCTGCTATATTTCCTCTCCATTGTTCATGTCAGGATGCGTATATCACAAAGACATCTTCTCCATTGTTATGCCACCTTGTCTGACAGTCACATTATATACATTCTCAATGTGCAGTCTGTATTGTATCATGTTGATATGTGATTAGTGTTCCTGCTACAACTGTTTTCATTAGCATGCCCTCATCTGCTGTACATTAAGATCTTTCACCTGTCCTCTTTCCATGTGTTCATTCCTCCAATTCATCTGTGTGTCCCTATTCAATAGACACACTTCCCCTGACTATTTATTTTTAATGGCAGTCCATGTACCATTATGAATCATTTACACAACTTTTGTTCAGTATGCCTGACACAGGTTTCCACAGTACTGTGCACTGCATACACTTTCACATAATGTGTTGGAAATATATACATTGCTTTCTTTGTAACACTGGTAAACATTCTAGCATATTGCACAAACACACTGACCTAGTCTGCCTGTAGGTAAACAGGTTTGCATTTCTGCTGCAGCCCATGTTGCTTTACAGTTTCCTGCCCAGAAGCACTATTGCTAGCCATGAAACTGTGCTCACCACACAAATACACAAGCTCTGTTGTAGCCTTCATGCTAAACCTGCACAGAGTTTATTGAATCCCCAGATGGTGTACACCTCTTTGATTGAAAGTTAATTTCATTAAAAGTGAATAAAAGGCAGTATTTGATTGAAAATTAGATTATGGCGTTTTTTGTGTGTGCAACAGTTTCTGCACTGTAGTGCAATCTCAGAGTTGCTATATATAATTAGCAGAGGGGTGGGAGTGTAGGAGGTCTTAATCCCCTGCAAAAAATGTTTAAAGGTTTTTTTTTTTCCTTTGTTTAAGATGAAGTTGTGTTTTGACCATTTGTGCTTAACTTATTTACATTCAATGTTTTCTTTGGCTGATCACTTATACATCTATATATATATATATATATATATATATATATATGTGTGTGTGTGTATATATATATATATATATATATATATATATATATATATATTGACTTGGCATACACACACACACATATATATATATATATATATATATATATATATATATATATATATATATATATATATATATATATATATATATATATATATATATATATATATATATATATATATATATAGATGTAGATATATAAAATCATGTTATAAAAGGTTGAAAATACAAGAGTGTTAACTTCAAGAGAAAGAAGAAAGAGATAATGCACAAACCCCTGACATACTATTAAGAGCGAATCACAAAATATTGAAGACTTATTTTTATGCTAGTAAATCCCTAAATCAATCACCTCCACAATAACTCAGATCAAGTATCATGTGAATAGTGGTTCTGTTAAGAAAGGGGGTTTTAGAAATCTAATGAGGCTTTTATTAGAGGCAGGTTAGGGTTAGGGCTAAGGATAGCACATATGGCTAGAGTGGGCAGGGATTACCTTCGCTGCATCACCTTTCTCACGGGTGCTAACTTTAACCCTGCTCCTGCCCGTAAACGCAACCACACAAATTGTTATTAAAAAACATTTACCTGGCAGTAGTACTACACTAGACAAATGATACACAGCATATCCCCAAAAGGAGAGATATCTATACCAAGCGATTGCAGCCCCCCAAACATCTCCAACGCCCAAGTGAGAACTGCTCTCTCCAAAGCAAAAAACACAGCATCCATGGGACCTGATGGTGTCCCCGGCTGTGTGCTCCACGAACTCAATGAGGAATTAAACCCACAGCTAGGACAGCTGTTTAATCATAGTCTTACCTCTGGATACGCACTCCAGGAGTGGCGACTGCAACTGTGGTCCCACTTCACAAAGGCGGTGCCTCCACCGACCCTGGAAATTACCGGCCCATTAGCTTGACAAGCCTTATCTGCAAAGCCATGGAGAGGATCATAATGGACCTCATAAATAAAGACATAGGGAATTTGCAGACTTTGGATCCATCCCAGTTTGGCTTTGTCAAAGGCAGATCATGCCTTCTAAACTTGGTTGACTTTTTCAAACAGTCACCAAAGCCATTGATGAGGGAAAGGCAGTCCATACAGCCTACCTCGATCTGGCGAAGGCCTTCGATACAATACCCCACTCGGGTATCATTGAAAAACTCATCAGCTTAAATGTTAACCCATACATCACAAGATGGGTTGCAAACTGGCTGAGTGACAGAACCCACAGGGTCAGAGTTGCTGGCGCCATGTCAGACTCAAAGCCTGTCACAAGTGGTGTACCACAGGGCTCAGTCCTGGGCCCACTCTTGTTTGGCATCTACTTTTCCGAAGTACAAGCAAACACAGGAGGGTTATGGCTGACAAAGTTTGCAGATGACTGCAAACTGGGCCATAGTAGAAAACACATCTGACACAGATATCCTTCAGAAGGGTCTCACAGAAACGGATAACTGGTGCCAGAGCCATGGCCTAAAGTTAAATGCCAAAAATGCATAGTCATACCCTTCGAAAAACAAGGTTACCCTAGCTACCAAATAGGTGGCAATCCACTGAGCACAGAAGAAGTTATCAGGGACCTGGGGACCCAGGTTGATAGTAGTCTGTCATTCGACACCCATGTAGCTAAAGTAGTTAGGAAGACCTTCTACATTGCCCACCTTATCATGAAGGGATTCTCATCTAGATCAAGGGAGGTCATAGTCTCCCTATACTCATCACTCATCAGACCAATGATTGAGTACAATGCCCCATTCGGAATGTATCTGACCCGACACTTGCAGCAGCTGGAGAGGCCACAAAAGTTCCTCACCAAAAGGATAAAGGGTCTCAAACATCTGTCCTATGCTGCCCGACTGAAAGAACTCCAGCTCTATTCAGTCGCCACCGCTTGCTCAGAGGTGACCTTTGCCTAACATACAAGGCCATGTCAAACCCAGATTTGATGAATATGCTTCACCTCAAAAATCTAGATCCGTCAGAGTCACAAGGGCGGTAGACTTAAACCTCGACACGGCTATTAATAGGACGTGCTGGAGGGATAGATTCTTCACCCAAAGACTCCCTATGCTGTGGAATAAAATCCCGGTATATGTGAGGCAGAGCACCTCGCTGGCCTTGTTCAAGAGAAATCTTGACCAATGGATGGGAGATCGCAGATATACCCCAGGGATTACCTCAGTGTCACTGCTCAACAGAAGCACAGCAAAATAATGGGTATAGTTCCCCATACTAAAGGGGTGGCGTAAGCCACAAAACTATGGGCTAGGCTTGTAAATGCCCTCGGGCAGATAGCCTAGTATGAACCTATGAACCTATGAACCATACCCAAAGCCAAACGTTACAGCATTAAACCTGTCCCGTTAGCTTGCCCTTACTCTAACCTAACCTGCAAACATGTGCACATTCTCACATACAGCTATAATACAGCCCTGTGCATCTTTACAATCTCCATTTCTCCAGTTAAACTTTTTTTTCCTGCACACCCCAACTTATCTACACTATATAAAACTTGAATTAATCTATATTAGATTTGCGGAAAGGAGCAACCATTGATATGTGCAGTTGTTCTTGGTTTTTTTTACACCCACACAAACTTTTCTACCTAATAAGTGTGCATTGAGAGAGGTCTACTGTGATCCATCGAAATTACACTTCCACGAAACTCGATCTCATGTGTCTGATTTCACTAAACTGCATTTATCCGAAAATGTACTTTTGCGAAAATCCAGTTCACTAATCAATAATAAAAAAAAAAAAAAAACAAATACAGTAAACACTCTTATTCAGGGGGGGGCAAGCCGCTCTGCATCACCACACACCTGCTATTAATATATAACTCTGTGATCGCACTACAGTGGGGAAAAGGGAATATTCCCTTATCCTCACTGTACTGTGATCTACAAGAACAACCTCCCCTCCCATAGACCAGTTAAAGAACACCGTACCTGCACCACCACAGGATCCCGGAACTGCTGAAGTCTCTTCAGTGAACTAGATTTTCACAAAAATGCATTTCTGGATAAATGCATTTTCACGAAACTGGACACGTGAAATTGAGTTTTGTGAAAATGTAATTTCGATAGGTCAAAGTAGACGCGTTGAGAGATATATGGGTTTGGGAGGGTGGCCTAATGGTGATGGTGTTTACCTTATGGTGCAGGGTTTGATTCTTACATGGGGTAATTGGCTAGGCTTAAAATGGCCCACAAGGGCAGTTAGCCTAGTAGTAAACTATGAACTATGAACCTATATGTATATTTATAGTACAAATATTGAGATTGTCAAAATGTTGAAGCACATAGAATCTGCAAAACATTTTAAATAATAAAAATTACTGAACACCCAAACACGTGGGACAGTATTCAACTCACTGATGTTGACTGAGGGAATATTCAAATGGGTTACCTTTCTTTTCAATGGGGAATTACTGCCAGAACACTTTCTGTTTGTGAACCATCAGTGATAAATCCATACTGTTTAAACTTTTCTCTGAGTTGTGTGACAGTAGATACTGTATATCTAAATATGGGAGGAGGTTAAAGCTTGGCAGGGGGGTAAAGATTTGGTTAAAGCTTCAACCATTTTCTTCATAACTTTAAAGCAGTATCTAGTAAGGGTAGTGGTGTTTTCTCATTTGGTTTACGCATAATCCTATGCTCTGCTTGTGGCATGCCATGTTGTCAATACATACCCTGTGCTGCAACTTATCTGCTTACACCTGCCTCTAACCTTTGTCTGACTGAGTTAGAGCCCCTAGCTTAAACCAGACATATTACTTAAACAAGTAAGCTAGCTATCCATGGGGTAGTTGAGCCACCACTTAAGTCATTCATTCTCACCCCTCCCATGTAGTCCTTCCTGGTTTTATGTAATACTTTACTTAGTTTCCTGCATTGCTCTAATATCTACTGATACTTTGAGTCTAGGACCCTGGGAGATGACTGACACAGTTGCAGTGATGACAAATTCTGGATGATGATATAGAAAAGCAATATGTGTCTGTGTGTGTGTGTGTGTGTGTGTGTGTGTGTGTGTGTGTGTGTGTGTGTGTGTGTGTGTGTGTGTGTGTGTGTCACAAACATTTATCTAAGTCCAAGGTTAAGATAAATGCACAATATATAACTATGCATAGGTACATACATACATACATACAAACACACACGTGCACACACGCGTGCACACACACACACACACACACACACACACACACACACACACACACACACACACACACACACACACACACACATCTGTCAATCTATCCACCTAGCCAGCTATCCATATATGTATCTGTCTGTTTGTGAGTTAGTGTGCATATGTGTATGTTGCACAGCAGTTGCTCAGTTCTATTACTGCTGAAACTAAGAATCTTGAATTGAAAAGTTCAGGGTTAAACTGCCATGTTCCTCCCATGTGTGGCCTCTTCTAATATATTGCATTTCCAAAGTGGTGCAATCCTAAATTTAATGAGAAATATTTGGTTTGCATTTAAGCCAGGTATTTTCCCCGTAATGTGAACGTATCTGGCTTTTGAGTTAGAATATATCAGTTTGAGGGTATGACAGAAATGCCTTTCCAGTGGGGGCTAAAGGAGCCTACAACACACAAAATATAATGTGAATGCGTTTTGCTGTTTTATTTGGTTTTCTGCAGAAACTTCAATTTTTAGCATAAGCTACATTTTGGCTTTTCAGATTGGTATTGCTGCATTGTTGCATTCAATGCTAGTTTATTTGCTTTCTGTTACTGTATGGATCCCTTGTTATATAGTTGAATGCCAGTTTCACTCAATGACAAATCATGGATTCCAAATGGTTGAAAACCTATTTACTTGAATGACTATTCAGTTGAATGTCCATTTCATTAAACGTGTCAGAACTGTCATACAGAGGTAGAAAAATGTAGAACTATATGAAGATATCACATGTGTTGCTCAGGTTATCTATAGATAATCAGTGCAGGTGTGGTTTCTGTTTTACTGCTGACAGTGATTCCCTGCATGAGCTGCTTTCACTTTTGTCTACAATTATGTGATCATAGAATAATGAAATAAGGGGTTGTGGGGCAAAGTCCCCTATATGGGGGAGCAGGGTGGCTTGTTCCCCTGCAAAAAAAAAAAAAACCTTTTGAAATATTTCCATTGGGTGATTTGTGGCTGTATTCTGTGTTTTCAACCACTTGAATTCATTAATTTGTCCTTCAACAAAATGGCTGCAGATTATGTAACTTAATTTCAATACCCCCAAATTCCCACCCCCCCCAACTCCTACCAGTATTCATTTCAAGATTGTGTTGTGAAGGCCCACACTTCAAACTAACTAAGCTTAATCTACCATCTCATTCATATTTTCATAACTATTATTTCTACATGTCAATATCTAGAGCTATAAATCATATTTTCAGGTGTATTTTTTCAATCTCTACTTATTATCAACATGTAGAATTGTCCTGACAAATAATAGAAAACCTACATTTTGTTTAAATTCAAGTAGATTCCCATATGAGTAACTACTGCGCTATTTTTATTTTATTTCATAAAGTGATGATATTAACTGAACTAACCAGTATATTGTATAATTACTGTGAGTAAAATATGTTTCACTCCATGTTCATTCAGTCATTTATTTTCCAATATTCACTTTATCTTTTTCAAGGTCGCAGGGAGATAAAGCCTTTCCTGGCATGCAAAAGGTGTAAGGTACCTTTACATGTGACTCACCTATTTGTCAGTTATGTCCTGGGGGGGGGAGGCATGAAAACTAGCAAATGTCCTGAGACTGGACAAGTAAACATTTCTTAAATGTCCCCAGTACTTGTAGAAAATATGTTGTATATGATGTATCTTCATATGACATAAAACACAGAAACAATTCAAATTTTACAAGGGTAAGCTTTTATTTTGTCAACAAAGTGAAGTTCAGTCCTTTGCACTTGCTGTGGGTATAGTTTGTCCTACAAAATGTAATTTTTTCATAAAAATGTCCCTCTATGGACATCTGAAAAGGTGGTAGCCCTAGTGTGAGGCAGCTAAAAAGTGCTGGATGGTATGTCCATTTTCACAAAAAACTGGAATTTCAACACACTTCTTCATCAGTACCCAGTAGAAACTAAAATAAGTTGTACAAACTGTAAAAACATCACAGAAAAGTGTGTTATCAGTTCTTAACAAGACCATTGTCTAGATCTATTGAGTAGCGAAACACACTAGAAACAGTTCTGCTATGAAAGGTAGATACTTTGAAAGAATGAAACAAATGCCTGAAAACCAAGAGGGTAAAAAATCCTTTTTTCTTCTTTTTTGCATGGGGGTAGGTATGTTAATGCCCAAACTTTCAGATATACCAAGAGTATCTGCATTAGTGGTGGGACTGTGTGTATTACTATTTGTGGGGCAGGGTGAGAGCAAGGGTAGGTTAGGGGGTAGGTTTAGTAATGTGTGTGCAGATTGGTGTATGTGTAGTGTGTGTGAGTAATGCGCATGCAGATTGGTTTACATTGTAGTGTGTGTGAGTAATATGTGTGCAGATTGGTGTATGTGTAGTGTGTGTGAGTAATGTATGTGCAGATTGGTGTATGTGTAGTGTGTGTGAGTAATGTATGTGCAGATTGGTGTATGTGTAGTGTGTGTGGGTAATGTATGTGCAGATTAGTGTATGTGTAGTGTGTGTGAGTAATGCACATGCAGATTGGTTTACATGTAGTGTGTGTGAGTAATATGTGTGCAGACTGGTGTATGTGTAGTGTGTGTGAGTAACGTGCATGCAGACTGGTGTTTGTATAGTGTGTGTGAGTAATATGTGTGCAGATTGGTGTATGTGTAGTGTGTGTGAGTAATGCGCATGCAGATTTGTTTACATGTAGTGTGTGTGAGTAATGTGTGTGCAGACTGGTGTACGTGTAGTGTGTGAGTAATGTGTGTGCAGACTGGTGTATGTGTAGTGTGTGTGAGTAACGTGCATGCAGACTGGTGTATGTGTAGTGTGTGTGAGTAATATGTGTGCAGATTGGTGTATGTGTAGTATGTGTGAGTAATGTATGTGCAGATTGGTATATGTGTAGTGTGTGTGAGTAATGTATGTGCAGATTGGTGTATGTGTAGTGTGTCTAAGTAATGTGTGTGCAGACTGGTGTACGTGTAGTGTGTGTGAGTAATGTGTGTGCAGACTGGTGTATGTGTAGTGTGTGTGAGTAGCATGCATACAGACTGGTGTATGTGTAGTGTGTGTGAGTAATGCACATGCAGATTGGTTTACATGTAGTGTGTGTGAGTAATGTGTGTGCAGACTGGTGTATGCGTAGTGTGTGTGAGTAACGTATATGCAGACTGGTGTATGTGTAGTGTGTGTGAGTAATATGTGTGCAGATTGGTGTATGTGTAGTGTGTGTGAGTAATGTATGTGCAGACTGGTGTATGTGTAGTGTGTGTGTGAGTAACATGCATGCAGACTGGTGTATGTGTAGTGTGTGTGAGTAATGTATGTGCAGACTGGTGTACGTGTAGTGTGTCTGAGTAATGTGTGTGCAGGCTGGTGTATGTGTAGTGTGTGTGAGTAGCATGCATGCAGACTGGTGTATGTGTGGTGTGTGTGAGTAATGTGTGTGCAGACTGGTGTAAGTGTAGTGTGTTTCAGTAGGGTGCGTGCAGATTGGTGTACATGCAGTGTGTGTGAGTAATGTATGTGCAGACTGGTGTATGTGTAGTGTGTGTGTGAGTAATGTGCATGCAGACTGGTGTATGTGTAGTGTGTGTGAGTAATGTGTGTGCAGACTGGTGTAAGTGTAGTGTGTTTCAGTAGGGTGCGTGCAGATTGGTGTACATGCAGTGTGTGTGAGCAGTGTACGTGCACACTGGTGTATGTGTGGTGTGTGTGTCCAGCACTGGTATTGTTAAGGAAGGGTTTTTTCGAAGGTAATGTGCAGCAGGGACACTGATAAGGTTAGAGTCATCATACCTTTCTAAGGTGGTGTGTGGGGGGCAAAGCCCCTATTCCTGCCCTGCCCCCAAACTCCAGAGCTGTATATTATCTTCTAAAAATCCCTTTCCCTATAAGTACCACTATTCAAAATATGCCTGATGGCAGTGTTAGGTGTTTTTTTACACAAAAGGACATTACATGTTTTTTTTTTTTTGTGACCAGTTCAATGTCTGGTTTGGGCAGTTGTGTTCGTGTCAGTTTTGTGAGGTTCAGGATTTTGTTTTTTAGGCAAGAAAAGTTTTGTAAGCATTATTTATTCTTTATTTATTTAACATTTGTTTACTAGGAATTCCAACTTCGAACAAGCCAATGTTCAGCAGAAGCCTGGGGAGAAACACTCCAGACACATGTCTTTGTAATATGGGAGGAAACCAGAGCACCCAGAGGAAACCCACACAAACACAGGGAGGACATGCAGACTCTACACAAAAGACACCCCAACCAAGAATTGAACTGGAGAACCTCTTGCTGTGAGGCAACAATGCAAACTGCTGTAGCACGGCACCATCCATAAGTATCCTGAGGTATTTGCTGTTTTGGAAGATGTGCATCAGGATTACTAAATACAATTACTATGGCAGTTAAGCCAAGATGCTGTCTACCCTGAGGGCTAGAGAGACAGTGAGACCTTGATATTCATTTGGAAAGCTCTCAAAGTAATAGGAAGCTATGTCAGTGGTCAAGCAAATACCCCAAAGACCTACACAGTGGCGATTAAGCATGATCTGAGGCTTAGACTTAAAATTAAGCCTTGATACAGTAGTGGACAGCTCCCGACTTAAAATGAGTGATTGAAACTGAGGAACAGTTCTAGCTGAGATGTTTTGGAACTGCCAAATAAAGATACTGTTGCTGAGATGTACGGTTATCCTAACTGTGACACTGCATCAACTATTACTTCATCTACAGGAATAGAATACCCTGCTGAATCGGATTATGACAATTTTCTGGTTGTGACAATTATGCCTATTATGATCTCATTATAAAACTAGTGACTGTAAAGTTTCTAGATTTGGTAGAGTAACAAAAAACATCCAAACTGAATGATTTTGTAAAATGTTGTGACAGGAAGGACTGAGCTACATAGCTGCTAATTATTACTAGTTCATATAGTGCATCACTCATTGCATTGTTCTATATTGTATGTCATTCATATGATACATGTTCAAACACTCAGATGAGTGGACAACAAAATATCTAGCTTGGAAGGTTGAAGACCTTGAACATCAAAGACAACAGGACTCACACAACACCTGATTTTTGCAGGTGGGCAAGCCCACCTGCACCCCCCACATATGGCCCCACACCCTCTGCTAATTATTTATACCAACTCCATGATCACACCATAGTGGGGAAATGAGCAACACCCCAATCCCTACTGTACCACTACCCCACACAGTAGAAGTCCTTTTCTCTTATGTTGCCGGTTTTCATCCTCCCAGCTCAATATTCTGTCATTTGCTCATCTGAGTATTTGATACTTAATAGGGACTTGATTTCTTGCATTTCATGTGACATCCCTAGTACAGTATAGTATAATATGGTGCAGAGTTCTAAATGTTCTTTGTATAAATGATAAGCATTTAACTTAAGGGCACAGATGTACTATACCGTACGGTGTGTCTTTAAGCATCGCATAAGGCTAAACATGTACGCAGGATGTCAGGTGATGCTGTTTTACTCGTCAGATGCTGAAATAATAATAAAGCAGTTGGCTGCTGGGTGTCAATATAAGATACATAGGTGCACATGCTGCTAAGTATGAACCCCACAGTGACAGCTCAGTCATAAAGAAGCACTTAGTTATATACAAGCTTTTTCAAAAACAATATCCAAAGCCTTTAGCTTTTCCATTACAGCCTTAATCTCACTTCAAACAGAGAATACCAGACAGACCTCTCAACTGTCCCTATTTTGGAGGGACATTCCTATTTTCAGGTCTGATCGACCCCTGCACAAGATGCCCTTATTTTTGGTGGCACGTCCCTATTTTCAGGTTTGATTTCCCCCTTCACACAATTTTTTAAACCTCATCACATTTGATTTTTGAAGCTGTCTAATACACAGAAAACACACTACAAGACCAACATGCTAGTGGCAATAGTAATTTAAAGAAGTAGAACTCATTTTATATCTCCCTTCTTCTGTATCAAAAATAATTGACTTTGTATAGTAGAATTTTATAATATAGTTCATTAAAGTCTACAGATTTTACAGTGTCTCATAGATTCATAGGTTCATAGGTAGGTACTAGGCTATTGGCCCTAGGGCCTATATAAGCCTAGCCAAAAATGTACCCTGGCTTTCGCCACCCAAGAAAATTATTTTCCTGTGCCCCTGTCGAGCAGAGCCACAGAAGTGATCCCTGGGGTGAATTTCCTATTTCCCATCCAATTATCAAGATTTTTCTTGAAGAGTGCTAATGAGGAGCTCTGTTTGACATAGATAGGCAGTCTGTTTCAAAGTATAAGAAGTTTCTGGGACAGGAATCTATCCCTCCAGCATGTTCTGTTTATTGTGGTGACAAGGTTTAAGTCCCTAGAGCGTGTAGCTCAGAGGGATTGGGATTTCTTTAAATGGAGCATGTCCAACAGATCTGGGTTTGACATAGCTTTGTATGTTAGGCAGAGATCGCCTCTGATTAGGTGATATGCGACAGAGTAACGCTGGAGTTTTTTTAGATGGTCTACGTAGGGCATCTGTTTGAGGCTGGTAATCCTCTTTGTGAGGTATTTCTGTGGCATTTCCAGTTGTTGTAGATGTCTTTTGAGGTACATACCAAAAGGGGCGTTGTACTCTATAATCGGTCTAATGAGTGATGAGTAGAGGGGAACAATGACTTTTTTTTTTCTGGATGAGAAACCTTTTGTGATGAGGTGAGCCACGTAGAAGGATTTCCTGACCACTGTGGTGATGTGATTATCAAAGGAAAGACTACTGTCCACCTGTGTCCCAAGGTCTCTTATCACATTTTCGGTGTTAAGTAGACTACCAGCTATGTAGTAGTTCATGGGTACAGAGTTTTTACCAAAGGGGATGACAATACACTTTTTGGCATTGAGCTTCAGGCCATGGCTTTGACACCAGGTATCTGTCTCATTGAGGCCCTTTTGTAGTATGTCCACATCTGTCTCCTTAGTAATGTGCTTATATTTTTCTATCATTTTTGTCACTCTGTTTTTTAAACACATGTTTCTGAGTAGTATCCCACAGTCCTACTGAAAGCAGGAAGAGGTATGTTCTACTTGTGATTAATAATTCAATGACCAGATCCTTGGCAGGATATACCTACTTTTCAAGGGCTTTTGTTCTTATTTTTAATATCTGCAGATTGAGATGTAGAAATACCACATAGCAGATCATTCTCAGTCCCCAGTAATAAACACATGCAGGGTTACAATCAAAAGGGAAGAAGGACCTTCAAGCAATACATTTTAGGGTTTAACATTAATACTAAAGCAAACAAGGTATACATGCCAATACAGAGCAGGCAACAAGATGGAAATCACTCCAAAATGCTTTATTAATTGGCGACTCTGTCATTAAAAAAACTAACACCATATTTGCATATGTGTTAAGGAAAAAGTGATAGTCAGCTCTGTGCCAGGGCTAAAATAAGAGATGTAAATTCTGCAAGACAGTTTTGGTATGGAAATTGGCCATATTGTGACAAACATTAGACCTGCTGCTAAATGTCGGTCAGGCTGTTTGTGCCATGGGGTATGCAGATTACTGGCAGGCTCATTATCCTTTGCTTGCTGTTCTGTGGCATGTGGCTCTGTCATGGGATGGTGATTACTTTATGAAGTATGTGTCATACATACAGCACAATATAAAGAATACATACATGTAGTCGGTTATACTGCAGGAGTCCATTGGAGTTACCCATTTACTGGCTTACATATTTAAATTAATGACTGCGTTATATGGTGTCATGTCTTCTGCTTCCGGAATCTCTATGATGGAACAGAACAGTGGGCTACAATGAATCATACAGACGTCAGCTATAACATGTTTTGTATTAAATGCATGGCACTTACTGGACCCATACCAGACATTAGCATCACGAGTGCTTCCCAAGCATCATATGCATATGTCAGTTATGAGGCTTGTGTAGATCCAGATGGAGTAACTAATAGAGCTAATAGTCTAGATGATGTATGTAATCATAAGCATCAGAGGGTCAAGGTACCTTGATGGTTCATAGGTTCATAGGTTCATACTAGGCTATCTGCCCAAGGGCATTTATAAGCCTAGCCCATAGTTATGCGGCTTTCGCCACCCCTTTAGTTTGAATAAAACTATGCCTATTATTTTGCTGTGCCTCTGTCAAGCAGTGACACTGAAGTAATCCCTGGGGTATATCTGCGATCTCCCATCCATTGGTCAAGATTCCTCTTGAACAAGGCCAGCGAGGTGCTCTGCCTCACATGTACCGGGATTTTGTTCCACAGCATAGGGAGTCTCTGGGTGATGAATCTGTCCCTCCAGCACGTTCTATTAATAACCATGTCAAGGTTTAAGTCTCCCGCCCTTGTGGTTCTGAGGGATCTAGATTTTTTGAGGTGAAGCATATTCATCAAATCTGGGTTTGACATGGCCTTATATGTCAGGCACAGGTCACCTCTGAGCAAGCGGTATGAGACTGAATAGAGCTGGAGTTCTTTCAGTCGGGCAGCATAAGACATATTTTTGAGACCCTTTATCCTTTTGGTGAGGAACTTTTGGGGCCTTTCCAGCTGCTGCAGGTGTCGGGTCAGATACATTCGAATGGGGCATTGTACTCAATCATAGGTATAATGAGTGATGAGTACAGGGGACGATGACCTCCCTTGATCTAGATGTGAATCCCTTCATGATCAGGTGGGCAATGTAGAAGGTTTTCCTAACTACTTTAGCAACATGAGTGTCAAGCGAAGGCTACTGTCAACCTGGGTCCCCAGATCCCTGATGACTTCTTCTGTGCTCAGTGGATTGCCACCTATATGGTAGCTAGGGGTAACCTTGTTTTTCCCGAAGGGTATGACTATGCATTTCTTGGCGTTTAACTTTAGGCCATGGCTCTGGCACCAGTTATCCATTTCTGTGAGGCCCTTCTGAAGGATATCTGTGTCAGATGTGTTTTCGACTATGGCGCCAGTTTGCAGTCATCTGCAAACTTTGTCAGCCATAATCCTCCTGTGTTTGCTTGTACTTCAGAAAAGTAGATGCCGAACAAGAGTGGACCCAGGACTGAGCCCTGTGGGACACCACTTGTGACAGGCTTTGAGTCTGACATGGCTCCAGCAACTCTGACCCTGTGTGTTCTGTCACTTAGCCAGTTTGCAACCCATCTTGTGATGTATGGGTTTACATTCAAGCTGATGAGTTTTTCGATGATACCTGAGTGGGGTATTGTGTCGAAGGCCTTTGCCAGGTCGAGGTAGGCTGTATGGACTGCCTTTCCCTCATCAATGGCCTTGGTGACTGTCTCAAAAAAGTCAACAAAGTTTAAAAGGCATGATCTGCCTTTGACAAAGCCAAACTGGGTTGGATCCAAAGTCTGCAAGTTCCCTATGTCTTTATTTATGAGTTCCATTATAGGTTCATAGGTTCATAGGTTTATACTAGGCTATCTGCCCTAAGGCATTTATAAGCCTAGCCCAAATTTTTGTGGCTTACGCCACCCCTTATATGAAAAAATACTGTGCCCATTAGTTTGTTGTGCCTCTGTCCAGCAGTGACACAGAGATGATTCCCGGGGTAAACCTACGATCTCCCATCCACAGGTCAAGATTTCTCTTGAACAGAGCCAGCGAGGTGCTCTGCCTCACATGGACCGGGATTTTATTCCACAGCATAGGGAGTCTCTGAGTGATAAATCTATCCCTCCAGCACGTCCTATTTATATCCGTGCTAAGGTTTAAGTCGCTTGCTCTAGTGGTTTTGGTGGATTTGGATTTTTGAGGTGGAGCATGTCCATTAATTCCGGGTTGGACATGGCCTTGTATGTCAGGCACATGTCACCTCTGAGCAGACGGTATGCGACTGAATAGAGCTGGAGTTTCTTCAATCTGGCAGCATATGACAGATTTTGGAGTCCCTTTATCCTTTTGGTGAGGAACTTTTGGGGTCTCTCCAATTGCTGCAGATGTCGGGTGAGATACATCCCGAATGGGGCATTGTACTCGATCATTGGTCTGATAAGTGAAGAGTACAGGGGAACAATGACCTCACTAGATCTGGATGTGAATCCCTTCATGATCAGGTGGGCAATGTAGAAGGTCTTTCTAACCACTTTAGCAATGTGAGTGTCAAAAGAAAGGCCACTGTCAACCTGGATCCCCAGGTCCCTGATAACCTCTTCTGTGCTTAGTGGATTGCCACCTATATGGTAGCTTGGGGTTACCTTGTTTTTCCCGAAGGGTATGACTATACATTTTTGGCGTTTAACTTCAGGCCATGGCTCTGGCACCAGCTATCTGTTTCCGTGAGTCCCTTCTGAAGGATATCCGTGTCTGATGCACTTTCCACTATGGCGCCCAGTTTGCAGTCGGCTGCAAACTTTGTCAGCCAAACTCCTCCTATGTTGGCCTGTACTTCTGAGAAGTAGATGCCAAACAATAGGGGGCCAAGGACCGAGCCCTGTGGGACACCACTTGTGACCGGCTTGGAGTCTGACACAGCGCCAGCAACTCTAACCCTGTGGGTTCTGTCCTTAAGCCAGTTTGCAACCCATCTTGTGACATATGGGTTTACATTTAAGCTGGTAAGTTTTTCTACAATACCCGAGTGGGGTATTGTGTCGAAAGCCTTTGCAAGGTCAAGGTAGGCTGTATGGACTGCCTTTCCCTCATCAATGGCCTTGGTGACTGTTTCGAAGAAGTCGACCAAGTTCAAAAGGCATGATCTTCCCTTGACAAAGCCAAACTGGGTCGGGTCCAATGTCTGCAAGTCCCCTATATCTTTGTTTAAGAGCTCCATTATGATCCTCTCCATAGCTTTGCAGACTAGACTTGTTAAGCTTATGGGGCGGTAATTACCAGGGTCCGTAGAGGCGCCGCCTTTGTGGAGTGGGACAACAGTTGCCGTACGCCACTCCTTGGGCACGTATCCTGTGGTAAGGCTGAGATTAAACAGCTGCCTTATGTGCGGGTTTAATTCCTCATTTAGCTCGTGTAGCACACAGCCGGGGACACCATCCAGTCCCATTGATGCTGTGTTTTTAGCTTTAGAGAGAGTAGCTTTCACCTGCGCATTTGAGATGTCCGGGAGGCTACACTCGGCTGGGATAGTTATCTCTCCTTTAGGGGGGGAGGGGGGTGAAGTTTGCACTGAACCTGTCTGCCAGTATTTTGGCAATGTCTGTGTGTTCAGTGATTTTTGTATCATTTTGGACTAATTCTGAGCATATCTGGGAGTTTCCACCCAGGTTCCTAACATAGCTGAAAAAGGCCTTATGATTGTCCTTTGAATCCATGGCAATTTTTCTCTCAAAATTGGCCTTAGTTGATTTTATGAGTGCTCGTATTTTTTACTAATAATGATCAGGGGTGACTTCCCTTTTATGGATTTTGTTCTATCATGTAATAGCTTTCTCCTCTTATTGTAAAGTTTGTTAATGGCTGGGGTCCACCAGACTGGACGTTTGCCCTTTGTGGAAAGAGTCTTGGTTTTATTTGGGATTGCCTGATCCATGCAGTCCTGGAGGTGTTCATAGAAGGCATTTGTAAGGGCTTCCGCAGCTTGGGTTGTGGTTTCCACTGGCTCAGGGGCCTTGAAGGATACCACACCAGTCTTGAGTAGTGTGAAGTTTGCTTTAGAGAAGTTCTTCACTATGGTCTTTTTGTTTGGGGTGGGGGCGGGATGTGGATTTCCAGTGAGATTAGTTTATGATCAGATCTCACCAATGAGGGATATACTTCCAGTGTGGAGCATTTTGTCCCCATGTTTGTGACAATGAGATCTAGTATATTTTCTCCTCTCGTGGGAACAGTGACTAGCTGTTCCATGGCATTTGAATTTATGAACTCCAGGAACCGTTGGGCTAGAAAGTTAGGGCTTGAGTAATGTTCCCAGTCTATATTCGGGTAGTTGAAGTCACCCAATATGATGGTGTTTGGAGATACATTTATACCCTCCAGTGTCTTCAGGAAGGCTGTGTGGGGTTCCTGAGTTTGAGAGGGTGGCCTGTAGCATGCTACAATTTGTAAAGCAGTTTTGCCTATGGTTAGTTGCACCTGGATGGTTTCCGAAGCTTCGTGCATTGCCACCAACCTGGAGGTGTGGGTATCCTTTATGAATATGGATACACCCCCTCCTTTTGTGGTGTGGTCCGGGTTTTGGGGCCGGAACGCATGATATGAGGTAAAACCTAATAGTGCCGGGGTGCTCTCAGGAGCCTTGAACCAGGTTTCAGTTACAGCACAGACATCGATGTTCTCCATACTGAGAAGGGCCTCGAGTGTGTGCATTTTGAGATTTAGACTTCTGGCATTGAGCAGCATTACCCTCAGTTTCTTCCCATTTTTGTTTTCTAGGGTGGTAGGTTTAGAATTTGAGCCTTGCCTAAAAAGGCACTATGGGGGTGGCAAGAGCCTTAGCCAATATCCGAATCCCAGGGTGACAGGTGCAAGCCGTCCCTTGAAGCAGCGTGGCTTGTCAAGCATGTCATCCCAGGCAGACAGACACTGGATCCCTTTGAATGACACCAGACATTAAGCCAATTGTTAAAGCTGATCATCTTGTCTCTATATTGTGGCATCATTCTTGGTGAAGGAAGGATACTGCTCAGGGTTAGGGTCATACCTGCCTGGGCTACATAATCAGAGAGCTCCTCTATGTCTCTTTTCATGTAGTCCAGGGAGGTATGTCTCAGGTCGTTCACACCAGCATGGACAATGACTGTGTCATATTTGTACTTGCCGTGGAGTGACCCGAGTGCTTGTGTTATGTGGCGGATTCTAGCGCCCGATAGGCAGCTTACTGTGACCCTCTCCTTGTTCAGCCTGGTGAGTGGGACGTCAGTGTGTCTGACTATGGAGTCACCTATGACAAGTATGTTTGGTGTTGTATTTGGCCTTAAGGGCTGTGACTGCTTTGCACACTGCTTTTGTGGTTTATGTGTTGCTTGTGGGGTGTCTTGAGGTAGCAGTTGTTTGGGTGTCTGCTTTGGAGGCCTCTGCTGTTTAGGTAAATTTTTACTCAGAGCCTCCGAGTATGTCTTTGTGTGTTTATGTGTTTGATTCAGTGGAGTGGTAGCATTGTGTGAGGCTGGTTTTGTGGTGTGTGTAGTTGCCTTCTCCTCCTGTCTGGTCTTGCCAGTCCTGAGTTGAGAGAGCTCAGCCTCCAGTTTGGCTAAATAGCTGCATCTCTCGCAAGTATTTGTGTTATGTGGGAGGAGGAGAGGGTTGTCTGTGATCCGCTCCATGGCTTTGCAGATAAGGCTTGTCAAGCTAATGGGACGGTAATTTCCAGGGTCGGTGGAGGCACCGCCCTTGTGAAGTAGGACCACAGTCGCCGTGCGCCACTCCTTGGGTGCGTATCCTGAGGTGAGGCTAAGATTAAACAACTGTCCTAACTGCGGGTTTAATTCCTCATTGAGTTTGTGGAGCACACAGCCGGGGACACCATCCGGTCCCATGGATGCTGTGTTTTTTGCCTTGGAGAGAGCAGTTCTCACCTGGGCGTTGGAGATGTTTGGGGGGCTACAATCCTCTGGTATAGATATCTCTCCTTTTGGGGAGTTTGCACTGAACCTGTCAGCCAGTATGTTGGCAATGTGTGTAGGTTCAGTAATCTTCACATCATTTTGAACTAATTCTGAGCATATCTGGGAGTCTCCTCCTAGGTTTCTAACATAGCTAAAGAAGGCCTTATGATTGTCTTTTGAGTCCTTGGCGATTTTTCTCTCAAAATTTGCCTTGGATGATTTTATGAGAGCTCTTAGTTTTTACTTATAATGATCAAAGGTGTCTTACCTTTCAAGGATTTTGCTCTATCTTGTAGTAGCTTCCTCCTTTTGTTGTAGAGCTTGTTTATGGCTGGGGTCCACCAGACTGGACGCTTGCCTTTGGTACAAAGAGTCTTAGTTTTGTTTGGGATTGCCTGATCCATGCAGTCCTGTAGGTGCTGGTAGAAGGCATTTGTAAGTGATTCAGCGGTTTGAGTAATGTTTACCACTGGCTCAGGGGCCTTAAAGGAGACCACACTAGTTTTAGAAGTGTGAAGTCGGCTTTTGAGAAGTTTCTCACTCTGGTTTCTTTTATTTCAGGTGGGGGCGGGATGAGGACCTCCAGCGAGATTAGTTTATGATCTGATCTCACCAGTGAGGGGTATACTTCCGGTGTTGAACATTGTGATCCCATGTTCGTGATGATGAGATCAAGTATGTTTTCTCCTCTTGTGGGGATGGTGACTAGTTGTTCCATGGCATTTGAGTTTATGAACTCCAGGAACCTTTGGGCTAGAGTGTTTGGGCTTGAGTAATGTTCCCAGTCTATATTAGGGTAGTTGAAGTCACCTAGTATGATGGTGTTTGGAGATACATTTATCCCCTCCAATGTTTTCAGGAAGGCCATGTGAGGTTCCTGAGTTTGAGAGGGTGGCCTGTAACATGCTACAAATTGCAGAGCAGTCTTGCCTATGGTTAATTGCACCTGGATGGTCTCCGATGCATCGTGCATTGCCACCAACCTTGAGGTGTGGGTGTCCTTTATGAATATGGACACCCTCCTTTCTTGGTGTTGTCCGGATTTTGGGGCCGGAATGCATGATATGAGGTGAAACCTGATAGTGCTGGGGTGCTCTCAGGAGCCTTGAACCAGGTTTCTGTCACAGCACAGACATCGATGTTCTCCATACTGAGAAGGGCCTCGAGTGCGTGCATCTTGAGATTGAGACTTCTGGCATTGAGCAGCATTACCCTTAGTTTTTTCCTTTTTTGTGTTCTAGGGTGGTAGGTTTAGAATTTGAGCCTTGCCTAAAAAAGGCACTATGGGGGTGGCAAGAGCCTTTGCCAATATCCAGAAGCCTAGGGGTGACAGGTGCAAGCCGTCCCTTGTGAAGCAGCGTGGCTTGTCCAGCATGTCATCCCAGGCAGACAGACATTGGATCCCCTTTGAATGACACCAGAATTTAAGCCAATTATTAAAGCTGATCATCTTATCACTGTATTGTGGCAAAATTCTAGGTGAAGGTAGGATACTGCTCAAGGTCAGGGTCATACCTGCCTGGGCTACATAATCAGAAAGCTCCTCAATGTCTCTTTTCATGTAGTCCAAGGAGGTACGTCTCAGGTCGTTGACACCAGCGTGGACAATGACTGAGTCGTACTTGTACCTGCTGTTGAGAGACCTGAGTGCTTGCATTATGTGGTGGATTCTAGCGCCCGACAGGCAGCTTACTGTGACCTTCTCCTTACTCAGTCTGGTGAGCGGGACGTCAGTGTGTCTGACTATGGAGTCACCTATGACAAGTATGTTTGGTGTTGTATTTGGCCTTAAGGGCAGTGACTGCTTTGCACACTGATTTTGTTGTTTATGTGTTGTTTGTGTGGTGTATTGAGTTTGCAGTTGCTTGGGTGTCTGCTTTGGAGGCCTCTGCTGTTTAGGTAAATTTTACTCAGAGCCTCCGAGTATGTCTTAGTGTGTTTATGTGTTTGATTCAGTGGTGTGGTTGAGTTATGTGAGACTGGTATTGTGGTGTGTGTAGTTGCCTTCTCCTCCTGCCTGGTCTTGCCAGTCCTGAGTTGAGAGAGCTCAGCCTCCAGTCTGGCTAAATAGCTGCATCTCTCACAAGTGTTAGTGTTACGTGGGAGGAGGAGAGGGTTGTCCATGTACATGAGGCAATTGTAACATTGTCTCAGAATTCCCAGATTCACCAACTGGGCAGGAGAGGACGCCAGCATCTGACCCTTCGACATGCTAGAAAGAATTATGAGTTGGTATGAGACAGAAAAGTAGTGGGCTTAGCAGGGAAGTGGGCACTCCTGGGGGTTTTGCTAGTGAGAGATTTGTATAATATAGGAGTGCTTGACCTGCAAAGAGAATGCTTATAAGACAAGGGATATGCTTATAAGACAAGTGCTGAGCTTTTTGAGAAGAAAAAGCTATTTGGAACAAGTGCTGCACTTTTTAGTGTAGGTGTAAACTGTTTAGGTTCCTAACAGAGCAGTTCTAAGGGAAAAATTGAAGAACAGACTTTCTGGAGCCAGAAAGAGTTTAACCTTGTTTAACCGGCGCTGCCCGATGCTGCTCTAGTGGCAACTCCACGCTAAAGCACGTTAAAGCATGCTTGATAGCAGGGGCTGGAAAGAAGCAGGACTAGACCCAAAACGGACAATAAAACTACTGTTTCAAGTCAGTAACCACCTCTACGGGGGGCAGGGAAGCTGCTCAATGTTATTCACTGCCACTGATCAACAGAGAGACCCTCCTTCAGCCCAAGCAAAAATGGCCTCACAGAAACTTTCAAACAGTTCAGGAACAGCAAGCCTGTAACTGAACTTTTTTAACTCTCAGAAAAGTGGGAAAAAAGCAAGACCCTTGGTGGTAACATGTATTCACTGATCAGCACCATAAGAGGTCAGGGAACCTTGGTGGTAACATGTATTCACTGATCAGTACCATCAGAGGGTCAAGGTACCTTGATGGTAAGATGTATTCACTGATCAGCAACATCAGAGGGTCAGGGTACCTTGATGGTAACTCATATTCACTGATCAGTACCAGTGCTGTGAAAGCCCTTCCCAGTATGTGTTCTTTTTCCCTGTTTATAAACCATGTAAGTGTACTGGGTCACATGTAAGTCAGACAGTTAAAGAATTACCCCACAATGCTGATGATGGAAACATCATGGTGGTGTGACAAGCTAGCCTGCAAAACAATAAAATATATTCATGACCAGTTTTTCCAGTGTTGGAATGATTATAGTGTGTATTCCAATGAGTTACCAATGGGCTCCATGCCATAACATGGTTTGCATAACTGATGCAGTTGCAAAATCCATATGTTACTTGTGCATTCAGTCATAGATGCATACTGCTGTACAGTGCAGTGACTATATTCAGCCTCACTGGTTACTAAAGCATCAAGACATTAAAGCTATGCATCTGTCTTGTCATTTACAGTGCCCCTTCATATGTATGATACCCCATATCTGGAGTGCCATTTCTCCTTTACTGATGTGCAGCACTGAGGCCTTGCTCATTTTCCTAACATTCCACTTGTTGGTACATAGTTATATTCCAGCTGTCTTGTTTGGTGAGTTGTTATCTCTGAGTCTCATGAGTGATGTTTCTGCTGTTTGTTTGCAGCCCAGCATTACAGACTGCACACCTCACTCCTGATTCACAATGGTAGACTTCAGAGTTCACACCCAAGTTCATGCTTTTTGCATTTTGTGTGTACCTCTAACTTTTCTCTTCCTGATCTGCTATTAATATAAAAGGAAGGACCTTGTGGGATATTACAGGCATAAAACTCTGTGAGAGAAACAACTTCTTGAAATCATTGTCATTTTTTTCTAGCAAGACTGATCTGGAATAGTTTTATGCATTCGTTATTCTCTTAACTACAGCAGTAATTCTGCTCTAGGCAGAGTATGATATCCTATCTGCTTCCTCTGAATCCTTCTGCTGTATTATCTCACATACTCTGCTTTAGGCAGAGTATGATATCCTATCTGCCTCCTCTGAATCCTTCTGCAGTATTATCTCACATACTCTGCTCTAGGCAGAGTATGATATCCTATCTGCCTCCTCTGAAGCCTTCTGCAGTATTATCTCACATACTCTGCTCTCGGCAGAGTATGCTATCCTACCTGCCTCCTTGGAATCCTTCTGCAGTATTATCTCACATACTCTGCTCTAGGCAGAGTATGATATCCTACCTGCCTCCTCTGAATCCTTCTGCAGTATTATCTCACATCCAATATAGTGTGAAATTCATAAATCATTATATGGTTGCTGTCCACAAGTGTTGATAGGTGCCATTGTGCTGCATGAAAAACAATAATTATAGATGTAAATATTGGTAGGCAGTGATACGAAGCAAGCACCCCTGCTTGCAGTGCTACAATGAAGCAACTGCAACATCTGTTAGGAAAACACCCAGTACAATGCTGGTAAAGTATTCATAGAGATATAGTGCACTACTAGCATACTGCATAGACATGTTGTGCTCCAGTAGCAAACCAGTCAACATGCATAGACATATAGTGTGTCAGTAGCACACCAATAAAACATGCATCCACATGTAGTGTTCTGGTAAAGTGCCACTAAAGCATATATAGGCATGTAGTTCTGCAGTAGAATGATGGTAAACCTCATATCGACATGTAGTGCTCTGGCGGAATACTGCAAAGTATACATAGGCATGTAGTTTTGTAGTAGAATGACAGTAAACCTCATATTGACATGTAGAGCTCTGGCAGAATGCTGGTAAAACATACATAGGCATGTAGTTCTGCAGTACAATGATGGTAAACCTCATATTCACATGTAGTGTCTGGCAGAGTATTGGTAAAGCATACATAGGCATGTACTTCTGCAATAGAATGATGTTAAACTTCATATCGATATGTAGTGCTCTGGCAGAGTACTGGTAAAGCATACCTAGACATGTAGTTCTGCATTAGAATGATGGTATACCTCATATTGACATGTAGTGCTCTGGCAAAGTACTGGTAAAGCATGTATAGACATGTATTGCTCTAGCAGAGTGCCGATAAAGGTTGTATAGACACGTAGTGATGCAGCAGAGTGCTGGTACAGCAGGCAGAGATATGTAGAGCTCCAGTAAAGTGTTACTAAAGCATACATACAGGCATGTAGATGTGGAGTACAGTGACAGTAAATCTTGCATCGACATATAGCACTCTGGCAGAGTACTGGTAAAGTATGCATTGACATGTAGTGCTCTGGCAGAGTACTGGTAAAGCATGCATTGACATATAGTGCTCCAGCAGAGTACGGGCAAAGCATGCATCTGGGAGTAGTGTTCCAGTAAATTCTGCAGAGACATGTAATTCTGCAGTATAGGGCCAGTAAAGCATGCATTAACATGTGGTGCTCTGATAGAGTGTTGGTAAAGCATGCATCTGGGTGTAGTGTTCCATAAATCATGCAGAGACATTTAATGCTGCAATATAGTGCCAGTAAAGTATGCATTGACATGTAGTGTTTCAGCATAGTGATGGTAAAGCATGCATATACATGTAGTGTTGCAGTAGCATACCTGTAAACCATGCATGGACATGTGTTGCAATAGCATACCAGTAAAGCATGCATAGACATGTAGCATTGCAGTAGCATACCAGTAAAGCATGCATAGACGTGGTGTTATAGTAGAAGTTGCAGTAGCATACTAGTAAAGCATGCATATACAAGAAAAGCATGCATGGACATGTAGTGTTGCAGTAGCATACCAGTAAAGCATGCATAGACGTGGTGTCATAGTAGAAGTTGCAGTAGCATACTAGTAAAGCATGCATATACAAGTAAAGCATGCATGGACATGTAGTGTTGCAGTAGCATACCAGTAAAGCATGCATAGACATGTGGTGTTATAGTAGCATACCAGTAAAGCATGCATATACCAGTAAAGCATGCATGGACATGTAGTGTTGCAGTAACATACCAGTAAAGTATGCATGGACATGTAGCGTTGCAGTAGCATACCAGTAAAGCATGCATATACAAGTAAAGCATGCATGAAAGTGTAGTGTTGCAGTAGCATACCAGTAAAGCATGCATAGACATGTGGTGTTATAGTAGAAGTTGCAGTAGCATACCAGTAAATCATGCATATACAAGTAAAGCATGCATGGACATGTAGTGCGGCAGTAGCATACCAGTAAAGCATGCATAGACATGTGGTGTTATAGTAGCATACCAGTAAAGCATGCATATACCAGTAACGCATGTATGGACATGTAGTGTTGCAGTAGCATACCAGTAAAGCATGCATGGACATGTAGTGTTGTAGTAGCATACCAGTAAATCATGCATATACCAGTAAAGAAGGCATACACATGTAATGTTACAGTAGCATACCAGTAAGTCATGCATAGACATGTAGTGTTGCAGAAGCATGCCAGTAAAGCATAGATACACATATAGTGCTCCAACAGAGTGACAATAAGGCATGCACAGACGTGTACTGCTGTGTTAGTGTGTCAGTAAACCATGCAAAGGTATGTAGTGCTTGGTGGTATTCCACAAGTCTAACAATGGTGTTCACAAATATGATATGCAAATAATAATATGTGATTGAAGTTAAAGAGTAATAAACACCTTCATTTGTGTGATTCCTATACAAGAACTCACTAAGGAGAACAACCTAGAATGCAACTGTGCACCTAGAAATACAGTGATAGGAAAATGAGCAAAGATGCATAGGTACATTTCAGTAAAAGCAGGACTGTAATTCAAAGACAATTTTCACTACATAAGGAGACATGCTAATGGTGAGGCAGACATACAGCTGTGTTGTGAGCTAAGTCAAATACACTGTATGTCTAAGCATTCTGAGTTGAGAAAAACATTCAGCCACAGTCATCAGACACAAAACAAGGGTGCATCGGACAGTAGGAAAAGGGTATAACAACAAATAGAAGGAAACATAAAAAAAGATAATGCACAGGAGAATGAAAGGTGGATTGGTGGGTAGCAGGGTACTTTGTTTTGATGCTAGACAGCTTTTTACATACTGGTAGCAACCATCCTTGCCAGATGGCAACACCTATAGATGAAGTGAAATGGTAGCCATGCAAATAGTATTTAGGTTCTTGAATTGAGTTTCATGCAGTTATTTGCTACTTAGTTGCATGACACATAGCCATTTGGCAGCCCTGTTCAGTAGCCTTAAGATGTCATGGCTCCCAGGCATGAGCTGTCTATTAAAACTTCAGTGTGCAAAAATGTAATTCGCCAGTTCAGAGACTTTTCAGCCAGAAACCCTTGTATGCATAAGTAATACGTAAGGGTGTGCCATACCTGAATGTGGGTAGTCGGCACCACCAATGATGAATGTAGTAGGTCTTTGGAAAATTCTAGATTATAATAGGAGCTATTTAGGTGGTTGTCCAGGACCCCAGCTCCAGGGGGGGCCAGGGAGACCCAGGGCTGGTCATCTGGTATACTACTGTCAAGCCTGCCCAGGTCTTCTAGAGAAAAAAAAGAGTCTTGTTGAATTTAACACATAAAGTAAAATAAGTTACAAGTGGTGAACATATAAAAAACATTTTTAGTTTTCCATAAAAAACATGCTTAACCTCCATCATTCACCATTTAATTTTTATTTGCCAAATGTATACTGCTTGTGCATACAGACCATATACCAGAGATGCTGCTGCTATGTAATACCAGCCTGAAACTGGTTTGCAAAGGTGAAAGAATTTATTCAAAAGTCATCTACAGGCAAGGTAAAGTGGAACTGCTGCTAGCACTACCTGGGACAGAAATCATTAGAGAACGTTTCTGCTTTATGTATGTGCACTTCCATGGAAGGGTGCACAAAAAGATGCACATATGGACAGGGTGGGTAGTACTGAGCTGGACAGGGTGGGTAGTAGTGAGCTGTCAAAATGATTTTATGCTCTGACAATGTCTCATTATGCATCCTGTATATGTGCCCACATTGTTATATCTCTCAAATGTCTCTGATTTTTCCTCATGACCAGTGTGTCATAAACGTTTTGATTAGTTCATGATGATAGCAATTACTCAGTAATGATGTACATAGTTTTGTACTTCTTACTGTTCAAAGATGTATGTTGTTTGTCTTTTCGGCTTTTCCTGGTTAGGGGTTGCCACAGCAGAACTCCGGTCTGCTAATGTTTGGCAAAAGATTTTTATGGTGCCAAGTTGCCAGCCCAATGCTCAACCTTCAGCGAAGGCACGCCCATTCACGCATGTCTTTCGGAGGCCACTCAACCGCGAGGAAGACATGCAGACTCCACACATGCAAAACGTATTACTTTATTAACCATTTTGTTGAATTAAGGTAAGATTTATTGTCCCTGATTTAGGGCCTTTGCCTCCTCCACAATTACTGAGACCTGGTGTGTGTGTGTGTGTGTGTGTGTGTGTGTGTGTGTGTGTGTGTGTGTGTGTGTGTGTGTGTGTGTGTGTGTGTGTGTGTAGTATAGGCATGCATGCTTATGTGCAGCTTAAAAAGTGAGGAAAATAAGATGTGAAAGAGAGAAGATTAAAAGGAGAAAAGTTGAAAGAAATAATGAGAAACTTCTTGTAATGGACCAAGCTGACATTTGTGTGCTTGTGTGTATGTTTGTGTGCAATATATATATATATATATATATATATATATATATATATATATATATATATATGTATATATATATATATATATATATATATATATATATATATATGGATTCACTTCATAACACTGAAATATCAAAACACTGAAAATGAGAAAACTTCATAATACAGAAGACCAAAACACTGAAACTTCAAAACACTGAAAACTCAAAACACTGAAATTCAAAACACTGAAAACACATATCATACATATACTGACTTTAAACAACATAAATCATAGCACTTTCTACCAAGTGTAAGCAGGGGGGCAAGCCCCCCTGCACCCCCCACACACCCTGCTACTTATATATATCTACTCCAAGACTGCACTTAACTACACTAAGTACTATCTTGGAGTTGATATATTTAAGTAGCAGGGGGGGTGCAGGGGGGCTTGCCCCCCTTCATACACTTGGTAGAAAGTGCTATGATTTATGTTGTTTAAACTCAGTATATGTATGATATGTGTTTTCAGTGTTTTGAGTTTCAGTGTTTTGAGTTTTCAAGATTTTGAAGTTTCAGTGTTTTGATATTTCAGTGTTATGAAGTGAATCCATATATATACATATATATATATATATATATATATATATATATATATATATATGTGTGTGTGTGTGTATATGTATATATACACATATATATGTAAAACAAACTCTGTTTCAAGCCCTTTTTGTGAAATGTACTTGGGAAGTCAGCAAATCCACGGTGGTGCAGCGGTAGCATTGTTGCCTCACAGCAAGAGGTTCTCCCATTTGATTCTCGGCTGGAGTGCAGGGAGTGCCTTCTGTGTGGAGTTTGCATGTCCTCCCTGCGGTCAAGTCGTGTTCTGAAAGACATGCGTGAATGGGCGTGCCTTCATTGAAGCTTGGGTGTTGAGCTGGCAACTTGGCACCATAAAAAAAAAAACTACTGCCAATCATTAGCGGACCGGAGTTCCACTGTGGCGACCCCTAACCGGGAGAAGCTGAAAGACAAACAACAACTTGGGAAGTCAGCATTAGCTTGGTAGCTCAGTACAAGTCTACACAGAGCAACCTAGCACTTTGTCTTTTTATATCATTTTAACCTCATGCCTGCTGGCTGTCATGCCACCTGTCACTCAGACATTACACCATCAGATGGATGGTGTCAACATCCATGCAGCCATTAGAATGCTTTGTGCACTAGACATTACACCATCAGATGGATGGTGTCAACATCCATGCAGTCATGAGAATGCTTTGTGCACTAGACATTATCCCAGCAAAGAGAGCATTTTTTTACCTTTTTTAACTTATCACTGTTGATGATGTCAACATTTGCATCAATGCAAGGGCCTTCTGTGCTCACCTGTCATGCACTCACGCTCCTTAACATGTGCTAACAAGGATTATGTCATATTCCTGGTTGGCCGTGTGTACAGGTCTTGGTACTAGCTCTCTGCATCATGACAGAGATCTCTTTCTCCAGCAAAAGCTCTGTCAGTAGAGCAGCTGTGTGATAAGGGTGGGAACTATTCCACCTTGGGGGGGGGTCACTCATCCTCTCCGTAAACATCAGTAATTAATGTCCTTATCTCTTGCCTCATCCCTGTCTACATTAGTAACTTATAATGATGGTGGTTCAAGTGACCCTTAATCAATTTAATATTCTGAACTGTGCAGTACTGTCACTGGTTAGTAAATTTCATTCCATTTGTTCCTAGAAAGTGTCTAAAACTAAAGCAAACAAATAAATATATATTATCAAACAAGTAATGTAATTTAAAAGGATCAGCTAGTCAAGTATATATTTAAAACAGGCATATACATCCAAAAGAACATGTGCATTTATAAAATACCAGAGTACAGGCCCATGGACTGAAAACTTCCCAGGACCCAAGGTTCACTTAACCCACCACTGATACAGCTGTATGCTCCCAGGCAAGTGGACTTCAGAGTTTTTTTGCTGTTTTGGTCGCAAACAAATGGCAAACATGCAGTGCAAGACCTTCAGTTTAGGAAAGCTTTAGTATCACATAGATACCTGAATTTGGTTGGTATATGTATAAGGGATCTGTATTTGGTAGGTAAGTATATATTTTCCAATCTGACCATTGTTCTCAGTCATTAGAAACCTGATAGATCAGTAGGCATATGTCCCAGGTGTATTTGCATGGATTACTGATGGTCTGTTGTACCTGGCCTAGTTACATTTTTTTCACTACAATTGTTGCTAAACTGCTTTGGGGGAATGACAGACTGGCAAGCATGTTTCCTGTGTGTGTGTGTGTGTGTGTGTGTGTGTGTGTGTGTGTGTGTGTGTGTGTGTGTGTGTGTGTATGTTACATTACTTTGGGGGACAATGTTGTGGTGGAGGCAGAAAACATTGCAGAGATTGTACAGGTACAGTTATCATGCCTAGAGTCCTTGACTGGACACTGCAATGTTACTGCTTCATGTCATCAGACTATGTGGCAGACTTAACCCGGTCAGAATGTGGTAGACACACCTCATAGGAGCTTCATACTGCATATATGTACCTGCATACAACAGGTACATAAACAGAACCTGTGCAGATATCTGTAGCAATCAAAGTACATATTCCTACATTCCTTATGTCTAAATAGTTGTCACCATGTCCAAAGGGCAAGGCAGATAGAGAGTGGAGAATTTCAGGAGTGCTGAAATGAGGTTTTGTTGCATGTCTGCAGGCAGCATGGACTATAACCAGAGGCAAGAGGTAGTGTCAACATAGCAACCCCTGAGAGATCAGGTGTAACAGAATCTGTCCTGCATAACATAAACTCTATGGGTGGGTGAGTGGGCACAGTTACAAACTGAGCCAAAGTCAGTTCTGCAAAGGAGGAATACATGACTAGGACTTTCAGAATCTATGAGTCTCATGAACTTGGAGGAGGTCTTTCTGCTTGGTTTTATCCCTGGCATTGAAGTAGATGTTGATGCAGGACTGGTCTGGCTTTCCCCCTTATTTGTCAGTGGCTGACAGAACATGCTACACATAGCAGATGTTTGCAGATACTGTTATTACAAATACTGGCTGCAGTCTAACAAATTGCCATGATGTGAATGTTTTCATAGGCACTTCAGGCTTGCAACAAGGTCATATTACCACTAAAAGTAAGGCTGAGTAAACTGTAATGAGTTGCATTAATGCACATCTTGCATGTTACATGAGTAGGTATGTCATTGTGTTCCCTATGATGTTCTATATTTTATGCACCCACAGGTCTCTGTGGTGATATGCTACAGGCAAAAGGAGCTGAGGCTGGACAAGGGACTGGCATCTGATGGACATGGACAAAGGTCACAGTCCAAGGACATGGTCTCAGTCTTACTGAGCACCAAGTGGCTGTACTGCTTGAGCAAGTGTCACCCCATGAAAGGTATGGATCCTCTGAGGTTGAGAGACACACAAGTGTTCCTCCCATGATTGCTACAACAGCTTGAGAAATGGACACTATTATTCTGCAGGTATACAAATCATAGGCCAGCAACACAGTGGTTTGCAATGCCATTACATCTCTCAGATGCCACCTGTAAAATGTGGCGGTCAACAGCAGACACCTGCATAATATGCTCCCATGCAGCTTTCAGTGTATCTGACAGGTGTGTTGCATGACACATGCAGTTTTCAGTGTATTTGACAGGTGTGTTGTGTAACACATGCAGTTCTTGGTGTATCTGTCAGGTGTGTTGTGTGACGCATGCAGCTCTCAGTGTATTTGACAGGTGTGTTGTGTGATACATGCAGCTGTCCATGTATCTGACAGGTGTGTTGTATGACACATGCAGCTCTCAGTGTATCTGACAGGTGTGTTGTGTGACACATGCAGCTTTCATATCTGACAGGTGTGTTGTGTGACACATGCAGCTCTCGGTGTATCTGACAAGTGTGTTGTGTGACACATGCAGCTGTCAGTGTATCTGACAGGTATTTTTTTTGTGACACATGCAGCTTTCATATCTGACAGGTGTGTTGTGTGACACATGCAGCTCTCAGTGTATCTGACAGGTGTATTGTGTGACACATGCAGCTCTCGGTGTATCTGACAGGTGTGTCGTGTGACACATGCAGCTCTCAGTGTATCTGACAGGTGTGTTTTGTGAAACATGCAGCTCTCGGTGTATCTGACAGGTGTGTTGTGTGACACATGCAGCTCTCAGTGTATCTGACAGGTGTGTTGTGTGACACATGCAGCTCTCAGTGTATCTGACAGGTGTCTAGTGTGACACATGCAGCTCTCATATCTGACAGGTGTGTTGTGTGACACATGCAGCTCTCAGTGTATCTGACAGGTGTGTTGTATGACACATGCAGCTCTCAGTGTATCTGACAGGTGTGTTGTGTGACACATGCAGCTCTCATATCTGACAGGTGTGTTGTATGACACATGCAGCTCTCGGTGTATCTGACAGGTGTGTTGTGTGACATATGCAGCTCTCAGTGTATCTGGCAGGTGTGTTGTGTGACACATGCAGCTCTCGGTATATCTGACAGGTGTGTTGTGTGACACATGCAGCTCTCAGTGTATCTGACAGGTGTGTTGTGTGACTCATGCAGCTCTCGGTGTATCTGACAGGTGTGTCGTGTGACACATGCAGCTCACAGTGTATCTGACAGGTGTGTTGTATGACACATGCAGCTTTCATATCTGACAGGTGTGTTGTGTGACACATGCAGCTCTCAGTGTATCTGACAGGTGTATTGTGTGACACATGCAGCTCTCGGTGTATCTGACATGTGTGTCGTGTGACACATGCAGCTCTCAGTGTATTTAACAGGTGTGTTTTGTGACACATGCAGCTCTCGGTGTATCTGACAGGTGTGTTGTGTGACACATGCAGCTCTCGGTGTATCTGACAGGTTTGTTGTGTGACACATGCAGCTCTCAGTGTATCTGACAGGTGTGTAGTGTGACACATGCAGCTCTCATATCTGACAGGTGTGTTGTGTGACACATGCAGCTCTCAGTGTATCTGACAGGTGCGTTGTATGACACATGCAGCTCTCAGTGTATCTGACAGGTGTGTTGTGTGACACATGCAGCTCTCAATGTACCTGACAGGTGTGTTGTGTGGCATCATAAGGATGCAGTCAGGTAGCATGATAAGCTCCTTAAGTACATGGAATACAGACATCAAGAAATGGTGTTTGGTGTTCTGAGGTCTGTGTTGGCACAAAATGTTGTAATGAGGACTTGAATGTATAAGATGGCTGACAGTGCTATCTGTGAGCAGCTAATCATGTAGATCTGTATGTGGGCCTTTGCAGGGTGTACATGTAGCAGTTGGGTCTGTTGCTGCCTGAAGGCTTACTGCATCATTATAGTCAGCAGCAGCTAGCTGCATCCATGTATGGGACATCTTGCCAGTGAGATCCACCCAGATCCTTTTCATAAAGTAATATGCCAGCCCCACCACAGGACAAAACAGTCCCCAGCAATCCTGCCGAGTCTAATGAATGCACCCACCCACGTGTCTCCTGTCATATGTTGTCCCAACCCTTTTTTTGTTGGCAGTAGTAGACAGCAAAAACAATATTTGTCACATACTAAGGCTTTCACCTATATATAAAAATGCACAAGTGCAGATCCTTGTCTGAATCACAAAATTATTCATTCCATTCATTTGCATGTCATTATTAAGTCATTAACAAGAGTAGCATCATTATAGGTTCATAGGTGTATACAAGGCTAATGACCACTACGGTCCTCATAAGCCTAGTTGTACAACTCAAATGTGACCCACAAATTTGATTTATATACAATGTGATTTACTGACTGCCTCTGTCCATCAGAGACATAGACAAAAGACCAGGGGTGAATTTCTGATTACCCATCCATTGGTGCAAGTTGTACTTAAATAGGTTTAGGGAAGAAATCTGCTTCACACTGATGGCAGACGTGTCCAAAGACAGGAATTCTCAAAGAAACATATCTGTCTCTCCAACATGTCCTATTTATGTCACAAGCAAAACTTAGGTCTTTTGATCTAGTAATTCTGATGGTGCTTGTTTTGCAAACATACAAAAGGTTCATCAAAACAGTTCCCAGGGATGCCTTGTATGCTGGACAAAGATCACAGAAGTCTATATGATGCCAAGTATAGAGACAGGTCCTTGAGATGATAAGCGTAGGACATTGTGTTTACTCCCTGTATTCTTTTTGTAAGGAACCTTTATGGACGATCCATTTGATACACGTATGTGGTCAGGTACATACTGAAGGGGCATTATACTCTATGATGGTCTCGATGAGGGATGAGTATAGTCGTACAATGACATCTCTGGACCTAGATGCCACGGCCTTACTTAAAAGATAAGATACATGAAAGGATTTTCTCACTACCTTGGACACATGTTGGTGAAAGGCTAGGTTGCTATTTATATGAACTCCCAGATCCCTGACTACTGAATCAACTTTTAAGGGTGTTTTATTGATGACATAGTTGCCCAGGGTGGCTGACTTCCCAGAAAGTACTATAATGTATTTTTGGTATTGAGTTTTAAGCCATGGCTTTGACGAAAGTGTTTGTCTGTATTAAGCCTTCCTGAAGGGCGCTCTCATTTTGGGGGATTCAACAGCTGCTCCCAGTTTACAATCATCTATGAACTTGGTTAGCCAGAGGCCACTGACATTTGAAAAGTAGATGTCAAAGAGAAGTGGGCCCAGCACAGAGCCCTGGGGGACTCCACTGGTGATTGGCTTCTTTGTGGAGGTGGCCACACCAATTCTAACATCCTGGTTCCTATCAGTGAGACAGCTGGCTATCCAGCATGTTATAAAGGGGTTTATATCTAGTTCCATAAGGTTGTAAACAATGCCCAAGCGGGGTATTGTATCAAATGCTTTAGCTAGATTTTAGATGAGTATACAACACTTTCTCCTTATCCACTGCCTTAGTGACCATTTCAAAGACGTCCACCAGGTTCAGTGAGCATTGCCTGCCATTCACAAAACCAAACTGGGATGGATCCAGTGTCTTGTGGGCTACTATGTCCCTGTTGATAATTTCCTTGATAATTCCATGGCTTTTTAAATAAGACTAGTCAGACTAATGGGTCTGTAGTTTCTAGGATTTGTTGAAGTTCCACCTTTATGAAGGGGGATGACCATCACATTCTTCCATTCTTGTGGCACAAAGCCTGTTTTAAGACCATAGTTAAACAGTGACTCCAGGGGTCTTAAAAAGTCATATTTTAGACTGTTCAGCATACATCCTGGGATGTTATAGGGGCCCATTGAGGTTGTGTTCTTGGCTTTAGTCAGTGCACTCCAGGCATGCTCCCTTGTTATAGCTGGAGCGGTTATGTTTGAGAGTATTTCTTGGCAAATGGTTGGAGGTGATGATGAGGTAAAGTTGGAAATGAATTGTTCCACTAACAGGCTTGCTATACTGCCAGGCTTGGTGGAAGTGGCACCATTAACCACCAGTTCAGTACATCTACCTTTGCGGTTTCTGATACAGCTGAAAAAGGCCTTATGGTTATTTTTCACCTCAGAGACTATCTTAACCTCAGGATTGGCTTTGTTTGACCTAATTAGCCCTTTTATTTGCCTATTTAGCTTGATGAGAGAGTTTTTATCTATATAGGAATTACCCTTTCTGATTTTAGCCATATTATTTTATTTTGTCGTATATCCTGTTTAATTTGGGATGCCACTAGGGTGGTTTGTTTTTAGGGCTAGTTCTGGGCTTATTTCTGGTAGTTATAACAGCCACTATGCAGCCATTGGCATGGTTGTACAGAGTTTCTGAGAACAATTCATCATAGGGTGTTGTGTTCTCAGGGTTTTGAGTGGTATTTAATTTTTGTCAAATCTTGACTTAATAAAAGGTAGTTTACCAGGGAATAGTTCATTTTACTGGTTTTACTGGTGTTACATAGTTGATTTTGATTTCAAAGGAGACAGCTTTATGGTCGGACCTTACGAGTGAGGATGTGACATTGGGAGGGGGAGTGCCCATTCTCCCATATTTGTGAGTATGAGGTCCAGTATGTTGGAGTCTCTAGTGGGTGCATTCACTATTTGGTCAAGAGTGTTTGTATTTCTGAAGTCCAGGAATCTCTGTACCTGTAGATTTGAGGCTATGTAGGATTCCCAGGTTAAAGTTTGGTAATTAACATCTCTCATAAGCAGGGTGTTAGGTAGGAAGTGTGTCCAGTAGATCCAAGTATGCATTGTGTCTACAGTGGTCTGCATTTGAAAGAACTGCATTGCTTCATCCTGTTTGACCACCCTAGAGGTATGTTTGTTATTGATGTATATTGAGACACCGCCTCCTTTAGCCTTGTCTGAACAGGTACTGGTCTAATTGTGGAAGGCATTGAAACTTTACACTGCTAGGATACTCCCTGCCACTTTAAACCATATCTCTGTAACTGCACAGATGTCTATATTTTCAAGTGTGAGGAGGGCTTGGAGGAAGTGTAATTTTTTTATTTAGCTTCCTGGTATTGAGCAGTAACACTGTGAGGTTCAGTAGAGTTGATTTTGCAATGTCAGGAGATTTGTTAATTTGGCATTCCCCAACAAAGGCACTATCTGGGTGGATAAAGTTTTAGCCGGTATTCAGTACTCTAGAGGGGACAGGTGCAGACCATTCTTGGCACAGCAACATGGTCTGTTAACCATGTCTTCCTGCACTTCAAATATTGGATCCCCTTAAAATGGCACCAGAAAGCCAGCCAATTTTTAAAATCAATCATCTTTTACTCATATTGTGGCATCATCCTCATTGATACATTGTATCATTGTATCATCCTCAGTGATACATTGTATCATTGTATAATCCTCATTGATACATTGTATCATTGTATCATCCTCATTGATACATTGTATCACTGTATCATCCTCAGTGATGCATTGTATCATTGTATCATTGTATCATCCTCAGTGATGGTAATATGCTGCTCAGTGCTAGGCTCATACCAGCCTCAGACACATAGTCTGAGAACTCCATAATGTCTGTCTTCATATAGTCCAGGAAGGTACGTCTTAGGTATTTACACCTGCATGGACTACGATGGAACCATACTGGTACCTGTGGTGTAATGACGTGAGCAAATGCGTGATTTGGCAGATCCCAGCTCCAGATAAGCAATTAAGCATTGTCTTCTCCTTGCTCAGCCTGCTTAGACAGGCATCAGTATGTCTTACAATGGAGACCCCTATGATAAGTGTCCTGGGAAGTGTGTTTTCTTGCCTTAGGGGCTTAGTCTTGGGGGTTTATTGAGTGAAACAATATGTGTGATTTTAGGTGGTGTTTTTTCCTGTGTGCCTTTGGACTTCCTGAAGCATAGCTTTGCCAACAGGTAGTGTAGGCAATCTTTGTTGTTTAGGAAGATTGTTTGTAAGTGCCTCATAGGAGGTTACTAGGCTAATGGTTCTAGGGCACTTACAAGCTTAGCCAAGTTAACTCTTGTTCTCAAGAGTGTCTGTTATGGGTAGACTTATTACCCATATCTAAGAGGGTAGAACTGCTGGGGCAGATTTATGGTTTCCCATCCAATCTTCCAAATTGTGCTTAAATAGGGTCAACAAGGGGCTCTGATTAACATGGATTGGAAGTCTGTTCAAGAGATGAGGTAACCGCTGCAAGATAAATCTGTTCCTCCAGCAAGTTCTATTGGTGCCACATACCAGGTTAAGGTCCTTTGAGAGTGTGGCATGTGTACCATTTGACTTGCAAATGTGTAGAATTTCCATTAAGGCAGGGCCATATATTGCCTTATATGCAAGGCATAGGTCACCTCTGAGCAGTCTGTATGACACAGAGTAAAAAGACAATGATTTCAGTCTGTCCACATATGACATGTGTAGGAGACCTGGAATTTTCTTTGCAAGAAACATTTGAAGTCTCTCTAATTGCTGCAGGTGCTTAGAGAGGTACATACCAAAGGGAAAATTATACTCTGTTATTGGTCTGATGAGGAAGAGTACAGGGGGGTTATAACCTCCTTTTTCTTCTGAAGGCAATGCCCTTAATTATGAGGTGAGCAACATAGAATACCCTTCTTACTACTGTGGAGACATGGTGATTAAAGGTAAGGTTGCTATCAACCTGCATGCCTAGGATTCTCACCAGTGAATGTGTGCTTAAGGTATGGCTATTTATGGAATAGTTTGCAGGAATGTCCCCCTTGCTGAAGGGGATTATAATGCATATTTTTGCATTGAGTGTAAGTCTATGACTTTGACACCAATCAGTAGTCTGTGCAAGTCCTTGTTTTGGGATATTGACATCATTAGGGGACTGAATGAGCGCTCCTAGTTTGTAGTAACAATGTATCAAAAAAGACCACTAAAATTCTTCAAGTGACCAGTACAGTTTAAAAGTAACCTGTGCTGTTTAAAAACAATAGTGTAGTTTGTAGCAACAATGTATCAAAAAAGACCACTAAAATTCTTCAAGTGACCAGTACAGTTTAAAAGTAACCTGTGCTGTTTAAAAACATAGTGAAACTTTGTGACACTGAAAACCACTGTCAACAAGTCAAGCAAGAAAATATTAGAAGATCCACTTTGAAAGTAAAACTAGCATTCTAACACTGAATACTCTAAGTAAATAGGGGGAAGAAAAATAACTTTAAAATTAACTTTAAAATATGCAGTCAGACTCATAGTTTAGAAGCTTTATATTTCAGTTCACTAGCAATGGATACTGCTTCATTTAATTCCTGGAACCTTTAGGTGAGAGTGTTAATACATGTGTAATTAACCCAGGAGGATTATTTTATTACAAAAATACAGAGAAGTGCACAAATAAAAGCATGAAACAGTAGCAATCATACAAAATAACTTAAGCAAGTACAATTTAGCTATCAAAAGAACTTAGCTTTGACTGAATGGCACTGGATACAATTAAAACACTTTTGGAACACAGGATAGGACCTGTTTATCATTTGCATACATTGCATAATACACACTGCGGTATGATGTACTAGAGTGTTACATCTATGAATTCGACCCATATGCACATTGTTACTATGTGCACAAACTCCCACTGTGGAATAGACATGCTTATATGAATTCCAGTCACTATTTAACAAAGTCTGATGCTGGAACCTTCATGGTACTAGACTGAAAATAACTAATATTGTTTGCATCCCTAACGCATTTATTTAATCTTAAATACTATATACAAACTTATTAACCTTAATGGCTGCTCTCTCCTTTCTTTGCTCACTCACTGCACTTTCCCTAAAACCCACCAGACTTTGTTCACCATTTGAGTCTGTTAACTTAGCTGTACCTCATAACAAACCTTTCATGGATGATGTAGCGTTTACCGTCACTTTAATGTCAAATATAAGCCATCCTGTGCCTTACGTTTAGAATAATATTAGTAGCTTATAATTTGGCGGCAACTATGCCATTTTGTAGACATGTTGCAGAGTACCAGCTATTAAATACTATTAGATCCTACAATAGTTGGCAGTTGTTTATATGGAATAATTCACATTTTTATGGTCAACCTTTACAAGGCTGTGAATGAGAATTGTCTACTTGGATCACATTGCTGCCTTATCACTAAAAGATTAAACTAAGTTTAAATGAAAATTAAAAGTTTTAGCCTGATTGTGATCTAGATTACCCTAAACAGCAACAGTTGCCAAAGCTCAGAATGGCATTTGTTACTTCCCTTGAATTACAAGAGTTTTTAGACTGAGGATAACAACAACAAGTGGCAACATCTCCATGTAGAAGAGGAATGGTTAGTATGGCTTTTTGAGCTTTTGTAGCTGTCAGGCCACAAAGACTACGGCATACCTTGTCATGATCAATCTGTGAAGAAACAGCCTGACATTTTTCTGTGTCAGTGAAACATATTCGGCATCTTAGCTCAATTTGTCAGAATGACTTGGGGTTTTATTTATGTACTTACCTTCTTCTTTAATGTAGACTATAACTTGCGTGGCAGTTAAAATGATACCACTTGGGTATAAAATTTTACAAACAGACTAAACACGTTCACACTGGAACAACACTGATCTCTATGCCAGCACCTGCCTATAAGGAGATTGTTCCTTTTGTGCAATGGTTTTTAGAATACATTTTACTGCATTGTATGAAGATGTCATTTTACCTTAAGAGACACAGATTTTATTTCAAGTGGCACTATGAAAATTCAGTATCAGTTGCAAGCAGGGTTATTTGTGAGACAACCATATCTGTGGATTAGATCCATTAATACATATAGACTAAGAAATAATTGTTTAATGCAACCAAATCTTCAAAATTCTGTGTGAAAATAATACTTTTCTATGATGAGATGGGTCTGTGTGAATAGTCTTAAGCTTTAAGTGTTGACACGTTTAACAGTTTCCTGTGGCTCATACAGTGAGAAATCAATTAAAATTAAACCCACAGGTTTTTTAATTATGTGTAGGTTGCATGCACTGTTAGGTTTCCTCTGATTTCACATTTGCATACATGCCGTCAGCACCTTAAAAATAAACTCACCCCTCAAACCTTCAAATGAAACAAGTTAGATAATAGAAGAAAGGAACAAATGATTATTATTAACACTGAAGAATTTTTATCTGCATAATATACTTTTCACCTCAGCTTCTTTTTAGAGTTCAGTTCACATTTTGCAGCCAGATTTGAGAAAATTATTAATTCTATATCTGGAATAATTCTGTCTGCTGTATTTGATTAGTTGTGCAATCTCCCTTGGATTAGGAAGTCACTCAGGACTGCATTCTAATATTTATTAATCATTAATTTCAGTATGATAAGCATTCCGTGTTTCTATGCAACAGTAAACAATGTTATTAAAAAGTTTAATAGTGTTTATGTTAGATAAACAGTGCAAGAAAAACCCTCTGCAGAATTGAATATATGCATTTAGAAATGGAGTACTACTTACTCCAAATACAGAAGGCAGACAGCGCTAATTAACTCAAGGGTAACCTCATTAGACAGCAAAATGAGAATAGCTTTTCAAATACCAGAATAAAAAATAAAACAAAGTGGACCAACAGAAGGAAGTGTGTTAACAAAATATCTACAGAAGAAAATGTTGACTTAACTGATAATAAATTGTTTATGATTTGGTAAAAAATCCAAATAAGGACAAAGGCAAACAACTATTTATTTAGTTATTTTAATTTGCTCACCTATTAACTGTAGAATCATTTCAGATGTACTGGGCTCAAACCATGAATACCAGTGTCATGTTGTATAAGACTCCAGAATATACCGTAACAACCAACGAATGTGTTACTAGAATGTACCGTAACAACCAGCGAATGTGTTATCAGAATATACCGTAACAGCTGACGAATGATTATAGCCACTAGTTAAAAAATACAAAGATAAGTTTCATGGTGCCAAGTTTCACTGTGTAATTTTTATGGCACAAAGTCATAAAATACTAGGATTTAAAGGCAGAAATGAGGGCAATATAGAAGAAAGATACCCAGACAGTTCCAATAGTAGCAGGGGCAATAGGTCTCGAAATAGAATTTAGTCACATTTAGATATGCTACCACTACATGTATGAAGTACAGAATATGTCAGTTCTGGGCACATTGCGGGTGCTGTGAAGAGCATTTTTGGCTAGCATCAAAGATTGAAACAATATTGTCATGAACTTAACTCATACCCTGACTTAGAAATGGGTTTTTTTCCCATCATGGTATTATAAACCCAAAGGACTTGGAGAAATTAAACTGAGACAGATGCCAAGATAAGGTGTATGTGACATGCCATAATAAGTGGTATAAATAAGTGTCCCAGTCAGACTGTACAGAATGGAGGCCTTCATCATTTTGGTGTTTTGCTCACACATCATTAATGACACTCAGAATAAATTGCTGAAGTTAAAGCAATCATTACTGTCACACCAGTTCATTTGCACAAATATACGGCATGTTTATTTCAAAAATGCATCCTATAACAAGGACAAACACAGAATCATTATAAGACTCAGAAAGCTAACAACAATTTACAAGCATGGCACAAATACCTCTCAACTGTATGTATTTTCACAGAATGTCCAGATTTTTGCATCATATTTTTGATCTGTTCCTCATAAAAATTGTGGGGTATTTTGACAAATCATTGGGGATGATCTAACGATTAAAGTCACTAAATAATGATATGCATTTGAGTTTCAGACTTCATATCCTTCAGAAAATGCATGCTAAAACAAATCCTGTTATTCTAGCAATGTTCTAAGTGTATAAGAGCAATATTTAAAATGTGCCCCTATTTTTGGACCCTTGTTCCCTCCCCCCATTATGTCTAGCTTTGTCCAGAATTCTTATGTTAAGAGGTAGAGAGGTATGATGGAGCATCAGTGATTCTATGACCAGCTATTGTGAATATAGATGGTTTGTTCCACCACAGCAATGGAACTGATGAAAATGAAACAAGAATATAATAAAGTCTTTCTTGAATTAAATTATTGAGCTAGGCAGATCCTCTGCTACATGAACCACAAATTCTACTTCAGATGGAAGAATAGTAAAAAAGATAATAAAACTCTGAACAAAATAATTAAAGAATAACGACTTGGTTAGTTAAGTTGAAGTGTAAGGAGTGAAATGGATGAATTAAAGCTTCATTAGTGAGTGTGTTTGTGTGTGTATGTGTGTGTGTGTAAGTGTGTCTGTGTCCATACGTGTGGGTGGAAGGACCGTGTCAGTGTTTCATCAGGTAGAACCCCCCAATGTTATAATAAAAACAGAAGGTACATTCCCCTTTGTACTAATACAGTCACTGTAGTACCACACAAGCTACTTTCCTGTGGATTAAACATCAAACTAATGACTAATCTGCCTGTGCATATACATGGCTGTCTGTATATTTCTCTGTAGCTCATCGTCTGTCCATTCATTTTTCTACTTATGTCTGCATCTGTCTGCCTGCCAATGTACCTGCCTACATGAGTAAGTGTATGAACACTGTTTATCTTGAACATTTGTGCAAAACAGGTTGAGTAACTGTCTTCTTGACTACATATATAAAATTATGTACCTATCTCATATATGTACCTGTCTGCATGTGTACATAGGTATCTATATATAGGTTCATGAATGCACATATATGTATATGTTTATATCTGCTTGTATAAATATATCTATATCTATATATATATATATATATATATATATATATATATATATATACGTGTGTGTGTGTGTGTGTGTGTGTGTGTGTGTGTGTGTGTGTGTGTGTGTGTGTGTATTTCTCTACCTATCTCTCACTCTCCCTATCTCTCTATTCATATATACATACATATACATGTGCATGGGTCTACTTTGGAAGCTCGAACTTTCAAAACTTCATGCTTCATATGGCTGACACCATAAGGTCGAAGTTTTGAAACTTCAAATGGTTTAAATGGAGATCGCCGTACAGCATGGAATGGAAAATTTACCATTCTCTTCACTGTAGTGCGATCTTGGAGCTGGTATATTTAATTAGCAGGGGATGTGGGAGCAAGCCTCCCTGCATAAACATTAAAATATATATATATATATATATATATATATTTTATTGAAATATCAAACTTTCAAAACTTCAGTGTTATGGTCTCGACCATATGAAGTTCGAAGTACTGAAAGTTCAAGTTTCCAAAGTAGATGTGAGTACACACACACACACACACACACACACACACACACACATATATATATATATATATATATATATATATATATATATATATATATATATTGTCTGTATATATTTATTAACTGAAAAACAGATGAGATTTTTTGATGAAAATACATTGGCAGCAGAAATCACCAGACTAATAACTAATTACCAATCTCAGCAGAAGTAACACAATGGTGAACTGCAAAAACATGTAATAAAACAGAAGCAACTGCTTACGGGGAAGCACTCCACATCCTGTTACTTATATATAGCATCTCCAAGATAACACAAGTGCAGGGAAAATCTGAAAAAGACACACACAATGAATTGCTGCTGGCCTAACATACAAAATGAACTGGCAGTGATTTGTAAAGCAAAAGTACACTTTTATGTCCCACTCCACATCAGAAAGCCAACCACATAGAAAGATTCAAGGACAAAGGCAATCACTCCCCCCACCACACTGCTGGAAACTCCTGGTGTTCTGGCTGAAGTGTGATTCTCAAACAATCTGGAAATATATCGCTGTCTGATAAGAATATTTCTTCGCATTTTTAACCTTTCAGAGTTCTGCATTGTCTTAATGTTGCCTGACTGAATTATTTTTTTGCCTGACTGAATTATTTATATATTTTCTGGCATTGTTTTCTGTTTCTCATCTGTACTGAAACTGTTTTTTCCCCCTCCCTCCCATCCACCCTATTCTTGTGGTGTTGTTATAGTTGGTGGCATTGCAGTTGCCCACCCCTGCTGTAAATGTGATCTAGGACACCCCTCCCTCTAATACAGAGAACATTTGAGAAGGCCAACCCACTTAAGTTCTTAACCGTGAATTTTTCTTCTGCTCCTCTTTTCTCTCTCCTTGCACTTTACTAAAAAGAAAAAAAAATTGCACTTAATTTTGCTTTTGCCTCTTTTTAAAAGTACTCAATTGTATTTATTCTGCTGCATTTATTACTGCTTGTTAGTAGCCTGATTAAATTGTAACTGTTATTCTAAGCCTTTGGTTGAAGCATTTGGGCTTCAGACCAGTTATTTTACATTAAGAAGGTGTGGTCTGCACTCTTGTGGGGAGGAGAGAGTAGAGTCTACCCTTCTGAGCTGGGAGTTTCTGGTTAAAGGTTTATTGTGCCTGCTTATTTGAACTGTTTCTTTCTGAAATTGGTATGCCTTGTTTGCTGTAGACTAAATTCAGACCAGCTGAATCTAGTTTTGTTTGTATAACTTGAGCACTAATCCAGATCATCTTTTTCTGGAGAAGGTTCCCCTGCACCCTAGTGGCAGGAGTGTGCAGTTAGAACTTGTCTGATCGAAGACTGCTGGAGCAGGGCTCAGTTTTTAGCTTTTTATTGGTTAATTAGATTAATTTGTTTAAATCAGTTTGCTCATTTGCTACTGTTATATTAAAAAAAAAAAAAAACAAAAACAACCAAAAAACACTTTATGCATCGCCGCTTAGCTAGGGTTAAACTGTTCCTGGCGCCATAAAGTCTGCTCTTCAAATGTTCCCTTAGAACTAGCCAGTTTATTTAGTTTTAGCACTCAAATCTGTTTCTTTGAGCTCAGCACTTTTTCAGAACTCGTTGTAAGCACTAAATAAGCTACAAATTACTACAGCACTCAACATTCCTCACTTGTCTAGAGGAAAACAGTTTTTAGTATTTAATAAATAAGCACCTATCCAGGCATGTCTAAAGGTCAGATCCTGGTGTTGTCTCCTGTCTACCTGATGAATCTGGGCATCTTGGGGCAATGCAGCAATTCCCTCATGTACACAGACAACAATCTCCTCCTACCACCCAGCACTACAACCTGTGAGAGATGCACTTATGTAGCCAAACTGGAAGCAAAGTTCTCTTCACCCAAGACTGAACTAGACAGTCAAGAGGAGAAGGTAAACATTTTTCACCACACCACACTCATCACATAGTCCTTCAAAATCTATACCACCAAAACACACATATAGAAACACAAAACACACACCTACATTCACGGAGGCTCTCAATAAAAATCTGCTCAAGCAACAGAGACCTCCAAAGCAGAAATGCAAGCAATCTCCACCCCCCAGCACAACCCAAATGATGCATAGACCACAAGCTCAGTGTGCCACTCAATCACAGCCCATAAGGCATAACAATGTACCCACCACTATAGTCATAGGTGACTCTATAATCAGGCACACTGATATTCCACTTACCAGGCTAAGCAAGGGGAAAGTTACTGTCAGTTGCTTGTTGGGTGCCAGGATCAACCACATAATGCGCACCTCCCTGATATACATAAAAAGAGACATGGAGGAGCTCTCCAATCTTGTAGCCCAGGCAGGTTTGGCCCTAGCCCTGAGTAGCATCTTGGCATCACCCAGAATGATACCACAGTACAAGGACAAAATGATTGACTTCAACAATTGGCTAAGCTTCTGGTGTCATTCTAAGGGGATCCAGTATCTGTCTGCCTGGGATGACATGATCAACAGACCAGGATACTTTGCCAGAGATGGCCTGCTCCTGTTGCCCTTGGGATTATGGATACTGGCTAAGGCTCTTGCCACCCTATAGTGCCTTTTTTAGGCAATGTTCAAATGACAAATTCACCACCATGACAGGTACAAGCAAGCAAAATCTGAGAGTAATGTTACTCAATGCTAGAAGTCTAAACCTAAAAATGCATTCACTCAAGGCACTCTTTAAAATGGAGAACATCGACATTTGTGCAGTGACAGAGACCTGGTTTAAGGCTCCAGAGAGCACACCTGCAGTACCAGGCTATAATTCATACCACACCTTTTGGCCACCTAACCTGGACCAAAACACTAAAGGCAGAGGCGTGTCCATATTCATTAAGGATATACACACCTCCAGGCTAGTTGCTCACCATAATGCATCCGAGATTACCCAAGTGCAACTAATTCTGGGCAAGACCGCAATCCAAATTGTAACTTGGTACAGATCCCCCACTCCTCATTTCTTGATACACTGGAAAATATTAGGGTACAACCCAACACCCCACCATTAACTGGGAAAACTACTCATTTACCAACCCTTTTGGTCAACATTTTCTGGGATTCATAAATTCCAGTGCCTTGGATCAATTTATCCACACCCCCACTAGGGGCAGCAATATCCTAGACCTGGTCATTACCAACATGGGCGACCAGTGTTCCACACCAGATGTCAATTCCTCATTGGTCATATCCGACCACAAGCTAATCACCCTAGGCATCCACATCCCACCCCACCTCCACCCCCCATTAGGCAAACCACCATAAAAAAATTCTCCAAAGCCAACTTCATGCTTCTTAAGACAGAAGTGGCAAACTTCATGACACCCATGCAGACGGACAATAGCGGTACTACTGCTGAATCCTACACAAATGCACTTTACAAGCACTTACACGAGTGCATGGATTGTGCTATCCCTAACAGAACCAAGATGCTATCCTCCAAAAAAAGGAAGCCAATCTGGTGGTCCCCTGCCATAAACAAACTCTACAACATAAGAAAGAAACTGTTGCAAAAGAGTAAAATCCCATGATTGGAGGAACTCCCTGGTCAGCCTCAGTAAGAAGCTGAGATCCCTCATAAAATCCTCCAAAGCTAGTTACAAAAACAAAATCGCCACTGATTCTAAAGACAACCACAAAGCATACTATAGCTATGTCAAGAATCTCAATGGCAACACTCAGATCTGCTCTGAGTTACAGCACAATGGCACTAAATATACAGAACCAATTGATATTGCCAACATCCTGGCAGATAGGTTCAGTGCTAACTTTACCCCCATCTCACCTGCTAAATGGCCCATCTATATACTGGAAGAATGCAATGTTCCTGTAATCACGGCTGCACAGGTAAAAAACACACTCTCCAAAGGCAAGAACACAGCATCCATGATACCTGACAACATCCCAGGCTGTGTTCTACAAGAACTACAGAATGAACTGGCACCCCACCTAAGCACCATGTTCAATCATAGCCTCACCTCAGGCTTTCTGCCCACTGAATGGCACACAGTGATGGTTATCCCACTCAACAAAGGGGGAGCCAACGTGTACCCTGGGAACTACCTCCTCATTAGCCTAATGTGCCTGGTCTGCAAGGCCATGGAATGTATCATCATGGAACTTATAAACAAAGACATTGGTAATCTCTAAACTCTGGACCCCACCCAGTTCGGGTTTGTAAAAGGAAGATCATGTCTCCTAAACCTGATAGACTTTTTTGAAGCAGTCACCAAAGCCACAGACAAGGGTAAGGTGGTTCACACAGCCTATCTAGATCTCGCCAAGACTTTTGACACCATCCCCCACTCTGGAATTATAGATAAACTCACTAAAATAGGTCTAAATCTCTATGTCTCAAGATGGGTTGCCAACTGGCTCACTGACAGAAACCACACTGTGAAAGTAGCAGACTCCAAACCCAACTTCAGACCAGTGACAAGTGGAGTACCACAGGGTTCAATCCTGGGTCCTCTCCTGTTTGGTATCTACTTTTCTGAAGTACAGGCTAACACAGAAGGTCTCTGGCTAATGATGTTCGCAGATGACTGCAAACTATGAGCCATAATTGAAACTCCTAACGATGTGGACATCCTACAAAAGGGTCTCACTGAAACAGATGCCTGGTGTCAAAGCCATAGCCTCAAGCTCAATGCCAAAAAGTGCATTGTCATCCCCTTTGGTAAAAAATCTGTACCCATGAGCTACCACATAGGTGGTAGTCTACTTAACACTGAAAGTGTGATAAGAGACCTTGGGACACAGGTGGACAGTAATCTCTCCTTTGATAATCACATTGCCACAGTAGTCAGGAAATCCTTCTACATGGCACACCTCATCTCAAAAGGTTTCTCATCCAGGAAAAAAGAGGCCATTGTTCCTCTCTACTCGTCACTCATTAGACCTATTATAGAGTACAACACCCCTTTTGGTATGTACCTCATAAGACATCTACAACAACTGGAAAGGCCACAGAAATACCTCACAAAGAAGATTACCAGCCTCAAACAGATGCCTTATGCAGACCGTCTCAAAACTCTCCAGCTTTACTCTGTCGCATATCGCCTACTCAGAGGTGATCTCTGCCTAACATACAAAGCTATGTCAAACCCAGAGCTGTTGGACATGCTCCACTTAAAGAAATCCCAATCCCTCCGAGCTACACGCTCTAGGGACCTAAACCTTGTCACCACAATAAACAGAACATGCTGGAGGGATAGATTCCTGTCCCAGAGACTTCCAATACTCTGGAAAAAACTACCTATCTATATCAAACAAAGATCCTCATTAGCACTCTTCAAGAAAAATCTTGATGATTGGATGGGAGATAGGAAATTCACCCCGGGGATCACTTCTGTGGTTCTGCTTGACAGGGGCACAGGAAAATAATTTCTTGTGTGGTGAAAGCCAGGATACCTTTTTGGCTAGGCTTATATAGACCCTAGGGCCAAAAGCCTAGTACCTACCTTTGAACCTATGAATCTATAGTCTCAAATGACATATAATTATTTACAAAATTCAAGATAGCTGGGCTGGCAGTATTTCCCTTGTGTCACAACAAGTACCAACATGCTCGCACAAAGGTTCCTGGACTTTGCTAACACTAATGCCCTGGAACAACTAGTATGCAACTCGACAAAGGGCTGAAATATTCTTGACCTGATCCTTACTAACATGGGTGACCGTTGCACCATCACAAGTATAGGATCCTCACTGATTATATCTGATCATGAATCCATTACATTTGAAGTAGCTATAACACCTGAACTCGTCTTAGGTGAAATCAGGCTAAAAATTTTCACCAAAGCTAACTATACCCTCCTAAGGGATGGCATAAATAATTTCCAAGCGTCTGTTTCTACAGATGGCATTGACAACTGTACTAAGGTATACACAAATGTCCTGAACAAACACTTACACAAATGTATTGACATAGCTGTACCTGATAGGATCAAAACAAGATCCTCAACAAAAAACAAGCCTTCCTGGTGGACGTCTAGCATTAATAAGTTCTACAACAAGAGGAAGAAGTTGCTGTCTAAGAATAAAAACGAGAGGTCCCAGCACTGGAAGAACACCCTCCTCTGCCTGAACAAACAAATAAGACAACTTGTGAAATCCTCTAAGGGCAACTTCAAAAAAAATTAGCAATCAGAGCCAAGGATAACAACAAGGCATTCTTCAGCTATATCTGTAACCTAAAAGGTAGGACCCAGACATGTGCTGAACTAGCTGTGGATGGCATAACACACACTGATCCTGTGAAAATAGCTAAACTATTAACCAACAGGTTTGGCGAAAATTTCACCCATCTGTCTCTTCCAAACATGCCACAAAGCATTCCTTCTACATCTTCCCCACCTTGCGCTTCCAAAGAGCAAGTCATTAATGCTCTCTGCAGGGCCAAAAATACAGCTTCTATGGGACCTGATGGCATTCCAAGTTGCATTTTAAATTATCTAAAATATGTCTTACCAACCCCATTAGGTACTCTTTACAATGACAGCCTGAGTACCTAGTTTTGTCCCTGCTGAATGGAAAACAGCAACTGTTATCTCCATTCATAAAGGGGGTACAGCCACAGACCCTAGGAACTACAGGCCCATAAGCTTAACCAGCCTTATCTGTAAGGCCATGGAATGAATCACCATAGACCTTATAAATAAGGATATAGGTGATCTCCAAACCCTTGATCTGACACAGCTTGGTCTTGTCAAAGGCAGATCATGCCTGTTAAACATGGGGGACTTCTTTGAAAATGACACCAGAGCCATAAATGAAGGCAAATCTGTGCATACAGTCTACCTTGACTTAGCCAAGGCCTTCAACACAATCCCACATTTGGGCATCATTGATAAACTCTCCCAGTTGAATATCAACCATTATGTTATCAGGAGGGTTGCTAACTGGCTCACCGACAGATCACAATCAGTCAAAGTTGGGGACTTTACCTCAACCAGCAGATCTGTTACCAGTGAGGTTCCACAGGGGTCAGTGCTGGGCCCCCTGTTGTTTGGAATATACTTCTCAGAAGCTCATGCCAAAACAGAGGGGCTGTGGCTGATTAAGTTTGCTGACCACTGCAAATTATGTGCAATCATCGAATCCCCAAATGATGTCAATATACTTAAAGAGGGACTTACACAAACCAGTGCCTGGAGCCAAAGCCATGGACTCAGACTCAGTGCTACAAAATGCATTATCATCCCCTTCTGTAAAAAAGATATCCTTGCAGACTATCATATAAGTAATAATACCCTAAATAACAACTCAGTTGTGAGAGACTTGGAAATACAAGTTGTCTGTAACCTAAACTTTGACCACCATGTGTCTACTGTGGTAAGGAAGGCATTCTACACTGCATACCTAATTAGCAAAGGCATTGCCTCAAGAGCAATAAAAATAGGACCTGCTAGAGAGACAGCTATGGCTCTCAGAGGTTGCCACTCCTCTGGAATAGGCTATCAATTCACATCAAACAAAGCCCCTCTATGACCCTGTTTAAGTATAGCCTGGATGACTAGATGGGAAACCTTAAATTTCTGCTGTGGATGTCACCTATGACCCTCCTAGATATGGGCCATAGTTGCTAACTAAGATCTCGAGTTTAGGCAACATCCTTTATATTGGGTTTCTCTAGTATTATATTGGGTACATGCAGCAAGGCTTAAACAGACCTTCAGGTCAATAGCCCAGTAAACATCTATGAACCTATGAACCAATTTAGGTAACTCATATAAGCCCTGCTGAACTCTGGAAGCATGACTACCCTTATCTAGAATTCCTGTTATTTAAGTATGAGATTAGTAAGAAATTGGAGGTAATATGCATTCATACTGATTGAAAAGAATATCTTGTCATAATGTAGAAATTCATTTCTAGGAAACTTGTTAAATCCTATGGCCTATGGCAGTTACCTCTGATTAGACTCATGATATGATATTAGGAAATGCTTTGCCCCTTTTTAAAGCACTATGGAAAATGTGGGAGGAAGGGGAATCTCAAGACACAGTGTGACAGGCTGATGCACCCTTTAATGATAACAAAAAAGGAACGGACCTCATGTGAACGTAGTCAACAGGAAAAAAAAAAACTTCCAAAGAAGCTGGACTAATGATGTAGGAAAGCGAGTAAATTTAATAGAAAAAATTTAACTTTGTACACAATACACAAAGCTTTCAGGTACAAAACCCTTCCTTAATGTGATCTAAACAAAAGTCACATCAGTCAAGTCTTATTTAAAAATCAAAGACACAGCCAACCAAACTTACTTATCAATTAAACATTATGAAATTCCTAAAGTTAAATGAGCAAATTCATAACATTCATAAAACCTTTATGTTATAAAATTCCTTCATCTTAAAACATAAATATAATTTTTTTACACTAAATGAGTCATATTAAACCAAACACAACAATTATAATTTCATTTGTTTTTCTTCTAAAATAGGTTTAATGCTTATAGCTGCATTGAGACCAGGTGCTTTATTTGCATTCAGTCTTAGAATCCATCTATACTCAGCTATCTCAGACTTATTATTGGTGGTCTCCCCCTCTAATACTAGGTTGTACGACATGAACTACTACAAAATTAAAACTATGTTGTGTTCCTTTTCCCATCTGATGCTTTGAAAGAGCATTTGTTGGAACACTTCTCTTAATATCAGAACCATGTTCAGTAATTCTGTCTTTATGCCCTCTGCTGCATTTTCCTGTATAAAATGCTGGGCACACCAAGCAGTCAGCTAAGTAAACATTTTCTGTTATACAAGTTGCAAAATAATTAATTTGAATTTTTTTTACGTATAACTGGATGTACAAAAAAAAAACATATCATTTGATATAAGCTTGCAATTCATACAGTTAAGACATGGAAAATATATTTTTTTTACTTATAGGTAGGTCTTTCTATATTATTAATCTTTTTGTAACAAAGTTGTTTTAAGTTCTTAACTTTTCTATATGAAAAATATGGAACTTCATGAACTATCTTATTAAGTTCAGGGTGTGCAGTGAGAATAGTCCAATTATCCATAATAATATTCAAAATGCTATTATCTGATAGCATTATTACTTTATTCTCTGTCTCTATTATGTCTTAACATTATGCATAAAATATGGTCTTCCTGACTTATTCCGCTCACTATCTACATATTTCTTTGTATCATTTAACAAAACATCACTATATTCTCTCTTTAAATTCACAAGGCATTTCCTCCATATCTTCATGATACATTTGTTCATTGGTATCTGCTTACTCTAAAATATTGACTTCTGGCAATTCCCTTTAATGCAGATGTCAACATTAAACCTATTTTAAAAGAAAAACAAATGAAATTATACTTGCTGTATTTGATTTACTGTACCTCATTTAGTGTACAGAATTTATATTTATGTTTTAAGATAAATTGTATAACACACAGTTTTTATGAATGTTTTGCATTAGTTCATTTAACTTTAAGAATTCCATAATGTTTAATTGATAAGTAAGTTTGGTTGGCTGTGTCTTTGATTTTTTAAATAAGACTTGATTTATTTCACCTGTGTTTAGATCACACCGAGGAAGGGTTTTATGCCTGAAAGCTTTGTGTATTATGTATGAAGTTATGTTTTTCCTATTAAATGTACTTGGTTTCCTATGTCATTAGTGCAGCTTCTTTGGAAATCAAGACAATGATGCTCACAGATCTGCTCTGAGCTACAACAGAATGACATTAAATAAATTGATCCCAAGGATATTGCCAATATCCTGGCAGATCAATTCAGTGCCAACTTCACTCCCCTCTCAACCCCTAAATGGCCCATCTCAATACTGGAAGATTGCCAAATTCCAGTAATCACAGCCACACAGGTAAAAACTGCACTCTCCAAAGCTAAGAATACAGCATCCATGGGACCAGATGACATCCCGGGCTGTGTACTACATGAACTACAAAATGAACTGGCACCTCACCTAAGTGTCATGTTTAATCATAGCCTCACCTCAGACTTTCTGCCCAATGAGTGGAACACAGCTACAGTTATCCCACTCCACAAGAGGGGATCCACCTTGGATCCCGGGAACTATCATCCCATCAGTCTGACGAGCCTGATCTGCAAAAACCATGGAATGCATTATCATGGAACTTATAAACAAAGACACTGGGAACCTTCAAACACTGGACCCCACCCAATTTGGTTTCATAAAGGGATGATCTTGCCTCCTCGACCTGATTGATTTCTTTGAATCAGTCTCCAGAAACGTGGATGAGGGTAAGGCAGTCCACATAGTCTATCTGGACCTCACCAAAGCCTTTGACACCATCCCCCCTCTGGAATCATAGATAAACTTACTAAGCTGGGCATTAATCCCTACATTACTCGATGGGTTGCCAACTGGCTTACTGACAGAACCCACACTGTAAAAATAGCCGACTCAAAATTCAGCTCCAGACAAGTGACAAGCGGAGTACCTCAGGGTTCAGTCCTGGGACCACTCTTGTTTGGCATCTACTTCTCTGAAGTACAGGCCAGCACTAAGGGGCTCTGGCTAACAAAGTTTGCAGATCACTGCAAACTGGGAGCCATTATTGAATCCCCAAATTATGTGGATATTCTACAAAAGTGCCTTATAGAAACAGATGCTTGGTGCCAGAGCCATGGGCTCAAGCTCAATGCCAAGAAATGTATAGTTATCCCCTTTGGAAAAAAACATGTACCCATGAATTGCCACATAAGTGGCAGTACACTAAACACTGACATTTTGATAAGAGACTTAGGGACACAGGTGGACAGTAGTCTCACCTTCGATAACCACATAGCCACAACCATCAGGAAATCCTTCTATGTGGCACACCTCATCACTAAGAGCTTTTCAACCAGAAAAAAGGAGGTCATTTTCCCACTGTACTCATCCCTCATTATACCCATTATAGAGTACAACACTCCATTTGGTATGTACCTCACAAGACATTTGCAACAACTGGAAAGGCCACAGAAATACCTCACTAAAAGAATCACAGGCCTAAAGCAGATGCCCTATGCTGACCATCTAAAAAAACTCCAGCTATACTCTGTCACATATCACCTACTCAGAGGACGTTCTGCACCACAGGTGGGGCTGGGGCCCCCACTGGGATTGGAGGTAAAGGAGGTGATTTTGTCACTCATGTGGAACTGCCAGGTATGGTGCATGGGTTGCTGTGCCAAACTGTTGGTACACTCCTATGCCAGATAGAGAGCATGCTGTCCATCCTGGTGGGGCAGCCTCGCCCCATATGCCAATGTCCACCACTGCTACCATGGAGCAGTGAAGGAGCAATGTTGATAGTCCCATAGGTGAGGACTTGAGTCACACTGCTGTCATGTGTGATGCTCATGGGACTGGGATTCCACAATGCCCTCTCCATCCAAGGTTTTTCCTCCCACTTGTGTCACACACCAAACCTGTCTGCTGTCTTGTCTGTCTGCAAATGCTTCCTCACCTATCCAACTTACCTCCCCCAAATGTACCTGTGTTCCTTCCCCAACATTCCACTCTCACCTTAAAAAAAAATGAGGACCTGTCCAAAAAAAAAAAAATGGTCCCATACATAGCTCTAAATTTCGCACACATGTCCACTGGACACACATAATTTGGTCCATTGGCTTGACAATTCACTTATGATGTCGTCACCCCTGTCTGGGGGTGGAATTCCAAATTTAGTTAAAAAAATCTGTGAAAGTGCACAGTTGTTGCTGCTGAAGAAATGGATAGCTGTGGTTCTGTCCTACACCTGTCCTATACATCCCTACCTGCCTTTCACTATGTTTTCCCCCTTATTGCACCCAATTTTACCACTGTCCTATCTCCCCATTTTAATTTTCTTTAAAGATTTTTTGTGTGAACCGGTGCAGCATGCCGCACTGCTTAGTTATGCTAAATAGTGTTACATTGGTATATGCTTTTGAAAAAAATATTAATCATGATCAAAAAAGTACAATTGCACCCTATTTTAAATGTAGGACCATCACACCTGTAGAACAGTGGATCAACCCACCAAACCACACAGCTACTAATTAACACAGCTGTTTTAATCAAACCTGAATAATGCTCACAGAAGAGTAGCAGATGTGACCAGGGATTGGGGTGTCACTGGTGGAAGGCCTGCAGCAGAACCTGGTGAACCTAGGAACACAGAACAGCTACCAGGCATCCATCACAGTATGTTGCAGATGTGGGTGCCACCTTTTCCACACAAGAGGAGCATCCAGGTATGATTAGTTGGATCAGCAGTGGAATACTGTAGCATTCAGAGTGTCAGGGTGTACATATTATATGGGTGTCAGTTTTTTTTTTTTTTTGGGAGGGAGAGGTTAGTTTCAGTTTGAATCTCATGCTCAGATTGTGACCAACATACCAATTAAAATAGTAGCTACTGTAAATGTGCGATATTTGGATGTATTAGCATGTTGTAGTGCAACATGTGGTGCTGTGTACATTACCTCTCCTTCAACTTTTAACAGGACCATCAAGAACTGGACATGGCCATGCACCTGCTCCTGTTAAGCACAACACCGTTTTGTTAGAGATGTAGATTTAGTGCAATGTATATGCTAAAGTGTCATCCCGGGTCTGCCAGCTGGATTGAGGTACTGTCTGCATGATTGCCGACTGCACAGATATTTTCCAACTGAACACACTTTCGAGTCATACCTATGCCTTCTAAGTGTGACCACACTGATAGATGTGACAGTATTTCAGGACATTACAGATTGCCATATGTGTCAGCTGTGCAGAGGTTTGCCAGTTGCCAACAGTGTACATCATTGTTGCTCATGAGATTCTTGATTAAAGATCTTTTCATTTACAAGTAACAACAGATGTTTGCTAGAAAATGTTGTCCTTGTGTCCTAGTATATGAAGTTGGGGGTTAAACAAGTCTGTAATACTGACAGCATTGTATACAGCGTAACATATATTGCAAGATAGTAATGCAGAGCATAGTAGTGCAGGTATTAATGCACTGCTTTTCCCTTTTTATCACAGGTGACCAGGTGGGGGTTGGTCTCTGTCCCCTTCACAACCTGATGTCAGTGTCTCTTCAGACTCTGATGATGATGGTGGCCAAAGTGAGGTACAGGTGGGGGCTGCAGGGGCTGAATCTGTCACAGAGGTTGACACCCCTCTTCTGCCCTCATTATCACTGTACACAGTCAGTATGCCTAGGCATACCCAGTCCCCTGAGACCACAGATACTGGACAGTCAGAGGATGGGGATATTGAACAGGAAAGTGTGGCTATTGTGGCTGCAGTGAATGTCAATACTGGCCATAGCCAAAGAGATAGTGGTGTTCCACACAAGCAGATTGATAGGGGTGCTCATAGGAGGCCTGCTGTCCTTCCACCACCTGTTGCAAGTGTCTCTGCACGTGTCACTCAACATATGTTTAGGGCTGTCATGGAGGCACAGGTGCATTATAAAAGGAACTTCAGATGAATGCTCAGGGTTATAGATGCGTCACAGTCTGACATCCGTGATTGCCTTCACCACATTGTTAGATCCCCGGATCTATTGATGAATGCAGTGGAAAGATGTTGGTCTGAGACAGATCGTAGAATATTTGCCATGGACTGTACATTGTTTGTGATGGAACATCTGGTTGGAGTTGTGCATCAGACTCATGAACGTAGGTCAGCAACTACATCTGCTAAGAGTCCACATGCCATGCAAAGTCACTCTCCCATAGTAGCAGTAAATCCAGTGCTCCAGAGAGGGGTGTGCTGCCTACACCATGACATGGCAAGCCATGGGCTCGTGGTCCTGGGTGTTCCCATGAAGGACATGGTCCCAGCAGACAGCAGTCACCCTCAAGTAGTAGCCAAGCATCTGACCTTGAGCATGGAGGTGCCAGGGTAACTCCTGGTAGAATCAGTTCCCATGTTGGGGGTGGTGATAGTGAACTGTCAGTTCTATCATGCATGATTCAAAGCTGTCCAACATACTGACATGTAGGGCTAGCAATGAGCTTGACTATGTTCATGCAGACACTCACACACCACTGTCACAATTAGGTCACCTAGAGACACACGCAGCACATTTCCATAGTCCATCTTGCCTGCTTCCCTTACTGACTCACACACATGCTTGCCAACCTATTGGGTTAGCCTAGGCCTCCTGCACCCCCACACAACACTCTGTGCAAGTGATACCTGTGCCACATCCCTGTCATCTTTGTTATCAATGCAGGGAAATGAAGCTATGTGTCTGATGCACAGGGGGACTATCTAAATTACTATGTATTTGTTTCATCCATTGTTGCCTTTGACATACCACTTGTACTGATCACTGACAGATATTGTTTGCTGCCATTTGTAATGAGTAAACCACATTATTTTGTGTACATTACATTGGATGATGTTGTAATGGCTGTATACTTACACAGTGAAAGGTGTCTCATGGAACTGTTTATGTTTTAGTTTTAGGATTGTGTAGGATACACCTATGGGTACACAGGTACAATAAACCCATAAATGTCAGAGCACATGATAGAATGTCAGCACAGAAGAAAAATGTCTTCAGAAAGGTAAAGCAGTATAGGTGCATGGCTCCATAGGTTCATATGTGTATAATAGGCTAACAATAACAATGGCTTATTTCAGCCTAGTCATGCATCAGTAATCTCTTACAAGGTCTGGTACCCTTGATAAGTGTAACAATGTTTTGGGAGCTGACACATATACAAGCTGTGGCATATGAGATGAACCATCTTCAGTTTCCCTGTGCCCATTACAGATATTTGTCCTAAGCCAGTTATGATTGTCTTGTTCCACATCCCATTGTATAAATTGCACATGATGTGCATTACAGCAGAAGTGTGCCTCACATGGCTGGGGAGCCTGTTACATATCTGTATCTCCAGCATGTTCTATTTATACCACAGTCAAGGTGTAGCTGTGTAGGTAATTCTCATGCTAGTCCTTTCTTGGATATGCAGGTGATACACAGTGGGATCTGGCACTTTCCTATATGGCAGCCATACACCTCCCATCCAAAGGATGTAGTAGACAAAATACACAGTTATGGCCTTGACACGGTGTGCATAGGACATGTTATGTACACTGTATTGGTTTTCTGTGGAACCTCTGTGGCTGTTACAGTTGTTGGATATGCCTGTGTAGTTAAGTAGCACAGGTGGCATTGCACTCCATGATAGGTGTGATAAGTGCCAAATACAGTGTAATAATGACATTTTGAGATTTACATGCCATACATTTCTCTATTGGTGTGAAAAACTGAGTGAATCCCCACATCTTACCGATCAGTGAAAGTCAAAGACTACATCACTGTCTGTGTCCATCAGACCCTGACTCATTGGTCAACTGTTGGAGGTGTGCGGAAAATACAATATTTTCCAGGGATGGATGACTTCCAAAAGTATAGTATTGTGCATTACTTGGCATTTAGTATTTGTCAATGGCTCTGACAACAGCTGAATGTGTGTGTGTGTCAGCCCATCCTGGATAACTGTTGTTTTTGTGTGGGATTCAGTGACAGCTCCTAATTTGCAATCATCTGCAAATGTACTCATTCTGAGGTCACTGACGGTGGCTGTGACTGCAGAGAAGGGTATGGCTAGGAGCAGTAGTCCCAGGAATGATGTGTGAGGGAAGTCCACTGGTGACTAGCCTTATTGTAGTGATGGACTACCCAGTGCTATCTTCCTAATGACTGTCAGACACTTGGCTATCCACCGGCTGACATACTAGTTTGTAAATAACCTGTACAGTGTTACAACAATGTCTGATTGCCTAATCTTGTCAAATTCATTCTCAGGCTATGGTAGATGGAGTGAGTCATTTTCTCCTCATCCATTGCATAGTTTAACACTCAATGGAGTCCACTGGTTAGGGTAGGCATGATCTGACATTGAACAAAACAAACTGGGTTTGGGATAGTGTCTACAGGTGTTCTACATTGCTACTGATCATTTCCATGATAAGTCTTTTCATGGCTTTAAATATGAGAGTACTGAGACATCTGGGGACAGTGCTTGTCACTGGATACTAGTTGTCCTGTGTGCAACTAAGTATTGTAGTTAACTTCATCATGGTTTCCAACAAGATAGTACTCCAAGATGTCTGCATCTGTACAGAGCATAGGCAAACAAATGAGGGGAAAGTCATACATACACCCTGTGAAGGTAAGGAGGGAGTTTTTACACAGTTATTCTGCAGCTGGACACTACTGAACAGTGTGCACTGAAATGACACAATTATTTTATTTTATTTTATTTTATTTATTTAACATTTGTTGTCCGTGAATGTCCGACTAGGTTCCACAGAGCCTGTTTTCAGCGGAGGCCCGGGGAGAAATGCTCCAGATGCATGTCTTTGGAATGTGTAGCAGCATTATCTTGTGAGGGATTCTGACAAGAGGGGAGTCCCCTGCAATGTTGTGCCTGGCTACTACTACTGCTGGTCTCATCACAACCACTCTCTCCTGGGATACCATGCTCTACACTTTGTCTCTCACCAGCAGCAAAACATTAGTACCAAGCTCGGCATGAGGAGCAAGCCACAGCCTGCTTGTTTATCCACACAGTTATCCCACGTCATGCAAGGCTCTGTAGGCTTCACATACCCTTTTCCAGGTAGATCCCTTAATTATCAGTTAGAGCACTCATTTAAGTTTGGCATGCATTAGGCCTTGTATTCCAGGGTTATTAGGATTTCACTAGGGTACTGACCAGGTGGTGAGTAAGAGCACAGCTGTAGTGTCACAATATAATGCTCAATGTCCTGTGACATAGATGTCCAAGGTTGCTCAAACAAGGACCACTGTGGTAGTGATCCCTGTTGGTGATGATTTCACAGCAGTTCATGCAGCTTGACCTTCAACAGCTTCATGGTGCACATCTGTGTGACATTGATCTGAGGCCTACTGCAGAGGAGTGGCCACCTTTGGCCAAAGTATTTGTACCTCACAATGTCCAAGGTATGTCATACTGTACATTTACATAACTGGAACACATGTCTGAGTTCCCATATCATGTCACACAACATCCAGTTTGCTGTCTGGTTGCCTGAGAGGCACTGTAGACTAGCAAGGCCAAAGTAATGACAGCAAAGTTGAGCGAGGTCTCTGTGCATGCACAGATATCCATGTCTCCACTGCAAGGAGTGCCTACAAGCAGTGTGTTTGAGGCTGTCAACCCCAAGAGTGTAGCAGCATGACCCTAACTTAGCTGGAATTGTACATTGTCACATTTGTAGGTATGCTATTGTGACCATGCCTAATAACAGGATTATGGGTAATCTAAGGGCTACGTGCCTGGAAAAGCATTGTACTCACTCAACCATGTTATGACATGCTGTCAGGTGCTGTGTTACCTTAGGAGAACTACATAAAGGTGATAACATGTTACAGTTTAGCATCTGTCAGGCCAGTGCCTAACGATGGCCTCCTCTGATGTACACACAAGCAAGACTCTATTACTAATGGCATTATCAATGACCTCTGTCCAGATGTGGAACGTGTCCCCACTCCTATACTCCTATGTCACACGAACACAACATGTGAGGGATGTGACTATATTAAAAATCTTGATTCCATGCTGTCTCACACACAGGTCAATACATATGACAAATGAGCAGTTTGCTAACATGCACACCTCACCACATACTGCACCCACACTCACATCACAAACACCTGACACATACATAAACAACAAACTCCTCAGAAACACAATTGCAAGTGCTCACTACACATAATCATACATCTGCAGAACACAGTACACATAATAGTGTGTGCACCACTGTCTCAATGGTCAAACACCTGAGGCAAAACAGAAACTCAAACCTATTATTCATAAGTGATTACATCATAAGACACATTTATGTCCCACTCACCAGGCTACATATATGAAAGGTCACATTTAACTGTCTGTGAGGTGCCAGGATACATCATACCATACATGCATGCAGGTCTGTCAACATCAGGTAATGTTATGATGACTTCATAGGTCTTGTTGGTATGTACAGCTTGAGACATACCTCAGTGAACTATATGCAGCCACATGCCTGAACTTACAGACTCTGTGTCTCTAGCGGGTATGCTCATAGCCTTCACCTGCATTTCACCTTCACCTAGGATGATGGCTCAATACACATGGAAAATTACTGAAGTGAATAATTGACTTATAGTGTGGTGTCATTGTAAGGGGATCTAGTGCATGTCAGCTGGGGATGACTTGCTCAACAGACCTCTATGCTTTGCCACAGATGGTGTTCATCTGTTATCCCTGGGAGCTTGTACACTGGCCAAGGCTCCTGATATCCCCATAGTGCATCTTATGGACAGTGTCTCAAGGGAAAACTTTCCAGTGAGGACACACCATCTTCAAACAACATCACAGTTATGCTGCTATATACTAGGAATACGAACACTACAGACCACTCCTTTGAAGATGCAAACATTTGCACAGTCACACACACCTGGTTCAAGGTGGTGGACAGCACCAGAGCCATACCAGACTACACGACCTTCAATATGTTCAGACCTCAAATTGAAAGTGTGTCAGGTAATGCAGGTAGTGTATCCATACTCATTAAAGATAGATACACATCCAGATTGGTTAAACAGTGTGATTCCCTGGAGACACTGCAGGTGCTATTCACTGCTGGTAGATCACCTAATCAAGCTGTTGCCAGCTACAGGAGCAACTCTATGAATCAGGACACCCATTATGCTTATTTGAATCCACTTATGTTCGCCAAGATACATCACAACATCATGATGTGGGGTGACTTTCACTAGCCACCAACTGTGTTGGTTAATCATGCTCAAACTCACTTGCCCAAAGATTAGTCCACTTAATTAACTACAATGACTTGAACCAGTGGAGTGACATCCCCACAAGGGAAACCAGCATACTGCATCAGGTGGTTATCAATATGGGTGACCACTGTCATCCCTGGTGAGATCTGACTACAAATTGGTCTCCTTAAAAGTAAAACTCACACCTGAACCCCCTCCCTTGCAGCAAACACAGTAATAAACTTCAACAAAGCAAATTATAACCTTCTATGGGATGGTACATGCAGCTTGACTGCACCCCCCCCCCCAGATGGGACAGGCAACTATGCTGAGGTCTACACTAATGCTTTATGCAATCACCTGTACAACTGCATAGACTCAGCATTACCCCCAGTCATGTCAGTCTCCTACAACAGGGTCATCATGAACAAATGCTTGTTGATATACTCATGGTTGTAAACCCCATGCAAATGTGTAAGTAGTATCATTTCCATCAGTAACACCAATGTTCCTGGTAAGTAGCACATCAATAGCAACACCTGATCTTCATACTGATGGGTGATAGACCTGGCTGTACAGGCCTGGCTACACAGGTTTACACCTACTTGACCAATGCATCACCATGTCTCCCCAGTGGTAAGAAAGGAAGTATATCATTACTATATCATTACTGAGGGCACTGTCACCCAATAATGACATAGTTATAAACTCTTTGTAATCTTCCTTCAGCATGGTAATATTTGAGTGCAATGGCCATTTTGTCATGTACCTTCCATGTACCAATGGCAATTGCACACAACACAAATGTTCCAAACAAAGGAAATTCATGTCCCCAGTATCTCTCCTATGAGGATCATCTAAAATCACTGTCATTGTAGCTTGTGTCATATAGACTACTCAGAAGTGATCTCTGCCTTGCATACAGGGCAATGTGTAACCCTGCTGTATTGGAAATGCTAAATATCTGTAGGTGGAATGGTACATGGATTACTCACTGTAAGGACAGCAACCTGGTATGTGACATTACTAATACATGTTGGTGGGGGGAGATATGTCTACCTGACTTTAAAAAACCTTTGCAACAGACTCCCACCTAATGGCAAACAGTGCACCTCATTGGTCCTCTTCAGATGCAGTCTGTATGATTGCCTGGATAACCGTCATTTCAACTCAGGGCTTCTGCCTGTGTCACTCGCGGAAAGGGGCAATATGTGCTGATTGTGTAAATAAGGGTAAGAACTTGACTATGACTTTAAGGGACCTAGGGCCTTTAGGCTACTAATGTCCAATGATCCCATGATCACTTATGCTAATGTAAAATGGTCTAACATCCACACATACAAAACTGGCTTTAGTGTGAATAGTACCACTACCAAGTAGTGTTTTCAGAAAACTACACTGCACACACTGCAAGTTGGCTGCAAGTAGATTAGAACCCCTACCTATCTAATGGTAGACAACACAGATCACAGTACTTAACACATGCACCACAGCTCATGTTTGCTGTTAACATCTCTTTAGGTAATGTTATGCTAGATAACATCAGCAGGCTTTGTTGTGGTCACCAATTTGGAGGCCCACATCACCTCCTACAGCCAAAAAACTGCAAAACCCTTGTTCTTCTGAAGTTAGTGTGGTGATCATATTTACTTTGTAGGGAAATGAACACTCACACCAAGTGTCCTGAAGTGAGATTGGAACCCCTACTTATGCAATCTTACATGCTGCAGATCTAAGTATTTATTGCACACACCACAGCTGAAGTCTGACATTAAAATGATGGTAGACTTAAGGTACATGACATCAACAGATCTTGTAGAAGACAGAAGCTTGGAGGCTGGCATCATCTTCAGGGGCCAAAAAGTGCACACCATCTCAGTCTGGTAGTCAAGGTGGGATTCTCATTTGTTTTGCAGGAAGATGTGCACACACACACACACACACACACACACACACACACACACACACACACACACACACACACACACACACACACACACACACACACACACACACACACACACACACACACACATGGCCTGAAGAGAGATTAGAACCCCTACCCATCTAGTTTTACATACTACAGATCACAGTACTTATTGCACATGCCACAGCCAATGTCTAACATTATAATGGCAGTTAGTAGTCTTAAGGTACATGCCATCAGCAGGCCTTGTGGAAGACAGGAGCTTGGAGGCTAGCATCACCTGCAAGGGCCAAAAAGTGCAAACCATTTCAGTTTGGTAGTCAATATGAGATTCCCATTTGTTTTGCAGGGAGATGTACACATACACTAAGGAGCCTGGTGTAATATTAGAACCCCTACATATTCAGTCTTACACACTACAGATCACAGTATTTATCACATGTACCACAACTGAAGTCTGGCATTAGAATGCCAGTTGATAGTCTTAAAGTACATACACCACAGCTGAAGTCTTAAGGTACATATCATCAGATGACTGACTTTAATAACTGGCTTAGTTTCTGGTGTCATTCTAAGGGAGTGCAATATTTGTCAGCATGGAAGAAGATGGTCAACAGACCACACTGCTTTGCCAGGGATGGTCTGCACCTCTCACCTTTAGGCTTTTGAATATTAGCTAAAACATTGTCTTCCCCCATAGTGCCTTTTTAGGCAATGCCAAACTGAAAGTGCTTCCAACATAGCAAATCAAAAACAAGAAAATCTAAAGGTATTACTTCTCATTGCTAGGAGCCTAAACAAAAAACTCTACTCTCTGGAAGCTCTCTTTACCCTAGAGAATGCTGATGTATGTGCGGTCTCTAAGACATGGTCTAAAGCCATGGACAGCACACCAACAGTGCAAGGTTATAATGCCTTCCACACATTTAGACCAGTTACTTTACAAGCAGGGACTAAAGGTGGAGGTGTCTCTATTTATATCAAAAATAAATAGACTTCAAGGCTGGTCAAACAGGACAATGCACTTGAGCTGCTCCATGTTCAAATCACCATAGGTAAAATCCAATACCACTTCCTTGCAAGCTATAGGTCTCCTTCTATGACCCGGGAAACCCATACCATGTATTTAAACTTATAAGAAACACAAATCATCCAGCCCAATACCATATTTATGGGTAACTTTAATTACCCCACTATTAACTGGGAATCCCATACAACATCAAACATACATGCACAGAGATTACTGGATTTTGTAAACACAAACTCCCTGGACCAGATAGTCAATACACAAACCAGGGGTGCAACCATACTGGATCTGGTCCTCACTAATATGGGAGACTGCTGCATAACCCCTACTGTAATGCCTTCCCTGGTAAGGTCAGACCACAAAATGATCTTCTTTTAAGTAAAAATAAAACCTGGGCCACAGCTAAAATGTGAATATTCAGGAATTATTATAAGGCGGACCTCCTGCTATTAAGTGAGAACCTGGCAAAATTTCAATCCCCTATAAACCATGAGAACACTTCTACATATGCAGAACTGTTCATAGAAACCCTGTACAAGCATGTTAATAGCTGCATAGAGGCAGCTGTACCCACCAGGAAGAAGTACAGAACTAACTTAAAAAACAAGCCACCCTGTTGGAATCACAAAATCAATCGGATGTATAACAGGAGGAAGAAAATCATGGCAAAAAATAGGAGGTGCAGCACCCAGCAGGATAAAACCACTCTCATTAAACTAAACAAACAGCTGAGAGGACAAATAAATTATACCAAAGCCGGATCTGAGGTAAGTTTGGCCTCCCAGGCCAAGGACAACCACAAAGCATTCTTTAGCTATGTCCACAACCTCAAATGCAATACACAATTGTGTGCAGAGCTCATTGTAAATGGAGCCACCTATACTGAGCCAGAAGATATAGCAAACCTCCTGGCTGATGCGTTCAGCTCTAACTTTACTCCTTTCTCCCCCTCAAACTTCCCCTGGGAAATATTATCAAATATAACTCCCCCTACTATTACTAGGGAGCAGGTCCTTAATGCTCTCTCGAAGACCAAGAACACTGCATCAATGGGCCCAGACAAAATCCCAGGATGCCTTCTAAATAGCATGAAACATGACCTATCAGGGCCTCTGGAATTACTATTTAACTGTAGCCTCTAAGCAGCTTCATGTCTCATGAATGGCCAAAGGCAGCAGTCATCCCTCTGCACAAAGGTGGGCCATCTACAGACCCTAGAAACTACAGACCCATAAGTCTCACTAGTCTTATATGTAAAACTATGGAAAGGATTATCATGGAGATGATCAACAGAGATATAATAAACCTCCAAACACTGGACCTAACCCAGTTTGGTTTTGTCAAGGGCAGATCATGCCTACTCAACCTGGAGGACTTCTTTGAGAAGGTCACCAAAGCAATGGATGAGGGTAAAATCATTCACACTGTCTACCTTGACGTAGCCAAGGCATTTCACATAATACCCCACTCAGGCATTGTTGACAAACTCAAGAGGTTAGGCACAAACCCGTATGTCACCCACTGGATAGCCAACTGGCTCACAGACAGGACCCTGAAAGTTTGGATTGGAGAGTCCTCCTCTGCAAAGAGGCCAGTCACAAGTGGAGTCCCTCAGGATCAGTCTTTGGACCGCTCCTTTTTGGCATTTACATCTCAGAAGTCAAGGTCAATGTTAGTGGCCTCAGGCTGACTAAATTTGCAGATTATTGCAAATTAGGAACTGTCACTGGATCTCACACTGACACAGATGTTCTCCAGGAGGGGCTGACACAGACAAATGACTGGTGTTAGAGTCAAGGACTAAAGTTAATGCCAAAAAATGCATGATAGTATCCTTTGGGAAGTCATCCATCCCTGGTAACTATCATACTAACAACACACCCCTTAGAGTTGACCCAGTAGTCAGGAACTTAGGGACACACATAGATAGTAATCTAGCCTTTGATCATCACTTGTCTACATTGGTGAAGAAATCATTCTATGTTGCGCAACTTATAAACAAAAGTATGGCAACTAAGTTCAAGGAAATCATTGCTCCACTGTATTCAGCATTTGTCAGACCTATCATTGAGTACAATGCTCCCTTTGGTATGTATCTAACCAGGCATATCCAGCAACTGGGACATCCACAGAGATTCCTCACTAAAAGAATACATAATATGTAGTATAACAATAAGTAGTATGTCCTATGCAGACCACCTCAAGGCCCTATCCCTGTATTCTGTCTCCTACAGGCTTTTGAGGGGAGATATATACCTGACATACAAGGCATTGTCAGACCCCACTCTGATGGTCTTTCTGAATATCCACAAAACAAACTGTACCAGAATTACCCATTCTAAAGTCTTAACATTACCTGTGATATAAATAGGACCTGCTGGAGAGATAGGTATATATCCCACAGACTGCCCTGTCTATGGTACAGGCTCCCCATCCATGTGAAGTACAGTTCTTCCCTAATCCAATTTAAATGGAACTTGGACAATTGGATGGGAAACCAGAAATTCATCCCTGGTTTGGCACCTATGTCTCTGATGCAAACAGGTAACCTGTAAATGGTTCATCTCCCAAGCCCATGCTTACACTTATCAAAGGCATCATAATTTGTCAGAGATTTGGGATGCACAGCTAAGCTTAAAAAGGCCCTTGTGGTCATTAGCCTAGAAACCACCTGTGAACTTATGAACATATCAGCAGGCCTTGTGGAAGACAGGAGCTTGGAGGCCAACATCACCTGCAAGGCCAAAAAGTGCAAACCATTTCAGTTTGGGAGTCAATATGGGATTTTCATTTGTTTTGCTGTGAGATGCACACACACATGTACACAAACACACACACACACACACACACACACACACACACACACACAAACACAAACACCAAGTGGCCTCATGTGAGATTAGAACACCTACCTATCTAGACTTACACACTACAGATCATAGCATTTATCACATACGCTATGGCTGAAGTTTGTTTGATGCATGATTGCAGGTGACTACTTGTGGAGTATGTAAACTGGACTTGTGTTGAACAGCATGTGCGGCCTGCAGAGTGACATTGCTTCCCTCTGTTCTCTGCATCCAGTAGCCTAGCAGTCAGATAACTGTTTTCTATCCTTGCTATGTGGCTACAGTACTCATTTTGGCCATATATGAGTGTTTACATTTGGATGGGCGAGCCTGTGGTGAAAAATAATGTGCCCTATCAATGGGTGCATGCACAAAATGATATATAACACAACCTGTTCACCTGCTGGTGTATGTGTGGTGACATCCAGCAGGTACATGGGGCTGTAAGTAAGTGCGTAATCTACTGTTCAGCCCTTATTTTGGATCCTTTGAGCAATATTATATATGTGTTATAGTGCAGCTTTAATCACCATTATCAGGGTATGTAAGGCAATACAGACATACACACATATAAGCATATATATTATATCTATAACAGGAACATATATATAAATGGAGATGTGTGTGTATGTGTGTGTGTGTGTGTATGATATACATACACACACACACACACACACACACACACACACACACACATATGGAAAGAGACAGGAATGCATGTATTTACATATATATATATATATATATATATATATATATATATATATATAGATAGATAGATATATATATGGTTCACCTTCATTTCATTGACAGTTCACTTCACTGACACTCAGGTCAGCAGGCCCAATTCACTGAAACTTCATTTCACTGACACTTCATTTCATTGACACTCATTTCATCGAAAATGATATATGGCCTATTCCCCACTGTAGAGCGACCCTAGAGTTAGAATATATAGTAAGGGGGGTGTGGGGGGCGAATCCCCCCCACATACTGGGGTTCTATAATGGCTTTTTGGTAATAGTTATTCATTGCACTTATAAGAATGCATCTGTATACTGTAAAACGTTTATGATATGTGAGGGGCTTTGCCCCCCACACCCCCTATTGTGGGGGGCTGTGCCCCCCTCCCCCTTACTTATTATTCTAACTCCAGGGTCACTCTGCAGTGGGGAATAGGCCATATATCATTTTCAATGAAATGAGTGTCAGTGAAATGAAGTATCAGTGAAATGAAGTTTCAGTGAATTGGGCCTGCTGACATGGTTGTCAGTGAAATGAACTATCCATAGACATATCTATATATAAGAAGTAATTTTGAGTGTGGAGCAACTAAATTAGGCTCTGCTTAACTAAGTGTATGAGCATGCCCATTGGGATTTTCGCTAGTTATAACCTGACTCCAACCCACACCTACCTGTTCTCCAGCCCAGGATTTATGTTTTACACAAAATTACATATGTCCCTGTTTCTATAGTGCTGCATGTCACTGATATTGGCTATGACTTTCTAAAGTTGTCTGATGTAATTAATTTGTGACAGAGGTTAATAATATTACACAACACACAGAGTGACAGTTTTTAAAACAAAGTAATGATACCTCACATCCAAAATAAGTGGGTAAAAACCATGAACACCATCACACAAGCTAATTGCCCTAGTCCTTTGAGCCACACAGGCTGCTTGACAGACAGTGATCATTTATCACACAATCAGCTGCAAAATTATGTACATTGTTATTCCTGCGTTAAGTAAGATATGCAATTGATGGTCAATTTCTATGTTACTGTCCTGAGACTGCCTGTAATGCTGATATACCATTGATGAGTTTATGTACCAGCACTTACAAGAAAACACTGCTGTGTCGGGGTTGGTGAACACCACCACATGTTCTGCTAGGATACACAATAGTCTGACTATCATGTCACCCCACTGTTTAATATCTCCCTTGACTGATGTACCAGTAATCTGCTGCAGTAGGACGGCATGAATATTCCATGCATGAGACTTAGTGAATTTTAATGGAAACATGATAGTGGACTGGGTATTTGTAATCCCATGTGGATGTTATTTCTGTCTAAGTAGCCCACTATATTTACTTGCATAATGTAAATAAACCATACATACAATGCCATACCATAATAATCCTTATAAGTACTGTGTAAGTTATGGAATTACCTTGCAAATGCAGCAGGAGACACAACTGTAGTTTGCGGCTGACTCTGTCAGATACTAGCAGTACATACATGGGTAGGTACAGGATGTGTGCATTGCCTGCCATCATTTTTAATTGCTGTATGTGAGTAGGAGTAAGGTGTCAGTCCCTAGGTCCCTTGGTTGTCAATGAATGTGCTATGTGTTGCCTCTTAGTCAAAGCTAGGGCATACTGAGCAAACCTATGTCTGCCTACACGGACATCAGCAGGGGTTTCCTCCTCCGAGTCCACCTGTGACTGTGGCTGTGGTGACCTTGGCACTGGTGGGGGTATGTGTATCCCTTACCTTTGCTGATCCTGCTGAAGCTGTTTCCACAGGATCATATTATGTAGCATAGCACATACTGTGAATATATGTGCACATGTGGCTGGAGAATACTTTGAGGCACTGGAACCATGACTTCAGAAGCCCAAACACACACTATATGATGTTCCTAGTTTGTGCATGTACCTCATTATGATGTTCTTCTGTGGGGATGTGTGCATTTCTGATGGTTGTCATCATCCATGGTTCCAGGGCGTAGCCAGCATCCTTCAGTAAATGGCTGAGTGGAATGTTCCCCCTAGCTAACATCTGGTACAGCTGTGATGTGTGCCAGATATGGGAGTCATGATAACTGCCACAGCTGCGAGCACATACATTCAGCATAATTCCCTGGGCATTGCACATGACTTGGCAGTTGATAGAGTGGTACCCCTTGTGGTTAACATACATTCTACCATGTTCACCAGGTGGTGCTTTAATGTGTACATGAGTGCAATCTATGGCACCCAGTACCTCAGGGTAGTGTGCTACATGGGAGAAATGTTGCACATTGCTGGCCCTCACCTCAGGGGAGAGGGGAAAAGGTATGTGCTCACTGGCATGGGGTAGCATAGCATCCAGGAACTGGTGGAGTATCCTCAATGCTGATGCCTGTGAGACCAACATCAGTTCCCTAGCTGGTATTTGAAAAGTACCTGTAGCTAGTATTCTAAGGGTTACAAATACCTGTGTTTCCACTGGGATGGGTTCCCCTCTGTTGGCTCTGGCTCTGAGGTGAGGGCAGAAGAGCTCAGTGAGTTCTTGTAATATGTCCTTGTCCACCTTGTAGTTCTCTACAATCTCCAGCTCATGTAGCTCGTGGAAGGTTACCTTGGGCCTGAACACTCTTCTCCTTCTCATCCTAGGACTACTGTCAGCAAAACCAGCAGCATTGACTTCAGCATCTAGCGCATACTGATGTAGCAGAGCTGCAGCAGCCCCTAGCATTATCTCAGTTAAAATTCCAAAGTCTGTACTCCAATGGTCGAGAGTATTGGGGAAAAATCAGAATCTAATGTGTTTGCATACTTTATACAGGTCTGCTGTAGGTCCAGCATGTGTGATTGGCTAATTATTATGCATTTCACCTGCCTAGAATGTAGTCAACATCATTTCATGGCCCTACTTTATTGCACAACTTGGCGCTATGTGCCGTGCCGCACAGCATAGCTTATACTAAAGTCAAAATCAATAATTTAATATATCTGGTTTTAATTACTTGCTGCCTACATCATCACAGTGATGTGGGTGGTCTTTCTGCATGAACACGCTCAGCTATGTGGCATGCTGAGCAAACATGCACACTGGGAATGAAAAAATCCTAAAAGTAACGTGACCCCCCCCCCCCACTGGCATCCACATCCTGTGGAAATATCAACATGGTGTGGGAGTCTACATGAAAGGGATCTATGGACACAGTTGCTCCTTATACCGAGTCAAGAAATTCACCTAATTTCCATACATATCCATGCTGACAGCCTGGAAAGTACATGGTTCATAGCCGTATGACCTGAGCAACAGCACCATTGTACCGACCTGATGCATCGTCCTATAATACATTTCTGACAAATATCATGGAATGCTTTTTTAATATTTTTTTGTTTTATTTTCAATTGAGCATGTTTGTGCACTGAGGCACATAGTGCAAACATGCCGAAATTATTTAAAAAAATGTATTTATTTTTACATATTCCCTTCCTTTTTTCGACATCTTCAATGTACATTTTGAACATACATGTATGTGTTCTAACATTTACTGGGGAGTTATATGTCCATATTTCTAATGTTGTGCATCCCCTTCTGTCTGTGTAGACTCCTGTATGCAGAAACGTTCTGCGTACACTATGGATACAGACACGGAGTCTACACGGATGCCTTTCTGCTTGTTGGATCACTCCACTTGGGTCATTTGCATAAGATTCACCTGCTTATTAGGCAATTTTAATTACACATAACTTTCCTTGTTGTTGTCACAAAGGCATTTGACAACCTTCACACTCGGGCATCATAAATAAACTCTCTCCCTGCTATATGTTAACTGCTATTTAACTCATTGGCTAGTAAAATGGCTAACAAGTAGAACACATGAATTATGTATGGACATCTCTACCAGCTCCAAATGACCTGTTACTTGCAGAGTGCCCCAAGGATCTGTCCTTGGACCACTCCTCTTTAACAGTTATGTCTCAGAGGTCAAAGCTAATGTTAAGGGTTTGCAGCTGACCAGGTATGTAGATACTTGTACACTTGTTGCTATTGTAGAACACCAGTTTCCTACAAGAAGGCCTATCCCAAACAGATGCTGTCAAAGCCACAAACTAAAACTTAATACCAATAAATGTTTAATTGTATCCTTCAGCAAGCATGGCTGCTGTTCTAACAATCACATTAACAGCACTCCTCTGAAAACCGAACACCTAGTTAGAGATCAGGAAACCTGTGTCGGCAATGAACTGCCCTTCAGTGACCACACACCCACTCTGGTAAAGGAATCATTTTTCATTGTACAGCTTATAGCAAACGGTACTGCAACCAGAACAAAGGATGTAATCATTCCACTGTGTTCAGCACTCATTAAGCCAATCATGGAATATAAAATCCCTTTTGATGTATACATGTCTAAACACTTGTCACATCTAGAACAACCACAATGCTTTCTCTCTAAAAAATGTCAAAGACCTAAATCTTAAAAACTATGCAGTCCATCTCAAAGCTTTGTCTCTCTTCTCGGTAACATGCAGACTGCTGAAAGGCAACATAATCTTCATGTGTGCAGCCTCCACAGATTCTATTCTCTCAAACCTATTACACATTCACATATCCAATGGGTGTCATAAATACCTGCACAAGGGAACTAAATCTTTTTTGCAAAATTAATATAACATGCTGGAGGAATAAGTAGGCATCATGGAGAATACAGCTCCTATGGCATCGCCTTCCACTCCACATAAAGCTGACTTTGTTCAAACATAGTTTGGATGAATAAATTAGTAAATATAAAGTCACTCCTAGTTTAGCACCAGTGGCCCTCATAAACAGAGGAAACATGTAATTACCCCAACATATACTTTTTGAGCCCACTTTTGTATATTTGTACTGCAAAATATAAGGGCTAATAATTACCACTGGGATGCAAGGTTAGTCTTCTTAAGATCCTCATAGATCAATAGACTGGTATGTACCCATAAACCTATGACTTTGTGCTCTGCTTTGTAATCACTGCTAATGCAACAAAGTTTCCAAAAGTAGTGCCCTTAGGAAGAGGAAATACCAAGTCATTAGTAAAGGAACAGACACTACTGTTTTCTAGAGAGAACATTCCAGAGTAAACCTTATTGTTCAGGGCACTGAGTTTATGTCCAAAGTAATGCATGAACTCTACCAGTTCTCTAAGGTGAAGGAGTTGATAATATATGTGTACCACTCCTAAAACAGATGAGCTAACAGAACCCTTTATAACACTTTGAAATCTATAGGTTATAGAAGAGGATGGAAAAATGACACCAGTTACTTTTACACCTTCTCTTTGTTATTAATGAAAGTACCATAGGTCTCATTTGAGTTTATGTCATTTGAATTATTATACAGCAGACATCCTCAAGGCTTGCTAGATATAGTAAAGTTAATCTGGGAAGAGGAAAATACTCTTTTTACCAGTGAGATAAAACATTATACAGAACTGCAAGACAGGCTATGAACAATAACTATAGTCACAGAAAATGCAGACAGAGGACAGGGAATGCAAAAGACAGCATATAATAAAATGCTCATCTTAGAGAGTTTAAGGTAGAGGTGAAAGCGTTTGTGTTGGCACCTACTGATAAGAACAGATTCCATGCAAAGTGACAAGGCTGTTTGAAGTGCCAGACAAGTAGGTGAAGTAAATTATAAAGTAAGACAAACTGAGAAGGGAAAACCAGAACAGATGTGTCACATACATGTTTTAAAGCCATGAAAAGAAACCAAAGCAATGAAAATGTCTGCATATCTTAACATTGAGAAAGGTGAGATATTGTGAGCAACCCACATGTTAAGTTTTCTGTTTTATGTGTAGTTAATCTACTGAGGAATAAAAGCATATTGTGGCAAGAAGAGTTATTGTTCAGAGTAATACTAACAGCTAATGAAATTACACAAAGGCAAATCTAACATGGTAGATGATAAAGACTAACAAGTGGCATGAGCAATTTACATGGCATCTTCTGGAATATTCTTTCCAGTCATGATTCACATTCTTAAACTGACAGCACCATGACACAATTATCATTCTGTAAGAGCTCACACTGTTACATCTCAGAATGTTCTCATACTGAAAGCTTCTTGTTATATCTGCTGTAATTTTCCTTTGCACGAACAACACTGCATTCATTACAGAACTTGTAATAAAAGGAATGAGAAAATACAATGGAATACTGTCCATGTTTCTAGCTGCTTCTCCTAATCTAGGAATGTTCAATAAAATGTCTTGGTCTATAAGAAAACAGAGCTGCATCTCCTTATGTAAACCTTTTAATACATAGCTGCAGTGTCTCACAAAACACTGATATGTTTTCTGGCCTAATTTTGCTGAGAAATAAATATCTGAAATACAGAAATCTGATTTAACAACTGTAATGTCTAAAATAATTATACTAGAGAGAATCCATTCTGACACTTATACTTTTAGTATTTCTATATATGTTAAATGTTCTCCCTTTAATTCATCCATTAATACACAGATTAAACTTTTATTTACTTAAGAAAGTAGTTATAAGAGATCTGAGTAATAACTATGTCAAATAATCATCTGATTATTTTATTTCCTCAAATTTGCACTGAGAAATAACTCCATAGGATAGACATGATGTGCAGAAAAAAATGAACACTAAGTTAGAAATGCACCTCCTGGCTTGAGTGTTTGAAAGGTAGCCCTTCCTCCATGTAGTTATATGCATATATACTCTATCCTTGGTACCTATTTTGCACTATTTTATCATTAATGTCCTATGTATAAACCATGGCAAAAATCAGAATTATAGATGTTACATCTAAGAATCTTTAAAAAAACTTTCCCCAACCTGCAAACAGATTGGTTACACATGGCCATAGTAAGTTATCAACTCCTTTGACATATAAGAAATTGACTTGCTAAGGTCCACCCAAATGATTTTTAAATTTCATTTTATTACCTGTAATGATTGTGTAGTATTTGTATCTCACACATTCTCCTTATTTTTACTGAGAATAAACACATCTCTCATTTACCTGTGCTAACTTTAGAAATACCTGTCTGTTTAACTTCATGTCAAAAAGGTCAGATTTTAGCCTCCATGAATCATGCTGCATATAACAGCCATTTTGTATTTACCCTCCATACTTTGACTAATTTCATTACACTTCCACAAGCCAGTCTGTAGCTTACATTTTCCATCTCTTTGTCCTGCCATATATTAAAATCATGTATTTGATAACTGTTGTTTCCCTAAGTGAAACATCATGTAAGTATCCCTTTTATTTTCCATGTTCAATGATCATCGATCATTAAATAACTAAGCTTGATCCACAATATCCTGAATTTCATTAAATAATTTTCACTGCTTCTTTCCTCAAGTAGTCATATGACTCATTTAAGCAACATGTCACAATGATTATGTAGCTCCACTTTTAAATTGATGCGGGAATATTCTCAGATGTAATGCTGTACTATAGTCTGCTTGATCATATTTAATACATACCATGAAAATCATATACACATACTGTGCATATTATGAAAACTGTCTAGTAAATGCAAACATAACATGACTATAGTTTCCTATTGTTAAAAGTCTAATAAAATCTTGCTGTGCTATAATCTTCTTCTTCTTTTGGCTGCTCCCATTAGGGGTTGACACAGCAGATCAACTCTTGTCATTTCTTCCTGTCCTCTGCATCTTGCTCTGTCACACCAAACACCTGCATGTCCTCTCTCACCACATCCATAAACCTTATATTAGGCCTCGCTCTTTTCCTGTTACCTGGCAGCTTCATCCTTAGCATCTTTTTTCCCAATATACTCTGCATCCCTCCTCAGCAAATGTCCAAACCAACATAATCTTGCCTCTCTGGCTTTATCTCCAAACCTTCCAACCTGGGCTGACCCTCTAATATACTTATTCCTAATCATGTCCATCCTCGTCACACCCAGTGCAAATTGTAACATCTTCAACTCTGCCACGTCAAGCTCTGACTCCTGCCTTTTTGTCAGTGCCACTGTCTCCAACCCATATAACATAGCTGGTCTCACTACCCTCTTGTAGGCCTTCCCTTTCACTCTTACTGGTATTCGTCTGTCATAAATCCCTCCTGACACTCTTCTCCACCCACTCCATCCTGCCTGTACTCTTTTCTTCACCTCTCTTCCACACTCACCATTATTCTGAACTGTTGATCCCAAGTACTTAAACTCCTCCACCTTCCCCACCTCTACTCCCTGCATCCTCACCATTCCTATCCTCCCTCTCATTCACACACATATATTCTGTCTTAGTCCTGCTGACCTTCATTCCTCTTCTCTCTAGAGCATATCTCCACCTCTCCAGGGTCTCCTTCACCTGTTCCTACTCTTACTACAGATCACAATGTCATCTACAAACATCATAGTCCACGGGGACTCCTGTCTAATCTCGTCTGCCAACCTGTCCATCACCATTTCAAATAAGAAAGGGCTCAGAGTTGATCCCTAATGTAATCCTACCTCCACCTTAAACGCATCCGTCACTCCCACTGCAGACCTCACTGCTGTCACACTACCCTCGTACATATCCTGTACCACTCTTACATACTTCTCTGACACTCCCAACCTCCTCATACAATACCACAACTCCTCTCTAGGCACCATGCCATATGCTTTCTCTAAATCCACAAACAGACAATGCAACTCCTTCTGACCTTCTCTGTACTTCTCCATCAACACTCTCAGAGCAAACATCGCATCTGTAGTGCTCTTTCCTGGCATGAAACCATACTGCTGATCACTAATCATCACCTCCCTTCTTAACCTAGCTTCCACTACTCTTTCCCATAACTTCATGCTGTGACTGATCAGTTTAATCCGTCTGTAGTTACTACAGCTCTGCACATCACCCTTATTCTTAAAAATCGGTACCAAAACACTTTTTCTCCATTCCTCAGGCATCGTCTCACTTTCCAAGATTTCATTAAACAATCTAGTTAAAAACTCCACTGCCATTTCACCTAAACACCTCTATGCTTCCACAGGTATGTCATCTGGACCAACAGCCTTTCTGTTCTTCATCCTCTTCATAGCTATCCTTACTTCCTCCTTGCTAATCCACTGCATGTCATGATTCACTATCCTCACATCATCCAACTTTCTCTCCCTCTCATTCTCTTCATTCATCATCCCCTCAAAGTACTCTTTCCATCTGCTCAACACACTCTCCTCACTTGTGAGTATGTTTCCCTCATTATCCTTTATTACCCTTACCTGCTGCACATCTTTACTAGCTCAGTCCCTCTGTCTAGCCATTCGGTACAGGTCCTTTTCTCCCTCCTTAGTGTCCAACCTTTTATACAACTCTTCATATGCCTTATCCTTAGCCTTCACCACCTCTCTCTTTGCCATGCACCTCATCTCCTTATTCTCTTGTCTACTTTCTTCATCTCTTTGACAATCCCACTTCTTCTTCATCAACCTCTTTTTCTGTATACTCTCCTGTACTTCTTCATTCCACCACCAGGTCTCCTTGTCCTCCTTCCGCCTTCCAGATGTCACACCAAGCACCTTTCTAGCCATCTCTCTTACTAGCGCTGTTGTAGTTACCCAGCTATTCGGTAACTCTTCACTGCCACCCAGTGCCTGTCTTAACTCATCCCTGAACTCCACCTCACAACTACCATTTTTCAATTTCCACCATTTGATCCTTGGTGCTGCCCTCACACTCATCCTCCTCTTCTTGATCACCAATGTCATCCTACAAACCACCATCCTATGCTGCCTAACTACACTTTCCCCTGCCACCACTTTAAGGTCTCCAATCTCCTTCAGACTGGACCTTCTACATAAGATATAATCCACCTGTGTGCATCTTCCTCCACTCTTGTATGTCACCCTATGCTCCTCCCTCATGTTAAAATACATATTCATCACAGCCATGTCCATCCTTTTTGCAAAATCCACTACCATCTGACCTTCTGCATTCCTTTGCTTAACACCATACCTACCCATCACTTCCTCATCCCCTCTGTTCTGTTCACCAACATGCCCATTGAAATCCACTCCAATCACCAGACTCTCACCCTTGGGTACAGTCATCACCACTTCATCCAACTCACTCCAAAATTTTTCTTTCTCATCCATTGCACACCCAACTTGTTGAGCATATGCACTAACAACATTCATCATTACACCATCCATTTCCAGCTTCATAAACATCACTCTATCTGACACTCTTTTCACCTCCAAAACACTCTTAGCATACTGTTCCTTCAGGATAACCCCTATGCCATTTCTCCTTCCATTGATAAAACAATTTGAAACCACCTCCGATACACCTAGTCTTGCTCCCCTTCCATCTGGATATAAAACATATTACATGATAAACACTTAGCCAAAGACACCACAAACATAGAGCCACAGTTAAACGATCCTGGTACTTGCCATATTGTATTGCTACTACTTATTTCAAAATACAGGCCCTCCACTATATAACTACATCAATTACAATTTAAACATTTGAATGTACGTTTAATTTCCTTTCTGTTCTCATAATTGTCTCTCTCCAATAACTTTTTAAAAATTTTTGCTCTTTTGTTTATAAAAGAGGGGGAAGTCCCTAAAACTGATTTTAATTCACAATTGGCTTCCAAAATCCTGCAGTTGTTTTAATAATGCCCTTTATATCACCACTTTCTGTTGTAAAGACTAAAGACATGGATAGGGTCCAGTCTTGTGTTCCGTGATGATTTGTATTGTTACTGTTCTTAACTATCTCATCTTGTGATACACTTCTCACTACTGTTGATGGATACCCCCATGTCTAAATCTATCATGCAACTTTTCCACATATTTATCTAAAACTGTAATATCAGTAGTTAGCCTCTTTATTCCAACCATCTGGCCCTTAATGATGTTATGTTTGACGTAGGATGGATGCCTACTAGAGTCATGTAATACTGCATTGCTATATTTTTGTAACTAATGACTGAGCCCAGTTCAAAACTCTCACCATTTTTATTCACCTCTAAATGTTGGAACTATTGCAAGTGTGTGAAACCTTTAAAAACACAGTACTGCTGTTAATACTGTCTATAAATTCTAGATATTCCAGAGTCTCACATAATGAGATTAATATAGCCCATAGGATGATTGATTTCATTCTTAAAGAATTGGTTGACGAAGATAGGATTAGGCAAGATACCTACCACTGTTTAATTATGGACAAACCAATAGTACCATCCATTTTTGGTATACCCAAGGTCCATAAGGATGTGGACAACCCACCACTCAGACCAATTGTGGCAGCCACTGGGCCTAAAACTTATCCCTTGGTCAAATTTTTGGACTTAAGGTTAAAAAGGGTCTGGTCTGAGCAGGCGGGCATCCTGAAGGACTCTTGGGATTTTTTGAGAAGTATTAACAATGACCTACATAGTGACAAACTCATCTTTGTTACTTTAGATATCCAGGATTTATTCAACGTCATTCCTCACAAGCTAGGGTTAGAATGGTTCTCAGAAGCTCTTAGAACCAAAGGAAGTTTTGATGAAAACAGTATCTTGGTGTTTATGGATTTTTGGTACTAAGACATACTTTTCTGTATTTCGAGGGGGAGTTTTTTAGGCAGTCAAGTGGAGTAGCCATGGGGGCCAGTTGTGCCCCCATGTACGCAAACTTGGTATTGTCTATTTGGGAAGAGCAGTTTATTTTTTATTCTGTATATTCTCAATACTGGAAATACTATCAACGTTACCTGGATGATATTTGTATGTTTTGGATTGGACCTGAGGAGAAACTAATAGAATTCATTGAGTATGTCAATAGTACTACTGACTTCCTCAAATTCACCCACAGTTTTTCTAGGGAACACTTACAATACTTGGATGTGATGATTGAAAAGATACCTGAAGTCAGAAAATTTAAGTCCAATGTTTACAGAAAAGTGACTTTTTCAAACTCCTACTTGTTTTACACTAGTGCCCCCATTTTGAAACAAAAGAAAGGAATTTTGAAAGGGCAGTTCATTAGGAGTAGCAGGATGATGTCCCATGATAGGGACTTCGACTTAGAAAGTAAGAAACTGAAAGATATGTTCTTGGAAAGGAACTACCCCCTTGTTTTAACAGAAGAAGTAATGAATGAAATATAAAACAAGCGGGGGGAAGATTTAGTCCCATTTTAGGGGTATTGGAACACACTGTAATTAATACAGAGAATACCCCAACCCCAGATACAAATTGGATTAGTAATTTCATCTTGAATTTTAGTAGTGATATTTATTTGGTTAAAGATATTATTTCTAGAAATTGGAGGAAGTTTGGGGACTATTCTGACTTGGACTTGTTATTCAAGGACCCCCCTGAAATTCACTTATAGGAAGGGGAAAAATATTAAGGAAATGCCGGAATATAAAAAAACCAAAGCAGGGTAGGCAGAAGAAAGGCACTTTTAAGTGTGGGGCTTGATCCCAATGCTCACATGTTATACAGGGGGAGAGTGTGTATTTAATGGAAAGGAACATAAAGTTAGAAACCAACGCATTCTCCAACTGTGACACCATGGATGTCATATATATCGCCATTTGTAAACCCTGTGGAGCCTTCTATATAGGAAAGACCACTAGGAAGTTTAAGAGGTGAATATATGAACATCTCTATGACATTAGTAAGCAAGATACCAATAATGCACTGTTCAGACATACCATACTTTGTAAAGATGCAGTTTTTGGGGTTTTTTTGTCATAGAAAAAATAGAACAGGATCCTCGAGGTGGTCCCCGTGAGACAACTATAGAGTACAGGGAACTATTTTGGCAGTTGAGTTTGGAGGCCAACAACGAACCAGGCTTGAATGACTATATTTCTTTAGCCCCTATCCTCAAACTTAGATCGGCTAAACTATGTTTTTATTTAGCATTATTTCTTGACCAGTAGATGGCAGTGTTCTACTAGTTCATCATAGTGGCATTGTTTTAACACACTTTAAAATTTTGGTGCAACACATCTTATTTATTTATTTCTATATTATTATATTTGACGGCCTGCATTTTATGTATTTACATATTAATTATGTGATTCATTGTTTTTAAAATCTGTTTTTAGAACCTGCTATTGCAAAAAGTGACTGTTTGTTTTAGGAATTTTTATAGCAGAATTTTGAATGCACCACATGTAAATATATTAAATGATTCAATTGGTTAATTGTTTTGTTAATGGGAAGGGAGGGTTATTTAAGGAGATTACTAGTTTATGTAACTATTCATTCTGATGAAATCTAATGATGAAAACGCAAGTTATTGTTTTGTGGCATTAAATAAATCATTTTGGTTAACTGACCTGAAGAGGCGTTTTGTTTGCTGGCTCTGCAAGTGCTTTGGTTTGTAGTGATTTTGATGCTTAATTGTTGTGGTATTAAATTTATTTAGACGTTCAAGTGCTGCCCGTTTTGTTTTTTACCATCGCAGTGATTTATTGTTATATTATTTTTTAATTCACTACATTTGGAGGCATTTAAGTTGTTTTTTGCCACTCACCCTGGTTTACCTACATAACAATAAAAATTTCTTTGTATCACAACCTCCTGTTTCTCAATTATTTCTGATTTAACTTTGGCTACTATTTGGAAAAGTGGTGACTTTCCTAGCCTTTTGACTGCATCACATGTCAAAAACTGTTTTTCACTCCACTCAGATATCAGTGAAGCATTTCCTATAGTTTGTATGCCGTTAATTTTCACATGGCTCTGGAGACATGCCTGTCTTGTTTTCACCTTTTCACCCTGTGAAAGCATTTTGGAAAATAACTGTTTGATATCATACACATATATGAGCAAAGTTGACCCTTTTATAATATTGATCAATCAAATTTCTTAATGATTCCAGTTTACTTGGGATGTTCATCTTATGACAATAAGAAAAAAATTAATTCAGTAAAATAGCTTCTGCTAAAGAAAAACTTATGGAAATAAGAACAATGGGAATTCAACTGAAACAGTTTTTACAAAAGAAAATCCATTGGACCAGAGAATTTACACTTGCAAAATACTGTTTTAAAGTCAGTCTGTGACTATGCCACCCATCATAGTCTAATTCACTTATCTTAAATGTCCTATATGAAGTTCATCTACAATGTTCCATTAAAATCTTAATGCACAACACACAACCCATAAGCTAATTATTTCTTTTTCCATGCTGTCAGTTGCAGTCTGTAAGAATTATGCATTTCCAAAATCAGAATTTTTTTTATGAAGACTTCAGTACTAAAAATTGTTATACAAAATAAACAAAAAATATTTGCATAAACCCTAGATTATCATGCTAAGAAAGTAAGTAATCCTCTCAGTATGAGCATTTATGTATGTGGGGGTAAGGTGCACGTGCGCGCACACACACACACACACACATATATATATATATATATATATATATATATATATATATATATATATATATATATATAAAAAATATATATATATATATGTGTGTGTGTGTGTGTGTGTGTATGTGTGTGTGTGTGTGTGTGTATGTGCATTTGTGATTTTCTTTCTCAGTCTCCCATGCACAAATCTGCAAATATCTTTTACAAGGATCACATAGGACATATTCTGCAAACGTACTGCTAAAAACATTATGCAGAAAAGTCCTATTACTAAAGCATATCATCAGTACTGAATTACCCATCAACACTAACTATAACCATTTCTCCTTCATTTTCATTTTTATATCAAAGGAAAATGACATATGGCAACTTTGAAAGTCTGAAAATGCACAGTCTAAGCAAAGTGTGAGAAATTAAACATGGCATCCTGAAATGTCACATAAAATTATTTTTCTCTTATAAGACATAGCATGCAAAACTGTTAGGTTAAAATTTACAACTCATCCAGCCTACACTGCAACACATCTGAAATTAGAACCATGAAAAAAGGTTATTAAAAATCAAGCCTCTTCTTGTATAAAATATTTTCTCTCTCTCTCTGCGGCTCTCTTTCTCTCTCCACCACCCCCCCCCTTGCTCAGAATGCAGCCTGAAAGTCAGAGGTCTGGCACACTGGAATGCAGCATCTGCACAGGCATTCTGTTTTACAGTCAATGGAAAAATGAACTGATTTTTTCTGTGCTTATATGGAGGTTGAAGAACAGTTCTCATGCAGATGAAATATGAAGTTTTTTTTTTTTAATGCCCAACACACATCCTGAGGCAATTAGCAGAATCTTGTACTCAGTTTATTCTTTAACTTATCTGGAAAAATACAAGACAGTTTTTCAGAAGACGATTTGCCATGCACAGTCACTTGACACAGCTTTTCCTGAGAAATGATCTCACAGAAACATTCAAGTTACATCTTTGAAAAACTGTGTCTTTAAGACTTTTAAGTATATGTTTACCAGTTGTATTACAATAGGCTTTACACTACAGAAAGCTAAACGTGAAGTCCTCCTTGCCATTATAGCCTGTGGCAAGACAACATATTTCTGCTTTAAAAAAGCATTTAGTTTATTTTACCTTATCTATGTTTGTCCAAAAATAGTTATAAATTACCTTGTGTACATCTTCATTGTTAAAGATTCCTGCCATGTGCATAGCAGATATTTTCATCCTCACAGCAAGTGGTTCTCCAGTTCAGCTCTCAGCTAGGGTGCCTTCTGTGCAGAGTATGCATGTCCTCTGTGCATTTGCATGGGTGTCCTCTGGATGCTCCAGTTTCCTCTCACATTCCAAAGACATGTGTCTGGAGAATTTCTGCCCAGGCCTCCACTGAAAATGGATTCTGTCCCTTTCGGACTTTTCAGGTAAACAAATGTTAAATAAAATAAAATAAATGAATAAATTCAGTGTCTGCTGTTCCAAACTGTACTGCTTCCATTAATGCCTTCTAAGCAAAAAAAGCATTAAATTATTAACTATTAATGCCAGAGGAAACTCAACGTAAAATACTTTGAAAAATAAAATGTGCTTACTGTCCATACATCTGGAAGTTGATTTACCCAAGCTGGTACCAAAACATCAGTCTCATCTCTTGCCACATGCATTCTGTCATAAGTGAATGTTCAGCTTCCCCAGTTTCCTTGTTTTTGTTAACCATTGAAACCATTCCTCAGATCTATTCCAAGATGGATAGGAAACATTTTGAATCCTTTCCTCCTTTCATCTAGTAGGTGCAGCATAAATTTTACAGGCTGATAAGATAGCATGCTATGTTCTGTTACATTTGACTGGGTCTTACCATTGTTAATGACTTCCTTAATAATTCTGTCCTGTCTGCATTAAATTCATTGAGACATAAAAGCATACCATGGTTAGAAGTTTATTATACCCAATAGCAGTGACAACTACTGAGATTACACAATGGAAAATCTAACATGACAGACTACAAAGATTAACTTAAGTACATGAAACAAAGCACTGGCTAGCTTATGTGACACCCTCTAAAATATTCTTTCCAATCATAATTCACATTAATAAACTGACAGCAACATCATACAATCATCATTCAGTAAGAGCTCACACTGTTATATCTCAGAATGTTCTCATACTGAATGTTTATCATGACCTCACCTGTATTTATTCTTTACACAATGCTGCATTTATTACAGAACTTATAATTAAAACAAGGTGAAAATGCAGTCTGTCCATGTTTCTAATTGCTTCTCCTGGACCAGCAATTTTCCATAACATCTCTTTGTTTATAACAAAGCAGAGCTGTGTCTCATTATCTAAGTCTGTAACAGCTACAGTACCTCACAAAAGATGAATGTATTTTCTGGCCTAGCTTGATGAGGGATGTTGTGTCTTTCAGCTTTTCCCGGTTAGGGGTCGCCACAGCGGAACTCCGGTCTGCTAATGATTGGCAGTTGATTTTTACATGCTGAGTTGCCAGCCCTAATGCACAACCTTCAATGAAGGTACGCCCATTCACGCATGTCTCCACGCAGAAGACGCTCTAGCTGAGAGTCGAACCGGTCAGTGTCTTACTGTGAGGCAACAACGCTACCGCAGCACCACCGCTAAATATCAAAAATACATAAATCCATTTTGACAATTTTAATTCCTCTAGAGAAAATCCGTTCTGATACTTATATTTTAAGTAGTTCTAACAAAGTGAAGAAGAAGAGGAAGAATTTGCACTCAGGAATAGTGGTGCAGTTTTAGAAATGCATGGCAAAACTAATTTAATCTAACACAATATTGAGACATCCCCTAGTACAAAATAAAACTGAAATCTTATCAAATATGAGAGTCATAACCCCAAGCAGCTAGATATAAAATACAGTTTAAGCATGAGGTTATAGAAGAATCTCAGTGTGACAGTAATAGGCCCACTGTGCTGGTTCCCAAGCCTAATGGGAAGTCAAGAATTTGCAATGACTTCAGAAAATTGAATTTTATCTTCATATCTGATTCTCTCTCATGCATAGAGTAGAAAATGTGGTTGAATTATTAGGCAAAGCAAGGTTCCTGTCTACTCTGTACTTGACCAGTGATTACTGTTGAATCCCAGTAATGGCAAAGCCAAACAAAAACAGCATTATCCACACATAATTGTCTTTTTCACTACAAGGCCATACCATTTGGCCTTCATGGAGCTTCAGTTACATTTCAGAGGCTTATGGAGTAGATATTTAGACCCCAGACCAGGTATAGAGTAGCTCACCTTGATAACAGCTATTTTATCTGAAGATTAGGAAAGTGACCCCACTAAGGTCCATGTCATTATGAACTCTTTATGTCAAGCTTGACTGTAAACCAACAAATTGTCTGAGACAGGATGTTGACATTATAGCATATTCCAAAACAAAGGCTACATTTGCCAGAGAATGTTAGTAGAGGTATGAGCAATGCATAATATACAGGTTAGGTAACATGAAGAGAGATAGTAAAGCCACAGGCAAAAGAGCAGAGTCATATGCAATTCACCCATACTCACAATCAAAGTCAAGTCAAGTCTATGCTAGGGATGGCCATCTAGTCCCACAACTTTATCCTGACATTTGTTGCTATATATCCCACTGCCTGAGTGACCATACCAAGGGTAGGGTCCTATTAAATGCAAAATGGACAGAGGTGACAAGACCAGACATACCAGAAGTTAAAGAACTGCAATGCTTTGAGCCAATCTGGCTGGCCACTGACTTCTCCAGGCAGTTCACAGCATGCATACGGGCCGTTTAGGTGAGCATAGGAACAGTATTGGCACAAACATTTGATGAGGAAGGGACACTCAGTTTATTTCATAAGTCAAAAGCTTAGCAGCACTCAAAGAGGATATTCAGCAACTGAACAAGAGTGTGTAATAATAAAGTGGTTTCTAATAACTCACAAGTATTACTCATTGGGCAGGGAGCTTAAGAGTGTGTAATAATAAAGTGGTTTCTAATAACTCACAAGTATTACTCATTGGGCAGGGAGCTCTTATTAACTATCGACAATGCACCTCTCCATATGCTCTATAGACAAAAAGATGGTAACTCCAAACTTGCTAGGTAGACTGCATCCATATAGCCCTTTCTATTGTAGTTGTTATCCAAAGGAAAGGGACAGTTGTTTGCTTTCTTTTTAATAGTGGGCAAATGGTGTTTGTATTTATTATTAAGTTTTTTGACTGTTGGTCACTTAATCTGTTCAAGTGCATTACATGATCAAAATTAAGGTGTTTAAATGAAGTTATATAGGCCTTTAGCAGTTCTGAAGAAGTCCCAAGGTGAAAGGGACAAAAGTGCTTGACCATTCTATATTTTTATTACTTTTAACCCTGTGGACTATTAAAGGCATATTTTATTCATGCTTTGGTGACTTTTGTCTCCCTTGAAGTGTTACCATGATGTGAGCCTAGTTGTTTTTACAGTTTTTTTTTATAAATTTGCACTTAAATTACAAAAGGTACATTTTGTACTTGAGGGTCCCTGGGATTCAGTGAGATTCTTGCCACCAGTGGTAAATGGCTAACATAGGCCAGAGGGAATCTCTGATTCAGTGACAAGGTAAAGCAGCATAGAGAAACACTTAATTAGCTGCTGATTTATTTGTTTATTGGGTAGGAGCCCATTTTCAGTGGAGGACAGGGGAGTAAAGCTCCAAAGTATTACAAAACATTCTAAGAACAATAATTTTACAGTCTTTGAAATAATACAAAAAAAAAAAAAACAAATACAGTTTAAATAATTATACCAAATTAGGCATAATATGCAAATATTGGTTAAGAATACATTCAAGTTATATGATAATGATTTAATGCTAAGAGAAAGTTTAATTATCATGCCTTTGAATCACACGATGCTGTTAGGCCCGACTGCTTTAGTGTTCTCCCTACCAGCCCATGGATCATTGTAGCATAGGCACTCCCAGCACACACAAATACATACATACACATCTAGGCCCCCATATGTACACATAAATACACCCACTAACAGATGTTTCCACATGAACATGAACACACACACACACACACACACACATATACATGCGCAGATTTGCACACACACAAAGGCCCACAGATGTACACACACACACAAGACCACACACATACACATTGAAGCAGCCACAAATAAGGTCACACTCATAGAAACACTCATTCACACATCAGGCGCACACACTCCAAAACACATACTGCTTCCCTACACTTATCCCATTCCAAGTGACTACCCGTATATATATATATATATATGTATATATATATATATATATATATATATATATATATATATATATATATATATATATGGATGCTATACACTTGGTCGAATTACAATTGGTCAAAAATGCTTCATTATTATTGTTATCTAGTCACTGTGTAGAAAGTGTGTAGCACTGTGTTTTACTTCTTATTTCTTAATGTTTGTAATTAGAGCTTATTACTTAATTGTACCGATGTTGCTCCTGTATTACTCCATGTTATGATCACATCTCCTGTATACATACCTTTATTGTTATTGTTTTCCCATCTACCATGTCTTTCAGTGGAGCTTTTCTCCCCGGGCCTTCACTGAAAAAGGACCTATGTCCAGTCGGAATTTCCCGGTAAACAAATTTAAACAAATAATATATATATATATATATATATATATATATATATATATATATATATATATATAGACACACACACACACACACACACACACACACACACACACACACCTGCACACACACACACACACACACACACACACACACACACACACACACACACACACACACACACACACACACACACACACACACACACACACACACACACACACACACACACACACACACACACACACACACACACACACACACACTCACACACACACACACACACACACACACACACACACACACACACACACACACTCACACACACCTGGCTCTGTGATGCCTACGTCCAGTCATGGAACAAGCCACAATATGGGGATGAATGGGTGAATGCTATTTTTTCACAATTTCTTCCCCTCGAGAAAATGAAAACCTCTGTGCCATGTTATTCTTCTGTTGCCATCATTTCCAAGGGAGGGCACATAGCTGATTTACATTAGCCACTACCCAGTACTGCCACACCCCCATGCAGTTTTGCCAACAAGATCATTCTCCATGCAGCAACCATTACCAGGAAAGTGGTAATCCTTTCTGAATCTCAAGGTTTGTTTTTAAATCCACCTGTGTTTGCTAATATATGCTATTTTATATATATATATATATATATATATATATATATATATATATATATGTGTGTGTGTGTGTGTGTGTGTGTGTGTGTGTGTATATATATATATTATATATATATATATATATATATATATATATATATATATATATATAGTTCCACTTTGAATCATCGAAAGCTTGAAACATCGAAATTCTGATCATCAAGACCAGAACATCGAAAAAACTCTAAAAACTATTTTATGTAGTGGGGGGGCTTCGCCCCCTGCACCCCCCACACCCCCCACACCCCCCAACTTTAATATACCAACTCTGAGATCGCACTACAGTGGGGTAAAGGGAAATCTCGGTTAAAGCGCTATATGCAGAAGTGCTAAACGGGAGATTTCCTGTATCCTGTCTGCAGTGCCATCACAGAGATGGCACATTCACAGACACAGTGTGCAGAGCACCTTGCTGTCCTGCAGAAACACTAGCTTTTTCCCTTTTTACTTAGGTTTTTCTTCCCCTTGACAACATCGATGTTCCAAACACTTGATGATATGGTCTCGACCATATGAATTTCGATGGTTTAGAATTTCGATGTTTTCAAGTGAAACCATATATATATATATTTGTGTGTGTGTGTGTGTGCTATATGGGTTATCACTGCACACATGTTATCATGGGTGGGTGAAAAGGTGGTGTTTTCCATCGCTGGTACAGTTTGTGGAATTATCTAATGGTCAAGGTTTATTATATTGACCATTATATAATTCAAGGGCTTTTGCCCTTTTTTCAAGTTTGTACAATCCTGCAGTTAGTATATTTAATTTCTGACAGTGTGGGTGGTCAAAGGCCCATGTAAAAAGCTGTTTTTTGTTTTACTTTTTGTAATAGCAAATGCAACCTACTGGTTTACATGTGCCATCCCTTTTTGCAATGATTTCAGTGAGATTAATAGTGATCACTAATAAGTGTGTTCACTGTGTTGTATTCTGATCAAAGTTACTGGCAATTATTCATTATAAACTCATATATATATAGAAAGATAGCTACAGATAGATTTAAAAGCACACACACACACACACACACACACAGACACACACACACACACACACACATACACACACACACACACACACACACACACACACACACACACAGACACACACACACACACACACACACACACACACACACACACACACACACACACACACACACATTGGTTGGAGGTGGTGGGAGGGTTTGTGTTTATTTTACAAAACACACAACACAAGGTGCAGGGTTTGAGTTGGAAGATGGTAACTGGCTGCTAAAATGGCTCACAAGGGCAGTTAGCTTAGTACTAATCTATGAATCTATGAATCTATATGTGTGTGTGTGTGTGTGTGTGTGTATGTGTATATATGTGTATATAAATATATATATACAGATATATAGATATATACACAGACACATACACACAAACACACACACACACACTCACACACATATATAGATATATTTCTACTCATACATATCTATATTATCTATCTACAGTATCTACATGTCTGTCTGGACAGATAGATATGCATTCTATCAAAACGCAACTGACCAAACACAATTTGTCAATTAGCAAGCTATTGAGGAAAAAAAAAGAAAAAGTTGTTTTTTGCAGTGGGGCAAGTCCCTCAGCACCCCTCTCACCCATGTCTAATTATATATATACCAACTCCAACAGTACACAGCAATAGTGAAAGGTCGAATTTCCTGATCCAATCCCCATGGTTCTATGTCATACCATCAAATGGTCACATTGTCAAACATCATCTTATCTACAACAGTCTGTCGAGCCTTCACACCTCCTGCTAATTATATATACCAACTCCAAGATCGCACTACAGTAACGTGATTTCAGTCAGAACAGTTCAATGGCCTGCATTGTCAATGAGATGATATTCGACAATGTGGCCGTTCAATGATATGATAGATTCGATCCTCACTGTACTTGAGCTTACATAGTAACCCAGCTGGCATGTTTGATCAGCTGATTTTTGATCAGCTGTTCTGGCCTTTTCCTGGGTTCAGCAAGTTGATGCTTGACAATGTCAGTTGTTTGTCTTTTCGGCGTTTCCCAGTTAGGAGTTGCCACAGTGGAACTCCAGTCCGGTAATGATTGACAGCAGTTTTTTTTTTTATGGTGCCGAGTTGCCAGCCCGACGACCAACCTTCAACGAAGGCACGCCCATTTACGTATGTCTTTCGAACGCAACTCGACCATGGGGAGGACATGCAGACTCCACACAAAAGGCACACATCCAAATGTTCTTAGGATGAATAGCACATAGTATGTCAGAGAAGATTCCTGTTTTTTTCACATTGATATATGCGTCATTAAATTAATAACATTTTTTAGGTTTTGAAGTTTAGTAATTCCAGTCCTTCCTGGTTATTTTTTGTTTGCTTGCAGGACTTTTTTCATTTTTAATAAAGTAAGATAAAGTTTGTGACAGTGAATTGTTAAATAATGCTGCTCTGATTAAATGTAGCAAGGCACCTCTCTCTTAAGCATGCCTCCTCTATATTTTTCTTTTCGTAATTAGAAATTACATATTCATGTTTTGCCTCTCAATTCTGCTGTCCCTGCTGTGCACTTGAAATGAATGAAAAATGCTTATAAGATCTGATCTCCATATTCACATCAGAAATGCTGCTAATTTTAGAGCTGTGCTTTCATTTTGTTATTAAGAGAAATCCAAGCTATAATCCAAGCAAGTTTTAGGGCAAATGAAGAACCTAAACTAGCTTCATTTGCTATCCAGCATACAAATCCCTTTAAACTGCTTCTGTTTTGCTTTTTCACATTTTAGGATTTATTTTTATCATTCTGAAACTTCATTTCAGCATAATGTATCGTTTGTCTTTTTTTACCTTGCGTTTTGGTGTATACATTGCATTGTCCCCCTGAAAATATGTTCCCAGTTAAGCTTTTCATTGTGTAGCACCATGGCATAGAGGGTAAGCTGCCATCATAGGCTTCCAGAAACCCAGAGTTCAGTTTTAGTCACTGTCTACACAGAATTTGCATGTTGTCTGTGTGGGTTCGTTCCCAACACTCTGCTTTACTCTCAGAAAGAAGATGGTTGACTTGCTGTATAGATGAGTTTGAGGCCAAGGTCATGGCTGAAAATTATGCAAGATAGATTGATCACTTACCCAGTTATTAAATGATTAAATCAGATGATTTGAACTTTTTCTTCATGGAACTGCACAAAGCTATAATTCTCAGACGTTGCCTGCTTTATAATTTGATTGACTGTCCTTTAGACAATGTTGCCTTAAATTACATTGTAACTTTTATCTGATCATTTAAAATAAGGATAAGAACAAACATCTGGCTATTCCGACTGTCAGAAGTATGTTTTCTTTGTGTTAACCCTCAGATCTTATGTAATGCATTTTAGGTGTGAGCTAAAGCTTGTTTTGCATTAGATACTACAGTCTGGAGCTGTTACCCTTGGGGAGCCAGATGAAATTCTTAATTAAATGTGGACATGTCTCTTTTACATCTGGCATACTCTACTCCCACACAAAAACGTATCAAACACAAGCTGCACTTTTGCTGATATTTATGCAGAATATATATTCTTAATTTGAAGTATTATATTCATTGTATAAACTGACCAAAATAAACCAGTGAACTTGGATGATGTGTTAATACAGAAAAAAACTATATTTTGCTACCTAATCTCACAATCTGCATTGAATTTTAGAAACATTTCACAAATGAAATATTTTAAAATGTCTGCACAGCACACACACACACACATATATATATATATATATATATATATATATATATATATATATATAAAATATGCAATCTCCTGATTTAAAAAAAAAAAAAAAAAAATTTCATTTACTAGTTGTTTACTGTTAGTTTTATACTTGTTATTACTTCTTTTGTAACACCTTCTGAAACCATGTAATACTCATTGGAGCTTTTCTCCCCGGGCCTCTACTGAAAATGGACATATATCCAGATAGATTAGCCTGGTCAACAAATGTAAAATAAATAAAAATAAATAAATATGTGTGTGTGTGTGTGTGTGTGTGTGTGTGTGTGTGTGTGTGTGTGTGTGTGTGTGTGTGTGTGTGTGTGTGTGTGTGTGTGTGCATCTGTGTCTTACAAGGAGATAAATGTATTTATGTCCTAAATGGTTTACATACAATCGTACTGAAATAATCTTACAGTGCTCTTATATACCTAAAAGCTAGTCTCTGGTGTGTGTGTGTGTGTGTGTGTGTGTGTGTGTGTGTGTGTGTGTGTGTGTGTGTGTGTACATGTGTGTGTGTGCATGTGTGCGTGTGTGTGTGTGCTTGCGCGTGCCTATGACTTTGTGTGCATATATGCAAAAACATAAAACCTATAACACAAATTCTGAGTTAGGGCACTTTAAGAAATTATGTTTTAGGGAGAAGTAAGTCATGGCTCTTGCAAAGTCTAGTATATTTTTAATAATTAAATCACTCTTGCTTCTATGGTCAAATGCATTATCTGTTACTAGTACCGGGGCAACACAGGTCAGGTGTGACAGGCCTCTTAGACGGATGATAACTTGCAGAAGCTATCCTTGGAATAATTCTTTTCTTAGTAGTTTCAGCTCAAAATAGGAAACTAAATCGCTATTTTACTAAAATGTTGCCTCTACAGAAGAAATATGCATTCATAAATTAGAGAATTTGATAAATGTGTTCAACTTTGATTAAACCGGTGAATCATTTTGTAATAAAATTATTCCCACGTAGATCATTAAGGCTATATGACTGCTATAAAAACTGAAAGAAAAATGTTAGTCTTTATGTAATTTTGAAGAGAAATGCTACAATAATCTATTTAACTCAATCAATTACAGTATTTCTAATTGCAGGAAAATAGGCTTGAAACTCACAAGCTTACTGGGAAAAATGCACTTATTTCCATTTTACATTATTTTAACATTTATTTTTAAAAACATATCTGTATGCATACTGTTTCAAACCATTTAATTCAGATTACAGTTATCTAAGTACTGGTCATGGATATGCTATACAGTTATAGTAGTCACAACCAGAGACCCTGACAATAGAGAAATAAGAAACTGAAGTAAAAGGAAAGACGTTTGTAGACATTATCCTGGGGATTAAATAAAATCTGTGCAGGCATAGTGTAAAGCCTAAATGGAAGGTACAATGTCTTGTATGCAGTGCCCCTTGATAGCAGGCCATGCATATTAATGAAGGTGCGTTACTGAGGGAGAGCCGTGTAACACAGTTATTGACTCAGTGTAAGGAGTGTGATACTGTGTTTGGAGATGAGTAACACACCCCCTGCACTGTCAAAATGCTGGATATCAATGTATACATATGTAATAAAGTTTAATTATTTTTTTATTTATTTATTTATTTTTTACGTTTAAGCGGCAAGAAATGTAGCAATGGACACGTGCTAGACATCTAAAAATAGAAACCAGATACATTTAGTTATGAATGCAAAGGTGAAGCTTAAACATAGCTGAGCGTGTTTGCATGGCGCATCGCAGTGCTAAGCAGGGCTTAAACGTAGTGGAGAGCTATATATAAAAGTATGGCAGCATTCTATACATACACATAGCCAAATTGTTGGAGTGACAACCATATGTGCTATACACAGACAGGCTATTATGCAAATACACATTATGAGAAGAATGTTTAAATCTTGCTTTGCTGCACTCAGCTAAGCTCTGCAAAGCACAACTATGCCTTGAAAAGCACTGCTTAAACAAGGAACATTTTAGGACTGCTTAGCTGTTCTGCGCTAAGCAATGCCAGTTTAAGCACTGCTCAGCTGAGCTCAGCGGGTTTGCATGGTGCTAAGCAATGCACCACATATTTAAAAATTGCCCAATGGTGGTAAAGGTTGGGAAGACAGGCTTAAGTGCTACAGGTGGGAATAAAGCAGAACCACTTGGAGTTTGAACTTGGCAAGAACAGTTGCAGGTGTTGGAGAGAGTGCACGTTTCCAGCTGCAGCATTGGGGCATTCTGGAGTCCATAGTAATGGTTGGACTCCTTGTGAAATATCATGAAATCCAGCTGCTGCAGGGCCAGTACCGGGGATCAGAGTACAAGTCAGAAGCCTGGGACTGGCTGACATGCAATCTCACCAGTGCAACAGTTATCCCCTGCACAGATGAACAGGTCCGTCACCATTTTGACAATCTGAAGCAGTGGAAGAGGGGACTTCTGGACACCTGGATCCAGGATGCCCAGGACAGGAATGCCCCACAAGTTTGTAAGTAATGTTAGCATTGTTTTAGCAATACCTAATCTGAATGTGTGATAGACAGGTATGCATAATGGTGTGCTTCTGTCCCTACAGCTGCAGAGGACAGAGCTTGCAACCTAGAGGTCCATACAGGGCACCTGGCCAGGTTGCACCATGAGTGTGGTGAGTACAGCTGTATCTTGCAATCTATACTCACATAAGCAAGAAAGAGTAAATTATCAACTGCCATTCGGTGTATACAGTTTTGATTGCACTGCAATGAATGTGTTCATTCATCTGAACTGAAATAAGTGAGTAATGCAATGTATAGTTCAATAAAGATGAAAGCATGAAATCTGATAATGTTAAGCAAATAATGTTTCTACTTCATTAATTCTGGAATTATAGCTGTATTGCAACACCTGCATTATATGAACTGTTCTTTAATAAAGAGTTGAAAATATAACAATAACTGCATGAAGGCATCCCTAATAAAGTTGTGTTGTGCAATATGTGTGTATATTGGGCTGTTGTTCCTGAAATCGAGTATTAGATCTGCTCTGAACTGAAAACACAAAGAATACCATTAAGTGACTCAAGGTTAGTTAAGAAAGAGTGCTCTGCTCAAGTATATATTTAGAGGTGTACTGCAAGATATATGCATTATATTTGTTATGCACTAAGATCTGAAGCAATACCAGGAACACCCAAGGTATATTTTGTATATCAGGATTGTCTTGTGTTAACCATTGCATTTCAGCTATATGCATTCCTGCTCTGAGGTACGGTGCTGCAGGCAAGTATGAAATTGTAATAGCCGTAGACTGCAAATATACCATTTGCAACCAGCACTCTAATATGATTTGCACACATCACAGATATGTCCACCCACTAGGGTTTATTGTCTGAACCTGCATTCTATGTATTAATGTACAATTCACCTAGTATCTCTGTCATGCATGAATCTTATGCATCTGTGTACAAGTGTCACTGCAGTCTTGTATAACACTCTACTTCTGTTACCAGGTGACCACTAGGCAAATACCAGTCAATGAATATGCAGCAGTGGCTCAGTAGCTCAGTTTGATAAATCCTAGGTTTGATGTACATTTTGTCAGACACAGACCAGGGTTCGAATCCAGTGTCAAGTATTACGAAATATTATTGAATCAGTTATGTATTGTTAACAGATGTTCTCCCCACAGGAATTACAGGTAAATGGGTGCAGTAGGCCTTAGTATGGGTTAATAATGTGTGTGTTCAGATGTAACAGAGTGTTAACAGCATTGTTCAGGAATGTGGTAAGACTTCAGAAAATAAAGGCAACAAGTACAATACTAATAAAAGCTAATACAATAAATAAAATGTGTAATTTTGGCATGGCTGTGAGTCTGTTGTGTCTGTGTACATTTGCTGACAGTTTAACTCCATGCCTGCCAAGCATGGCATGATAGTTGTTTACTCTCTGCACTGTACATAATACATGTCTCTCAAGTGTCACGCTGTAACAGACTGTAATCACTGTTGCCTACTCCCTCTGTCACAGATCTATCATTGACATGATTATGTCAATAGCATGGTAAAACTACATCAGTGCACAGTACACCTTGGTAGTCATGTGACATGTAATAGTCCTCTGTAGTTGTGTACCTGTAGGTGTTACAGCTTGGTCCATACTGTTCCGTGCGGATAGCTTGAGAGGTATGTATGTGCTGCAGCAGCTATAGGGCACTGTTATACATAAAGGAAGGGCAGACCTGTAGAGTAATTAACAGTGTTGCAAACTATATAGCCTATACTGGTACTAATAGACTGTATTTCTCTCTCCCCCCACCTCTTATCTTCATCATAATTTATTATTGTTATACATCGATTATGCTTTACTATTAAATGTTGTTCTCTAAATGTTATGTTGGGCCTTGTATTATTATTGTTGTGTGACACAATGGTTGCATACTAACATAACATGTTGAATTACCCATGTTGTTATAACTGTTACTGGCACGCTGTTACTATACTGACTGTTATCTCACTTATTGTTGTGCTCCATATACTGTGCAATGTTATGTTACTGGGTTATTTGCAATGTTCTGGCATGTTTTTATAACTAACAAAATGTTTTTATGCTCATTACTAATCTATACAGACTGGAACCCAAGCCGGTGGTGCCCCCTCTGCTGGCCCTGCACCATCTATGAGTGGAACCATCTCAAATGATGGGTCCTGTCCCCCTGGGAGTGGGGGAAAAGGAGGGTTTTTACCCAGAAACAGCTACCTGTGATGGTGCGCAGGATAGTGCATCGAGGTTATGAAAACCACTTGCCCCAGACTGAGGACAGACTGGCCAACCTGGAGGGCAAGGTGGCCCCAGCACCCAGCCTTCAACACAGCCACCTTCAGGGCAGTAAAGGAGCAGTGTTGATTGCCAGTGGGTGGGGAGCTCAGTCACACTGCTGCTGTCGGGGGGCACATAACTCCCTGATTCCATAACACCCTTCCTGTCCAAGTTGTTTACCCCCTCATGTGTCACACACCACCCTTGTGTGTTGCCTTGTCTCCTACCCAACTTACCTCCCTACACTTACCTATATCTCTTCCCTAATATTCCACTCTCACCTTAAAAAAAGGGGGAGACCTACCCATCCCAAATATCACCCCATTCATAGCTCTCCATTTTGCACCCACGTCCACTGGACACAATGAATTATTACATGAATTAATCAACACAGTTATTTTGCCCTCTACCCTCACTCTGGAGTGTGAGGCTCCAAATTACAAATTCTGTGAAACCTGCATAGCTGTTGCTATAGAAGAAATGGAAAGCTATGGTCCTTTCCCACACCCATCCTACACATCCCTACCTGCCTTTCAGTATGTTTTCCCCCCAGCTTGCCCCCATTTCAGCACTTTCTTATCACCCCTTTTTTCTTTTCTTTTTTTATAATGAGCGCGGGTTTAAACAAAGATAAGCGGCACACTGCAAAAACCTGCTTTAATCATCTTATGTGTTTTTGACAGTGTTAGGCACATCTGCAAAATAATCACCCCTGCCAAGTCTCAAACCCAGGTCCCTGTCAATTATAACACAGTGCTTTAGCCCACTAGGCCACTCAACTCTGAATTACAACTGCTGTTTCCACCAACATATCTTGATTGGCACTGACACACTGCAAGTACATATAATGGGGGAATTGGCAGTGTACTTGGGACTATGATGCAGATACTACACCAGTACACAGCCAAATAAATATTAATGAATGTAAGTCAGGCCTGGGATAGTAGGTATAGCTGTCAACTGTACAGACTGTTGCAGAATATCCACAGTTATGCCCACTAGTTTTGGCGTGGTTTCACAAAAACATATCTGTCTGCTAAAGTTCTAGCATGTCATTAAAGATTGAGGTTAGAAAATCATGACAGACATTTGAGGGTCACAGCTCATACCCATCAGAAAACACATGCTGATGCAATTCCTGTGTCACAGACTGTATGTATGGACATATATCTTGCAAATACATCTTTTACAGTGGTGACTGTGTAGTGCAGTCTGTTAAATGCATTGCAGATCGTACATTTTGTCACCCACAGTCTTGGGTTCAAATCCAGTGTGTTGCACTTCAATTACATTCTTGCTAATGCAGCAAATAATGACTGAGTCATGCAATTGTAACCAAAATGGGTTGCTGCTGCTGAATTAACTGCTACATATGTTAGCAAGTCAAAGGCCTGTAGTTAGGGACACACTGCACATATTCGTATAGCCTACCTATATCTCTACTACTATTATCTGATTGGCACTGTTACATAACAGACGTACTTTAACCACATGCCTCAACTGGACTGTTATGGGTACCTTCACCCTGGCTCTGCTGTGATGACAGAGCTGACACTGCTCCCTCAGTGACACATACAGCTTGCTGTCCTCCAATGTGTTCACACTCCCCACTATGAGTTCTAGGCAAAAAGCAGCAGCTGCAGGCTGCAACATATGCATCTGTATGCTCCGCTACCTGCTACAGACCTACCATACCTCACAACCCTCTAGAACAAGGGATCCACACAACACCCATACATAAAGGGGTGAGGGGGCAAAGGTTAAGTGTCAGGGACATATGTCACAGTCTGCCCCTACAAATATACAGAGCTTACAGTCCACCAGCTGCTGCAGCAGCATGCATACTCTGATGGGTATGATGTCTGACACCTGTATGTCTCTTCCCCCTTACTGACCTCACCCCACAATGTTTAACACTGAACTGTCAGATAATCACAAAGTCAGTTGACAATGGCCAAACACAGTATGCAAAACTGTGGACATACCTCATAAATCTCAACAGTGGACAGTATTGGTACTTAACTTGTGCAATGCTGTAGAATCTACACCTTACTAATGTCCATTTCAAAGACTAAGAAAAGGGCTAAGGCCTACATGAAAGCCTTAAATATTGCATTGTTGTGCTATGTCATTGGCGAATGAAAGTGAAATCCAGCTGTTCTGGATGCACTTAGACGTTTGAGCCACAGATTGGTGCACAGGCAATCAACTGTTACTGAGCATTACCTACAAATGGCAGGCAACTGCCTATGGGAAACAGGTCTGTAACTTGCCATACCAAGACAGACTGCGATTTACCGAGCATTGTTCTTCAGGATTTCATCACAAAAGAATTATGTTAGTCTGTCATGTATGTAATACAAGTCCCCATATAATGGAACACAGATTGGAGGATGCAGTTATGGGAGATAGGGATTACAACAGTAGGCCTGTAGTACATCTCTGGGAATGACATGTTGGTGACACTCTGCTGTCCAACAGATGCAGACAGGACTCTCAACTGTGCCTGCTGTTTATTACGTCACAGCTGTGGCCCTCTCACTCCCTCCTGCAACGGTTGGCTCCTGTACGACTTCTACTAGATTATGTAATACACATATTGTCATTAAGTGAGGGTGGACACAGTTGTCATATAGGCAATGAACATGATGCAGTGACTAACCAAAAGTTAGGAAAGCACAACAGAATCAACAAAACTAACTTCAAGATTGCTCAAAAAGCAAAATTCATTAAATGCAAAGTTTTCGGGTACAAGCCTTCCTCAGTGCTATTCTGATGTAAAAACATTTCATTGTATATAAAGAACTATTAAGAATCACATGACCACAGTCAGCCAATAAAAAGAGATTAAATAATAAAGCATTCTAATAAAATTAAAACTACAAAAAAGTTATACAAACATTCATTATTGCTGTGACATATAAAATAATCATTCAAATAAGGATAGCTACACATTTAATGCAATTGTGGTTGTTTCTTAACTAAAATGGGCTTAATACGTATAGTGCTATTTAAACCTGGAGAAAATCTGCCTGCAGCTTTATTATCCAACTATATTCCTTGTTCTCTAATACATTATTGATATCCCCACCTCTAGTTTGCCTTAAGACCTGTTCAATTGCCCTAAATATAAAATAATGTTCAGAACCACTGCCCAAAATGTGTTTACTTAAAGCATTTGCCCGAACCTTCCTACATATGTCAGATCTGTGCTCCGTTATACTTTCTTTTAATTTCCTAGTAGTTTTTTCTACATAGAAGGAGGAACACTTCACGCATGTAGCTAAGTAGACCACATGCATTGTATTGCACATAGCTAAATAATGAAAAATAAAATGTTCTTTTGTTATTGGATGACTAAATACATTATTACTAAGGGAGATGTCGATACAACAGCTACAGTTTAAACATGGAAATGTGCCAATGTTACTAAAATTAACTTAACAATTTTAAAGTCTTTATAACACACTTTACTTTTTAAACTGCACAAATTTCTATAAGCAAAGCTTGGTCTATTGCCCAAAAGTCTTTGCATTCCTGGCATAATCATTAAAATGCTCCAGTTCTTCCTGATTATTTTCTCCACCTCATTAGTGCTAATGTTATAAGTTGTTACATTGTTACATATCTAATCGTGTTTGTATTTTCATTCCTTATCTTGAGGGTTTGTCCTGCATGAAAATTAGGTTTAGTCAGGTTAATTCTATTCCTAAGTACATCTTCTAAAGTATCTTCTACAATGGTCTTATAATAAACCCTTTCAAGAAATTCTGTATCTGTTTCCCTCATCTCATCTTTATACTTAACATCATTAGTGGTTACCCTATTATCCTTCTAAGTTAGGCTTTAACTATGCCCCTAAATACATGCAGTGCACGCATACTCATTCTAGAAACATTACGGTTCACATGAACATCTTCTTTATGGATACTGGTATCTATTAAGTTCTCCTTCCTTTCTATCTCTACAGCCAGAAAAAAAACAATTTTATTATTAGGGCTGTTCTTTATAAACTTCAAAAAAAAATGGCGGTGTTATCCAGATAACTTGCATTCTCATTCATACGTTCCTCGGTACCATCCCAAATTAGAAAACAATCATCAGCAAATCACTGATAAAATAAAATTCTCTCATTCATACTATTGTTATCACTATAAATTAATTCCTTTTCCCACTAATGCAGGATTAAATTAGCATAAGTGTTGGCCATGGGCATACCCATGGCCACTCCTGCTACTTGTAAAAATGGCTCATCATCAAATGAGAGAACATTTTTTGTTAGTACTACTTGCAATAGTTGACAAATATTTTCTATTTCACTAGATGATAAACATATTTCAGTATTAAGTAACACTGAGAGTCATGCATCTGTCCTAAGACCCCGCTGTTTGGCAATTCCATTACATACTCCAGTGAGTTTTGTTGCTTTGTGGCCTACTGTATATTATGGGACAGTCACTGTTGGACAGAGTTCCTGTTGTCCAACACAGCTGTTTGTTCTCTGCAAGAAGCCCAGTTGCCCACTCTATTCTATTATAAATGCAGCAGGTCCATACATATGCTACCATAGTCTAATACCTGTACATTTGTTGTAAAGGAGAGTGACTTACCTTGTGAATGCAGTAGTTGAGATAACTGTGTTTCAGGGTTGACTCTGTCTGATGCACACAGTACACAGCCAATACATAGCAAGGTGCAGGTTGTGTGGTGTGGCTGGCATCCTTTTTACTATGTATGCAAGTCGGAGTAAGGAGTCAGTCCCTAGGACTCTAGGATGTCAGAGCATGGGCTATGCATTGCCTCTTTGCCAAGGCCAGGGCATCCTGGGTACACCTAAGTCTGCGTACAGGGACAGCCTCAGAGGATTCCTCCTCCAACTCCCCCTGTGGGTGTGGCTGTGGGGCTGTGGGGACCTTAGCACTGGTGGGGGGCTGTGTGTCCCTTCCCTGTGATGATCCTGCAGTAGCTGTTTTCACAGGATCATATTGTGTAGCATGGTACATACTGTGAACATCTGTGCATGTGTGGTTGGAGAGTACTGCAGGGGTCCACCTGATATATCGAGGCACAGGAACTGTGACTTCAGCAGCCCAAACACACACACTATGATTCCCCTAGTTTGTGTTTTTGCCTCATTATGGCATTCTTTGGTAGGTGTGTGTGCATTTATGATGGGTGTCATCATCCATGGTTCCAGTGCATAGCCAGCATCCCTCAGAAGATGTCGATATGGGATGTCCATCCCATGGCAAACATCTGGTACAGCTGTGATGAGTGCCAGATATGAGAGTCGTGATAACAGCCAGGGCTGCTAGCACACACATTCATGATGATGTCCTAGGCATTGCACACAACCTAGCAGTTGACGGAGTGATACCCCTTGCAGTTGATATAGACTCTACCCTCTTCACCAGGCGGTGCTTTAATGTGTACATGAGTACACTCTATGGCAGCCAGTACCTCAGGGTAGTGTGCCACATGGTAGAAGAGATGTATAGTGTTGGCCCTCTCCTCAGGGGTGTGGGGTAAATAAATGTGCTCACTTGCATGTGTTTATATGGCAGCCAGGAACTGGTGAAGTACCCTGGATGCAGATGTCTGTGAGACCCCCATCATGTCTCCAGTTGGTCTTTGAAAAGTGCTTGTAGCTAGTATTCTAAGACTACACATACCTATGTTTTCACTGAGATGGGTTCCCCTCTGTTGGCTCTGGGTCTGAGTTAAGAGCAACAGAGCTCAGTGAGTTCTTGTGGTATATCCCTGTGCACCCTGCAGTGCTCTACAATCTCCAGCTCATGTAGCTATTGGAAGGTTACCCTGGGCCTGAACAATCTTCTCCTTCTCAGTCTAGGCCTATTGTCAGTGGCAGCATCAGCACTGACCTCAGCATCTAGAACATACAAATGTAGCAGACCTGCAGCAGCATCAGTACTGACCTCAGCATCTAACACATACAGATATAGCAGAGCATCAGCACTGACCTCAGTATCTAGCACATACAGATATAGCAGAGCTGCAGCACCATCAGCACTGACCTCAGCGTCTACCAAATACAAATGTAGCACAGTGTCAGCAGCATCAGCACTCACCTCCGCATCTAGCACATACACATGTAGCAAAGCAGCATCAGCATGGACCTCAGTATCTAGCACATACAGATATAGCAGAGCATCAGCACTGACCTCAGTATCTAGCACATACAGATGTAGCAGAGCTGCAGCACCATCAGCACTGACCTCATCATCTACCACATGCAAATGTAGCACAGTGTCAGCAGCATCAGCACTCACCTCCGCATCTAGCACATACAAATGTAGCAAAGCAGCATCAGCATGGACCTCAGTATGTAGCACATACAGATGTAGCAGAGCGTCAGCATCAGCACTGACCTCAGCATCTAACACATACAGATGTAGCAGATCTGCAGCACCATCAGCACTGACCTCAGCATCTACCACATGCAAATGTAGCACAGTGTCAGCAGCATCAGCACTCACCTCCGCATCTAGCACATACAAATGTAGCAAAGCAGCATCAGCACTGACCTCAGAATGTAGCACATACAGATGTACCAGAGCAGCTGCAGCCAGCATTCTTTCAGTTAAAATTCCCAAGTCTGTCCTCCAATGGTGAAAAGTGTGGGGAAAAATCAGATTGTAGGGTGTTTGCATACTTTATAGAGCTCTGCTGCAGATACAGACTGTGTGATTCACTAACTATGATGCATTCCACCTGCCAGGTACATCACTGAGGGGGTTGAATGGGCCAATGTAAGTGGAATAGGGGTTAGCAGTATTTTCTACATGACTGGCTTTTCCCAGACAATTTCTTTTCTTTTTTTTTTTAAACTGCCTTCCCTACTAAGCACTGCAGAGTGGTGTTCAAACCCACACCGCAAGTATAAACAATGCTCAGCAGTCTGGACACACACCCCCATGCACAGGCATGCTTAGCATAGCTCAAATCAGCTAAAACACGTGCCTCATACCTAAACAAAGCTTAGCAGCACTAGACACACTCCCTTGCTTAGCTGAGAGGCATGCTGCACAAACAGGCGCCGCTGAGCTCCAATCAACGTAAACATATAGTGACACACCCCCTTTTGATGTCAGCTAGCTCTTCTGTAGACACCAACACAGTTATGGTGCTACACAGATTTTATCTCTGGATCCAGTGGCCCATTTTTGCTATTCAGTAACCCAAGCTCATTTGCATACAGATCCAAGCACACAACCTGGATACTTCACTATTCCAGGGCCTGCCTCCTTAGCAACTACTGAAATCTACCATTGCACATATTGCATGCATGGTCCTGTAATGCATTATCCTCACATATGTCTTATTTTTAGTTTTTATACTTTAAAGTTTTTTTATTTTTTTGCATAACAACATGTTTGCACACTGCTGCACACCATGCAAACATGAGTATTAAAAAAAATATTTATTACATTATTTTGCATGATTTTTTGGATGCACACAGGGCATAGTTTTGCATATAACTATGCCTGTTATGCAATTCCCGACCTTCTACATGGGCTTTTACAGCCCTTGTTCCATTTTTATTTTTTTGTATACGGATATTTTACGTGTACACTTTGGACACCAACACGGCATCTGCAGGACTATCTATCTGATTGCTGGATCACTGCAATACCCTCATTTTCAACAGTTCACACCCCTTTGATCTGTTTACTGGATTGCATGAAGCCTTACTTTCATGTTAGCTCTGTGCCACTATGCCTACATGGAAAATCCATCCATGTATGCTTTATTGAATTCCCCCTATATCTTTCTTCTCACTTTTGGGCTACCAACCTGACGTCTTTTCAATTTTTGTACCTTGGTCAGTGTTCACTTTGAATATTCTGCAGTCTTATAATGAGCATCACATTTGTACCACTGCATTTCATGACATCAAGATAAGGTTACCAATTTCAGGATAATCCTGATTTTCAGCAGCTGACAAACTTCATGCATAATATAAAATTCTGGAAGTCTCTGCTCAGTTATAGGCCTAGTTCAAAACTGATCTTACCTCTGAATGCAATCACTATGTCAGTCACTATGTCCATCGCATATGTGGAGGTACTCAGTAGTAACTTACCAAAAGATCAAAGGCCTCTCAAACGGAAATCACTGACACACATAACAATGCATAAAACAACCACAACAGATTACTCACACACCAGTGTCTCAACAAATAAGCCCATAAGGCTGAACACCAAAAACCCTAATGTACTGGTCATAGGTGACTCCATTGTGAGACACAGCGATGTTCCCCTCACCAGGCTCGATAATGAGTGAGTTACAGTTAGCTGCCTGTCAGGTACCAAGATCCGTCAAGTCACTCAAGCACACAAGTCACTCAACAAGTACGATGCTGTCATAGTCCATGTGGGGTGAATGACTAGACACTTGCCACACTGGACTATATGAAGAGAGACATGACTGAGCTCTCAGATGATGTGTCACAGGCAGGTATACAGATAGCCTTAAGTAACATTCTACCTTCTCCAAGGAGGATGACACAGTTCAAACAAAAATGATTGGCTAAGCTTCTGGTGTCAGTCCAAGCGGAACCAATATCTGTAAGCCTGGAAGGACATGGTAAACAGACCACGCTGCTCTGCCACATGTGGTCTGCACTTGTCTCCTCTAGGCTTTCAGATACTGGCAATGGCCTTAGCCACCCCTATTGTGGCTTTTTTAGGCATTGTCAAATTACCTAACCTCCCAACATAATGGAATCCTGTCTAGATAACTCAATGTGCTGCGGCTGAATGCTGGAAGTTACATAACAAATCCTCTTAGATAAACTCACGGTACTGCTGCTTAATGCTAGGAGTTACATAACAAACTCCTCCTAGATAAACTCACGGTACTGCTGCTTAATGCTAGGAGTTACATAACAAAATCCTCCTAGATAAACTCAAGGTACTGCTGCTTAATGCTAGGAGTTACATAACAAAATCCTCCTAGATAAACTCAAGGTACTGCTGCTTAATGCTAGGAGTTACATAACAAAATCCTCATAGATATACTCAAGGTACTGCTGCTTAATGCTAGGAGTTACAAAACAAAATCCTCCTAGATAAACTCAAGGTGATGCTGCTTAATGCTAGGAGTTACATAACAAAATCCTCGTAGATATACTCAAGGTACTGCTGTTTAATGCTAGGAGTTACATAACAAAATCCTCTCTAGATAAACTCAAGGTACTGCTGCTTAATGCTAGGAGTTACATAACAAAATCCTCCTAGATAAACTCAAGGTACTGCTGATTAATGCTAGGAGTTACATAACAACATTTTCCTAGATAAACTCAAGGTACTGCTGCTTAATGCTAGGAGTTACATAACAAAATCCTCCTAGATAAACTCAAGGTACTGCTGCTTAATGCTAGGAGTTACATAACAAAATCCTCCTAGATAAACTCAAGGTACTGCTGCTTAATGCTAGGAGTTACATAACAAAATCCTCTCTAGATAAACTCAAGGTACTGCTGCTTAATGCTAAGAGTTACATAACAAAATCCTCCTAGATAAACTCAAGGCACTGCTGCTTAATGCTAGGAGTTACATAACAAAATCTTTCTAGATAAACTCAAGGTACTGCTGTTCAATGCTAGGAGTTACATAACAAAATCCTCCTAGATAGACTCACGGTACTGCTGCTTAATGCTAGGAGTTACAAAACAAAATCCTCCTAGATAAACTCAAGGTACTGCTGCTTAATGCTAGGAGTTACATAACAAAATCCTCCTAGATAAACTCAAGGTACTGCTGCTTAATGCTAGGAGTTACATAACAAAATCCTGTCTACATAAACTCAAAGTACTGCTGCTTAATGCTAGGAGTTACATAACAAAATCCTCCTAGATAAACTCAAGGTACTGCTGCTTAATGCTAGGAGTTACATAACAAAATTTTCCTAGATAAACTCAAGGTACTGCTGCTTAATGCTAGGAGTTACATAACAAAATCCTCCTAGATAAACTCAAGGTACTGCTGCTTAATGCTAGGAGTTACATAACAAAATCTTCCTAGATAAACTCAAGGTGCTGCTGCTTAATGCTGGGAGTTACAGAATAAAATCCTACTAGATAAACTCAAGGTACTGCTGCTTAATGCTGGGAGATACATAACAAAATCCTCCTAGATAAACTCAAGGTACTGCTGCTTAATGCTATGAGTTACATAACAAAATCCTCCTAGATAAACTCAAGGTGCTGATGCTTAATGCTAGTAGTTACATAACAAAATCCTCTCTAGATAAACTCCAGGTACTGCTGCTTAATGCTAAGAGTTGCATAACACAATCCTCGTAGATAATCTCAATGTACTGCTGCTTAATGCTAGGAGTTACATAACAAAATCCTCCCGAGATAAACTCAAGGTGCTGCTGCTTAATGCTATGAGTTACATAACAAAATACTCCCCAGATAAACTCAAGGTACTGCTGCTCAATGCTAGGAGTTACATAACAAACTCCTCCTAGATAAACTCAAGGTACTGCTGCTTAATGCTAGGAGTTACATAACAAAATCCTCCTAGATAAGCTCAAGGTACTGCTGCTTAATGCTAGGAGTTACATAACAAAATCCTCTCTAGATAAACTGAATGTACTGCTGCTTAATGCTAGGCATTACATATCAAAATCCTCCTAGATAAACTCAAGGTGCTGCTGCTTAATGCTATGAGTTACATAACAAAATCCTCCTAGATAAACTCAAGGTACTGCTGCTCAATGCTAGGAGTTACATAACAAAATCCTCTCCAGATAAACTCAAGGTACTGCTGCTTAATGCTAGGAGTTACATAACAAAATCATCTCTAGATAAACTCAAGGTACTGCTGCTTAATGCTAGGAGTTACATAAAATCCTCCTAGATAAACTCAAGGTACTGCTGCTTAATGCTAGGAGTTACATAACAAAATCCTCTCCAGAAAAACACAAGGTGCTGCTGCTTAATGCTAGGAGTTACATAACAAAATCCTGACCAGATAAACTCAAGGTACTGCTGCTTAATGCTACGAGTTACATAACAAAATCCTCCTAGATAAACTCAAGGTACTTCTGTTCAATGCTAGGAGTTACATAACAAAATCCTCCTAGATAAACTCAAGGTACTGCAGCTTAATGCTAGGAGTTAGATAACAAAATCCTCCTAGATAAACTCAAGGTACTGCTGCTTAATGCTAGGAGTTACATAACAAAATCCTCCTAGATAAACTCAAGGTACTGCTGCTTAATGCTAGGAGTTACATAACAAAATCCTCCTAGATAAACTCAAGTACTGCTGCTTAATGCTAGGAGTTACATATCAAAATCCTCCTAGATAAACTCAAGGTACTGCTACTTAATGCTGGGAGTTACATAACAAAATCCTCCTAGATAAACTCAAGGTGCTGCTGCTTAATGCTAGGAGTTACATAACAAAATCCTCCTAGATAAACTCAAGGTGCTGCTGCTTAATGCTAGGAGTTACATAACAAAATCCTCTCCAGATAAACTCAAGGTACTGCTGCTTAATGTTAGGAGTTACATAACAAAATCCTCTCTAGATAAACTCAAGGTACTGCTGCTTAATGATGGGAGTTACATAACAAAATCCTACTAGATAGACTCAAGGTACTGCTGCTTAATGCTAGGAGTTACATAACAAAATCCTCTCCAGATAAACTCAAGGTACTGCTGCTTAATGCTAGGAGTTACATAACAAAATCCTCCTAGATAAACTCAAGGTACTGCTGCTTAATGCTAGGAGTTACATAACAAAATCCTCTTAGATATACTCAAGGTACTGCTGCTTAATGCAAGGAGTTACATAACAAAATCCTCCTAGACAAACTCAAGGTACTGCTGCTTAATGCTAGGAGTTACATATCAAAATCCTCCTAGATAAACTCAAGGTACTACTGCTTAATGCTAGGAGTTACATAACAAAATCCTCCTAGATAAACTCAAGGTACTGCTGCTTAATGCTAGGAGTTACATAACAAAATCCTCTCCAGATAAACTCAAGGTACTGCTGCTTAATGCTAGGAGTTACATATCAAAATCCTCCTAGATAAACTCAAGGTACTACTGCTTAATGCTAAGAGTTACATAACAAAATCCTTCTGGATAAACTCAAGGTGCTACTGCTTAATGCTAGGAGTTACATAACAAAATCCTCCTAGATAAACTCAAGGTACTGCTGCTTAATGCTAGGAGTTACGTAACAAAATCCTCCTAGATAAACTCAAGGTACTGCTGCTTAATGCTAGGAGTTACATAACAAACTCCTCCTAGATAAATGCAAGGTACTGCTGCTTAATGCTAAGAGTTACATAACAAAATCTTCCTAGATAAACTCAAGGTACTGCTGCTTAATGCTAGGAGTTACATAACAAAATCCTCCTAGAAAAACTCAAGGTACTGCTGCTTAATGCTAGGAGTTACATAACAAAATCCTCCTAGATAAACTCAAGGTACTGCTGCTTAATGCTAGGAGTTACATGACAAAATCCTCCTAGATAAACTCAAGGTACTGCTGCTTAATGCTAGGAGTGACATAACAAAATGCTCTCCAGATAAACTCGATGTGCTGCTGCTTAATGCTAGGAGTTACATAACCAAATCCTATCCAGATAAACTCAAGGTGCTGCTGCTTAATGCTAGGAGTTACATAACAAAATACTCTCCAGATAAACTCAAGGTACTGCTGCTTAATGCTAGGAGTTACATGACAAAATCCTCCTAGATAAACTCAAGGTACTGCTGCTTAATGCTAGGAGTTACATAACAAAATCCTCCTAGATAAACTCAAGGTACTGCTGTTTAATGCTAGGCGTTACATAACAAAATCCTCTCTGGATAAACTCAACGTACTGCTGCTTAATGCTAGGAGTTACATAACAAAATCCTCCTAGATAAACTCAAGGTACTGCTGCTTAATGCTAGGAGTTACATAACAAAATCCCCTCCAGATAAACTCAAGGTACTGCTGCTCAATGCTAGGAGTTGCATAACAAAATCCTCCTAGATAGACTCGAGGTGCTGCTGCTTAATGCTAGGAGTTACATAACAAAATCCTCTCCAGATAAACTCAAGGTACTGCTGCTTAATGCTAGGAGTTACATAACAAAATCCTCCTAGATAAACTCAATGTACTGCTGCTTAATGCTAGGAGTTACATAACAAAATCCTCCTAGATAAACTCAAGGTACTGCTGCTTAATGCTAGGAGTTACATAACAAAATCCTCCTAGATAAACTCAAGGTACTGCTGCTTAATGCTAGGAGTTACATAAAAAAATCCTCCTAGATAAACTCAAGGTACTGCTGCTTAATGCTAGGAGTTACATAACAAAATCCTCTCTAGATAAACTCAAGGTGCTGCTGCTTAATGCTAGGAGTTACGTAACAAAATCCTCTCCAGATAAACTCAAGGTACTGCTGCTTAATGCTAGGAGTTACATAACAAAATCCTCTCCAGATAATCTCAATGTGCTGCTGCTTAATGCTAGGAGTTACGTAACCAAATCCTATCCAGATAAACTCAAGGTGCTGCTGCTTAATGCTAGGAGTTACATAACAAAATACTCTCCAGATAAACTCAAGGTGCTGCTGCTCAATTCTAGGAGTTACATAACAAAATCCTCCTAGATAAACTCAAGGTACTGCTGCTTAATGCTGGGAGTTACATAACAAAATCTTCCTAGATAAACTCAAGGTACTGCTGCTTAATGCTAGGAGTTACATAACAAAATCCTCCTAGATAAACTCAAGGTACTGCTGTTTAATACTAGGCGTTACATAACAAAATCCTCTCTGGATAAACTCAACGTACTGCTGTTTAATGCTAGGAGTTACATAACAAAATCCTTCTAGATAAACTCAAGGTACTGCTGCTTAATGCTAGGAGTTACATAACAAAATCCTCCTAGATAAACTGAAGGTACTGCTGCTTAATGCTAGGAGTTACATAACAAAATCCTCCTAGATAAACTCAAGGTACTGCTGCTTAATGCTAGGAGTTACATAACAAAATCCTCCTAGATAAACTCAAGGTACTGCTGCTTAATGCTAGGAGTTACATAACAAAATCCTCCTAGATAAACTCAAGGTGCTGCTGCTTAATGCTACGAGTTACATAACAAAATCCTCTCCAGATAAACTCAAGGTACTGCTGCATAATGCTAGGAGTTACATAACAAAATCCTCCTAGATAAACTCAAGGTACTGCTGCTTAATGCTAGGAGTCTAAACAAGAAACTGCACTCCCTGGAAGCACTCCTTACTTTGGACGATGCTGATGTGTGTACAGTCACTGAGACATAGTTCAAAGGCATGGAAAGCACCCTGGCCATGTAGGGCTGCAGTGCCTTCCATACATTCAGACCACAAACTGAGCATGGAAGAACCAAAGGAGAAGGTGTATCCATTTTCTTTAAAGTTAAATACACCTCTAGATTAGTCAAACAGTATCACTCTTTTGAACCACTCCATGTCCAATTAACTATAGACAAAGCCCCCTACCACATCATAGCTAGCTATAAGTCCCCCATCATGAAATAGTAAAGGCATAATGCATACCTGGACCTACTGGAGTCACTTGCCATACAACCCAACACCTTACTCATCGGTGAGTTTAATTATCCTACCACCAACTGAGAAACATACATGACCCAAATATGCTGGCTCAGGGGTTCTTGGAATTAGTCAGTGCAAATGCTCTGAAACAGCTAGTCAGCACACCCATAAAAGGCTCAAATGTCCTAGACATTGTACTCACTAACATGGGAGTGCATGACACCCACCACAGTATGATGTCCTCCCTGGTAAGATCAGGCCATAAACTAGTCTTGTTTGATGTAATTGTAAGACCAAATACCCCATCAAGCTCAAAATCAATTACAAATTATTCAAAGACAAATACGTCCTACTAAGTGATGGCACAAGATATTTTAAAGCCCCCTTGAATGCAGATAACACAGACTCCTCTGCAGTGGTGTGCACCATTATCATCATCATCAGCCCCCTTTTGTGCACCATTATCATCACCATCAGCCACCTTGTATGCACCATTAACGTCACCATCAGCCCCCTTGTGTGCACCATTATCATCATCATCATCATCAGCCCCCTTTTATGCACCATTATCATCACCATCAGCCCCCTTTTGTACACCATTATCATCGCCATCAGCCCCCTTGTATGCACCATTATCATAACCATCAGCCCCCTTGTATGCACCATTATCATCACCATCAGCCCCCTTGTATGCACCATTATTATCACCATCAGCCTCCTTGTATGCACCATTATTGTCACCATCAACCCCCTTTTGTGCACCATTATCATCATCAGCCCCCTTGTATGCACCATTATCATCACCATCAGCCCCCTTGTATGCACCATTATCATCACCATCAGCTCCCTTGTATGCACCATTATTGTCACCATCAGCCCCCTTGTGTGCACCATTATCATCACCATCAGCCTCCTTTTGTGCACCATTATCATCACCATCAGCCCCCTTTTTTCCCATTTTTCTACATGGGTTCAGGGCATCGTGTAAACTGTTGCCATCTCTCTCGATTCAATGCTACACTCCTGCCTTCTTCAACACTCATGCCTGACTGTTGCAGATCTTTTTTCACAATATCGATCCACCTCCTTGCTGAATGTCTTGGTTTCCTCTTCCTGTCTATCCCACATCCTCTATACCAGATTGTCTTCTGCTTTTCTGCACATGTGTCTGAACCTCCATAATCTGTTCTCTTTGATCTTTTCTGTAACTGGAACTATGTTGGCTTTTGCTCTTATGTCCTCACTTCTTCATCTGTCCAACAGTGTGCATCCTACCACCCTTCTCATGCACTTCATTTCCATCACCTCAAGCTTCCTCATCTGTTTTGCCTTCCCTGCCCAGGTTTCTGTACCATAAAGTAGTACTGGTCACACCACTGTCTTGTACACCTTAATTTTCAGCTTTTTTTGGCATTCTTCTGTCATAGACTACACCTGAGACTCTATACCAGTTAGCTGTAACCTCTCTGATTCTAGCATTGATCTTTTCATTCAGACTTCCCTTCTCCTCAACCACCCTTGTCAGATACTTGATGCGATTTACCTGTTCTACTATCTTCCCTTCTATCTCTATTCTTAGCTTTGTCTGATTTCTCAAGTTTGCTGCCATCACCACTGTCTTAGTTGCGCTTAGTTTCATCCCATGTGCCATCATTTTTGCATTTCATTCCCATATTCTTTGCTGAAGTTCTTGTTCAGAGTCTTCCTGTAATGCCGCATCAATTGCATACAGCAATGTTGTTGATCTGTCCCCTCCTACCTGTTTGCTAATGTAGTCCATCACCAGTATGATCAGTAGTGGGATAAGAGCAACCCTGATGCACACCCACTCCCACTGGGAACCCCTCAGTGAAACTGAATACTGTTCATACTTGAGTCACTGGGTCCTTGTACATAGCCTGCATTAATTCTACCAATGTTTCTGGGACTTCAAGCCACCACAGTACTGACCAAATCAGCTTTCTTCGGACCTTATCATCTTGTTTCTCCTAGTCTGGGAATTCCCAGTTTGACTCTTTGCTCATCTCTAGCCTCTTCTCAACTATCTGCCTCACTGCAAACATTGGTTCAGTTGTGCTGCATTCTGATCTGGATCTGAACTGTTCATCTCCCATTTTACATTCCACTATTCTGCATAGCTGTTTATCAATCACCTTCTCCAGAAGTTTCATGGAATGTAACAGGAGTTTGATGTCTCTGTACTGCCCACAATTGTGGATGCCCCCTCTGTTCTTATACTCTGGCATGAGTATGCTTATTCTCCAGTCATCTGGGATATGCCTTTCTCTCCACACTGCAATGAGTACCCACAGGAAACATTTCTCCCATATCTCGCCCAGCATCTGTATCATATCTGCTGTGACCTCATCTGAGCCTGCTGCTTTTCCTGGCTTCATTTTCCTTAGTGCTGTTCTTACTTCTTCTAGGGTGGGCTCCTCTTCTTCTCTCAGTGTAGCCAGCTTCTGGGGCAATACAGCTTCTGTTGTTTTTTTTCATTAAGAACCTGCTTGAAATACTCCTCCCATCTGCCTTTGATGTCCTGTGGACAGGTGAGCAGGTTGTTTCTGGCATTCCTTATGAAGGGTGCCTGACTACCTTCTTTTTCTTTCTGTCTTTGCCTTGCAACCTGATATAGTTTCTTTATGCCACCTACTGAGTCACTTTCCAGAAGCTGATAGAGTGCCTCTGATGCCCTATTCTTTGCTATTGCAACTCCTTTCTTAGCTTATTTGTTAGGCAAACAGTATTCCTATCCTGGTTGATCTTTTCTGCCTCCCACTTTTTCCTGCACTCCTTCTTTCTTTTGATGACTTCCTGGACTTCTGCATTCCATCACCAGCTTTCCTTATGTACCTTAGTTCCATACCTGGATCAGCCACGTCACTTCTGTAATCCTCACACCTGCTGTTTTGAGGAGCTTCCATTCTTCTTCAACTCCAACTACCCCCTTCTCCTCTTGGGGGGGGGGTACTAGAGCCCTGAGTAATTCCTTGAACTGTTGTACTTTCTCTCCAGTCAACTTTCAGGTCTTCAGCCTGGTATCTGTTAAACTTAGAGCCTTCTCTGACCACTGCTTGCAGCTGATTGTGTCAATCAATGGTTTATGCTGTGGGTCAACTGTTTCACTGGGGATGACTTTGCAATCATGGATTCTATCCCAGTGCCCTTTCCTTACTAATAGAAAACCTGCCTGAGTTGCATGTTGGCCACTCTTGTATGTGATCTTCTGACTGTCTTTCTCTCTGAACCATGTGTTGGCTGCTATCAAGCCAGAAGTCTAGAATGGCCTCTCCTTCGTTATTCCTGTTGCCTCACCCATGTGACCCAGGCAGTCCTCATATCCTGTTCTGTCTGTCCCGATATGTGCATTCAAGTCACCCATTATCAACACCAATTCATGTTGTCCTGCTTTATCTAGTAGATCCTGCGACTGCTGCCTGAATGCACTCTTTTCCTCACTATCACAGCCCTGCTGTGGGGCCTAGGCTGAGATTATGGCTACTGCCCTATCATTACACTGGAGTCTGACTGCCATGAGTCTGTCACTAATTCTGATGACATCCCTCACTGCTTTCTGAAGCTTGTCTCTCTCACCATCATTTCTAGTCTTTCCACGTCCTGAGTAGTAGACTCTGGATCCCAAGCCAAGTGGCTTCTCTGCATTGCCCTTCCATCTTGTCTCTTGGATACATAGGATGTCCAGCCTCCTCCATATCATTATGTCATCCACTTCTAAGCTGCATCCTGTCAGCAAACCTACATTATGTATAGAAATTCTTAGTTCATGTTTGGCAGGTTGATTGGTTTTACATCCAGCTTTTACTAAACAGTACTATCCCATGTAATACCGGTAACCCAGGCTGGGCAATTAGACACTGGCTGGCCAGTAGCTTATTGACTCAGAGTTGCTGGGCTTTATGGCAGGCACACACTACAAATAGCAGCACATACACCCCTCCTCCCATTAGTACAGGTCCCTGGCATATGTCAGACTAGTCCGGGTCCTCAACCAGCTTATCACTGGTAACTACCCATGCCCATTTTGACGAAATTAGTCAACATGACCAAATCATCTAGAGTCATATTTTACACTGTCAAGTGTCTAGCCCTGCTACAGCATGCAGTCTGTGATCCATGATCTCCTATCTTGAGAATACTGCGCACCATAGTAGATGCTCAAAGCAGTTGGTCTGTACACCTCTTCTGTATATAGGGCACCATGTAGAGTCTATGCTACTACCCACATCTCCATTCATTGGTGAATCTGAGATGGAAACACTCAGCATGTTTTTTGGCAGTGGGAGAAACACCACAGAGACACAGGTAGAACACTGCAAACTCCAAACAGACATTGGCCAGAGGTCATGATCAAACCTTGCACCTTGTGCATGGGAGGCAAATATCTTAAACATTATGCCAACTGGTCTCCTTGCTGTATATAATTGGCTATACCTGACTGAATTAAAATCAAGTCTTACCAAAAAAATAAGCCACCCTGGTGGGCCCCTAGTGTAAACAGGCTACTCAACAAGAGAAAGAAACTAATGTCCAGGAACAATAGAGAACTGGCTCAGCAGAGGAAGAAATCCCTCTCCAGCTTAAACAAAGAAATCAAAGATCTTGTCAAGTCCTCAGAAGCTAATTATGAAGTAAAAATAGCATCTGTAGCTAAGAATAATCACAAGGCATTCCTTAACTACATCTGACATCTAATAGGGAATACCCAGCTATGCACTGAACTGGTTGTATATAGCACCACCCATACTCAATTGGAGGTAGTAGCCAACCTGTTACCTGACAGATATGGAGCAAACTTCACCCCCCCCCTCTCCCCTCCAGTCATCTCCCAAAGTATACCAGCCACCATTCCTCAGCTTATTATCTCAAGAGAGCAGGTCATTTTGGCACTCTTCAAGGCCAAACACATGGCATCAATGGGACCAGGCAACATCCCAGGCTGCCTTTTAAACAAGTTAAAACATGACCTAGCAGACCCACCCAGATCCCTGTACCACAGCCTGTGAAGTGGCTATATTTTGGCAGAATGGAGGACAGTAACAGTAGTCCCTCTGCACAAAGGGGGACCATCAACTGACCCTGGGAATTATAGCCGCATAAGCTTGACTAGCCTCATCTGCAAGGCTATGGAAAGAATCATTATGAGCCTTATTAACAAGGACATAAGTAATCTCCAAACTCTGGACCCAACCCAGGTCACATTTGTTAAAGGTAGATCATGCCTGTTAAATATGGATGACTTATTTGAGAAAGTCACCAAGGCTCTGGACCTGGGAAAGACAGTGCATTATTCCTATCTTGACTTAGCCAAGGCATTTGACACAATCCCCCACTCAGGTATTATAGAGAAACTCTCCCAGTTGGAAAACAACCACTACATTTCCATATGGGTAGCCAACTCATTCACCAACAGGACACATACTGTCAAAGTGAGTAACTTCACCTCTAGCAAAAGACCTGTCACCAATGGTGTAACACAGGGTTCTGTGCTGAGTGTCTTACTGTTCAGAATTTAATTCTCAGAAATCCAGGCAAACTTGGACAGCCTGTGGCTATCCAAGTTCATTGATGATTGCAAATTGGGAGTAATCATTAAGACCCCAACATTGTTAATATATTGCAGATGGGTTAATACAGACAAATGATTGGTGCCAAAACCATGGATTAAAGCTAAATGCAAAACAGTGCATTATTATTCCCTTTGGGAAAGCTGACATCCTTGCTAATTACATTATAGACAGCACCCCCCTAAGTGTAGATCCAGTAGCACATCAGGTTGATACCAATCTGAACTTTGACCACCATGTATTCACAGTAGTAAGGTAATCCTTCTGTGGCACATCTTATAAGTAATAGCTAGGACTGTCATTGTCCGTACCTATCTGCTTTCAACTCTACTCTATGCCTCGCCAATACTCACTAACTTGAACAAAACTGATCTTAGCAAACTCTTTAGCTGCTACAATCAAATTGCCAGGTTTGCCACAGGAACTACCTACAGGACACACCATTGTCAAAACCTAAACCTCTTAAGATGGCTAGAACTCCCCAGGCTAATTCAATATAATCAACTTACTGTAGCATTCAAGGTTATTAACCATCCAGAAAAAATGCCCTCCCTTAAAAACATTATCCAGCCCTACAAAAACGCTAGATCACTTCATTCCACTACAAACTTTTGGATCAATCTGTTAAAGCTAACAACCTATCTGTAGAATCTTTGTTTGCAAAATTAGTAGGCAAAACCTGGAATTCACTCCCATCTGACCTTACTCTGAACCCCTTCTTTAATCAGTTAAAATAAAATCTAACCCAGTATTTTAAAACTCACTTGTTATGTCCTTGCTCTAACCCTGACTAAAGCCTCATCTACTTCCATATCCCTGCAATTTTTATTTACAGCGACTAACCTCTTACACTAACAGCTTTGAAAAGAGAAACTGTAACATCTTTGCAAATACTTTGTATATAAGCTGCACCTATAGGTTTGATAAGAGAAATTGTAACATATTTGTATATATTTCTGAATATAAACTGTATTCTTCATAGGCTTGAAATGTGAGACTGTAACTTGCATGTTAATGCAATATGTTACTGTAACTTGCTTGTCTTTATCTGTTTGTAAGTTTGGAGCTTTTCTCCCCGGGCCTCCGCTGAAAATGGACATGTCTCCAGTCAGACTAACCCGGTCAACAAATGCAAATAAATAAATAATAAATAATAAATAGCATTGGCTCTATATCCAAGGATGTTATAATTCCGTTATACTGGGCTCTCATCAGATCAGTAATCGAGTACCATGCTCCCTTACTGGGCTCTCATCAGATCAGTAATCGAGTACCATGCTCCCTTACTGGGCTCTCATCAGATCAGTAATCGAGTATCATGCTCCCTTACTGGGCTCTCATCAGATCAGTAATCGAGTACCATGCTCCCTTACTGGGCTCTCATCAGATCAGTAATCGAGTACCATGCTCCCTTACTGGGCTCTCATCAGATCAGTAATCGAGTACCATGCTCCCTTACTGGGCTCTCATCAGATCAGTAATCGAGTACCATGCTCCCTTACTGGGCTCTCATCAGATCAGTAATCGAGTACCATATGCTCCCTTTTGCATTTACCTCACCAGACACCTGCATCAGTTGGAGAGACCACAGAAGTTCCTCACCAACAATTACAGGGTACATAAAAAAAAGTCTTAAGTGGAAAGACTGGAAGTCCTGTCACTGTATTCTGTCTGCTACGAGTTGCTAATGGGTCTATATTACATAGTCGAAGTTCCGCAACTTCGACTGATATATGTTCGAACACAAATGTCCGAAGTTACAGAACTTTGAGTATGCATAAAAAAGGAAAAACAAAAGGAAAAAGAAAATAAAAGGGTACATACCCTGCATACACCCTGTTATTTTCTGTTACATTTTTTTTATGTTTTTATATGCAGTCTAAGTTCCATAACTTCGGACATATGTGTTCGAACATATATCAGTTGAAGTTATGGAACATTTATGAGTGTGTATATATAAGTCAAGTCTTTTTTCAGTTTTATCATGGTCTGAAGAAGCTGTAAAGCGAAAGCGCTCACCTCCTTGTTATTAATAAAAAGCAGTCTTTTACATATCATTTTACAACTTTGTTTTATTGAAAAAGAAACTGATGTCGTTGGAGTATTGGTCTGAACAGACATTTGTAGCACAGTTTATGTTTGTGTTTTAAAAGCAACTTTGCTATTTTGAAAAGGAAACTGCTCTTGTTGGAATATTGGTCTGAACAGACATTTGCAGCATAGTTTATGTTTGGAACTCAAAAACTGCCTGGGTGAGTCTTGCACAGTACTCGTTTACATTTACAATTTATGACATTTTTATTGGAACTGTGCAGGCACCTTTGCTTTATCGTGGTGTTTTTTGTTACTATTTATACATCTGCTTACCTTTTAAAATACCATGTATTGACCATGGCAGATTGCTTGGAAAGTAGCGTTGAATTACCATACAACCCTGTTAATATCCCATCGAAGAAGATGGTACATTCCAGGCTACAGAACTGTGTAACTGGTGATGTTAACCCGCTGTTGGAGGCTGAGTTGGTAGCTTCCAACAATGGCGCCTCGCTTAGCAGTACAGAATATGAAAGTATTAATTCTGCTATCTCCACCATGGAATCGGATCTTTTAAAATTAAAACGACTCCAAATGCAACGTTTCCACTTTGAGGTTTGCATCCAGAAGAAGATAATACCAAGGGGACTCAGGATTCTAAAAATGCCAACCACAGGTAATACCTATCCTGAACTTCTTTTTCGCTGGCAGCAGCTAAACATTGAATTAAGTCTTAACTACATGAAGTTACTAAATGAGTTCTTCTTACCAGAAGAAGTCAAATTACAAGAACTTATAGAAAATAAACAACATGACTTGTATAGTCGATATCAGCCTATAGTAATTGATCCACTTTTAGACCGCCTGTTGGATTCAGTGTGCCTATATGAAAAAAGACTGTTGGAGCAGAAGAAATATAAATTAACTAGAGATTTGTATGATTTTGCAAATGGGCAAGTCTTCACTTGGCCGAGAAATGTTAGAAGTGGACATGAAAGGATTTTACTTCCTAATAGTAATAATGTGAATGTGCATAATAATGGTTGTATTACTAATAATGTTTCTAATGTAGAAATGAATCAGAATGATGCTCTTTTAAGCATTAATAAAGATAATTTAAACATTACTCCGTTTGGAGAAAATGTACCTGTGCCTGTGTTGGAAAATGTAACTAATGCTACCAACTCTGACTCAAACAATTTGAATGTAAGAGATGTACTGAACCATTCTGTTTTAACATCAACTAGCACCACCTCTGCAGACAGCAGAGATAGAGCTAAGGGTAATAGCAATGATATAGTAGTACGTAGTAAAACCACTTTCCTATCTAATTTTAATGCTGGCTCAGATAAACATAACCCTTTCCCCATAGCCAAGAACTCTGCCAGAGGGAGAAATCGCTCCATGAGCAGAGGAAGACAGAAGAGGAAGGCTATAGGAACAGACTTGAGAGAACCAACTATAAAGAAAATGTGGGAGAAAATGACTTAGTCTGGAACCTGTCCCATAGACCCATTGACAGGTTTGAAAGGGATTTATTAAATAGAGGTCTTTCATTTATTCCGTCCAGGGTAAGTAATGTTACTGAAACTATCCTTGATGTCAAGTTGTTTGTTAGAAATGTACAACTGAAGATGTTGTTTAAGAACAGTGAAAGAGGAATGGCTGATGGTCATTTTAGGAAACCTAGCACATTTGTACCTGTGTTACACCCTATACTTGATACCTTTAGTAAAATTGTTGAAAAGGAGTTATTTAATATGAAAGAAAATAATTATGGCACTAGTAACAAGCAAAATTTAACATCGAGACAGTTTAATGCTCCCCAGAATTTAAGAAATGATAGAAATATATCTATAAGGCCGGCAGATAAAGGTGGACCTATAGTTATTCTAGGTAAGGATACATATAATAGAAGTATGCTTGAGATGCTTAGAGATACAAGCTATTATGAATCTATATCTAGATATAGGGTACAAGAATTTGTCTTAAAAGTACACAATGTCTTAGATGAATTATATAGAAAGGAAACTATTGACATAAATCTGTATAATTTCCTTTTTGTAGACACACCTGTTACTCCGGTCATCCAAGGATTACCGAAAGTACATAAAAATTCAGAAAATCCTCTAATGAGACCTATTGTCTCAGGTCAAGGATGGGTGACAGAGTATTTATCAGTATTCGTTGAGAAGACATTAAGACCTATAGTTAATTTAAACACTTTTATTTTGAGGGATTCTAAACAATTCCTGTTGGATTTTTATGATATAACTACAAGATTAAAGAACATTGAGTTAGTTACAATGGTGACAATGGATGTCACCTCACTGTTTACAAATATACCCAATGATATAGGTGTTAGGAATATTAGAACTTATTTAGAAAGACATTGTAGTTTAAATGCAACTAAAAGAGAATTACTTTACTTATTTCTTGAACTGGTATTAAACAATAATATTTTCTTGTTTGAGAACTCTCTATATTTACAGAAGGATAGCGTAGCTATGGGCACTCCTTGTGCCAATAGCTACGCCAACCTAGTGATGGCTTCATGGGAAGATGAAAAACTCTTTCAACTTGAAACATTCAAGAAATTTGTTTGTTTCTATAGGAGGTTCGTGGACGATTTGTTTTTTCTGTGGGTTGGCACAGTAGAAGACCTGCGTTTATTTTATGATGAAATAAATTCTTTAACCCCTTTCTTAAAATTTACCATGACTACTTCTAAGGACAGTATAGCCTTTTTGGATGTAACTATACAACACATGCATAATGGAGCTTTTAATACAGGCGTTCACAAGAAAGACTGCTACGAAAATACATTACTGCACAGAAATAGTATGCACCCTCAACATGTCTTTAGAAACATTATTACAGGACAGGCTACAAGAGCATCTAGATTGAATCCTAGGCAGAATAATTTTGAAAAGGAACTTGAAGCATTAGGTAATAGATTAACTACACGTAGCTATAACCATGAAGAAGTAGAAGCTTGCTTTACTAATGTTGTGCAGAAGAGAGAAAATGGAGCATGTCCCTATTTCTCTGATAAGGGCAAAAATTACTATAGAAACTTAGATAGAACAGAGGATATAGTTGATAGTGGACAACAGAAAATAACTTTATTCTATACCCAAGATATAGGTTTGGTTAAGGATGTACTAAACAAACATTGGGATATTCTTACCACAAACTCTGATATAAAGGAGCTAGTGGGAGAACACCCACGATATACATATAGAAATAAAAAGAATTTACATCGACTATTATGTTTTCCAGACAGTACCACACCAAACACATCAAGTTTTAGAGGCACTGCAGCTTGTGGCAAATGTAATTTTTGTAGATATATAGACAGTAGTAACATGTTCGTACATCCTACAACCTCAAGACTCTATACAATTAAGGTTACTGGTTCATGTTATACAGAACATTTAGTTTATCTAGCTACCTGCCTGGAATGTAGTGGTTTGTATGTAGGAAAAACAGATAGGCAGTTGAGGAACAGAATTAGGGAACACGTGTATCAAATTAAAATAAAATCGGAAGTGAATGCCTTGTCCAAGCATGTCCTAAAGGAAGGGGCTAAACATAGTTTTAAGTTTATGATTTTAGAAATCAATTTACCTAGTAGGAGAGGGGGAGATGTAAGGAATCGAACTGAACAGTTAGAAGCAGACTGGATAATTAGATTGCAAGCACACATCCCCCCAGGATTGAATGACAAGATTCCTTTAAAACCTGAGTTAAAAAGTAGAAAATTTAAATACTAGATGCAAGACTATATTTTATATGAGATATATTTCATTCTCTATATATATTTGTGTAAACTTCTTATACTAATATATTAATTTTGTTATATGATTTTATATAAATGTAAACATTTATTGAAGTCACAGAATTTACTGCAGCTTATGTGAATGGTTTTATTTTCACAAGCTGATTTTTTTTACCAGCAGAATTAATTGTTTAATTGTTAGATCAATCATTTATGAGTGTGTATATATAAGTCAAGTCTTTTTTCAGTTTTATCATGGTCTGAAGAAGTTGTAAAGCGAAAGCGCTCACCTCCTTGTTATTAATAAAAAGCAGTCTTTTATATATCATTTTACAACTTTGTTTTATTGAAAAAGAAACTGATGTCGTTGGAGTATTGGTCTGAACAGACATTTGCAGCATAGTTTATGTTTGGAACTCAAAAACTGCCTGGGTGAGTCTTGCACAGTACTCGTTTACATTTACAATTTATGACATTTTTATTGGAACTGTGCAGGCACCTTTGCTTTATCGTGGTGTTTTTTGTTACTATTTATACATCAGTTTAAATGAAATAACATGGAAACCATAGAAAGAGAATAAAACAGCAGACAGCAGGTTTATTTTTTCTTCAGGTTTAAATACAAGAATATAATGAAGCATGACAGTTGTTCTTGGGAAAAAAAAAGGTTGTGAGATTTGCATGTAAAACATTTATTTTCTTTATGTGTACAGCAAATTCTAGATCATAAATTTCTATTGCTCCCAACACTAGTGATTTACCCAGGCCATTGTGGGAGAGTAGCTTAACTGAACACTATTCCTGAAGTTATTTCAGTCTTTCTGCTCTCGCTATATTATATAGTCAAATATATACAAGAAGTTGACTGTTGTTTATTCCTCTTCCATCCCTGCCACCTTCTCAGGTTACCATACCATGTTTTGGACTGAGATTAGACTAAAAGCATGTCTGGCAAATCGTGCAGAATGCTATGTAGAGCATATAGTGCAGACGATTAAGGCGATGAGCTATAGTGCAGATGATGAAGGCGACGAGTCGCTAATGAGCTGCTTCCTGTAATCAAGGCATTAATACCCCGTGCATCCTTGTACCTTGTAATCCAGGCATTAATACCCTGTGCATCCTTGTACCCTGTAATCCAGGCATTAATACCCTGTGCATCCTTGTACCCTGTAATCCAGGCATTTATACCCTGCGCATCCTTGCACACTGTAATCCAAGTATTAATACCCTGTGCATCCTTGTACCCTGTAATCCAGGCATTAATACCCTGTCCATCCTTGTACCCTGTAATCCAGGCATTTATACCCTGTCCATCCTTGCACACTGTAATCCAGGCATTAATACCCTGTGCATCCTTGTACCCTGTAATCCAGGCATTAATATCCTGTGCATCCTTGTACCCTGTAATCCAGGCATTAATACCCTGTGCAGCCTTGTACCCTGTAATCCAGGCATTAATACCCTGTGCATCCTTGTACCCTGTAATCCAGGCATTAATATCCTGTGCATCCTTGTACCCTGTAATCCAGGCATTAATATCCTGTGCATCCTTGTACCCTATAATCCAGGCATTAATACCCTGTGCAGCCTTGTACCCTGTAATCCACGCATTAATACCCTGTCCATCCTTGTACCCTGTAATCCAGGCATTAATACCCTGTGCAGCCTTGTACCCTGTAATCCACGCATTAATACCCTGTGCATCCTTGTACCCTGTAATCCAGGCATTAATATCCTGTCCATCCTTGTACCCTGTAATCCAGGCATTAATACCCTGTGCATCCTTGTACCCTGTAATCCACGCATTAATACTCTGTGCATCCTTGTACCCTGTAATCCAGGCATTAATACCCTGTGCATCCTTGTACACTGTAATCCAGGCATTAATATCCTGTGCATCCTTGTACCCTGTAATCCAGGCATTAATACCCTGTGCATCCTTGTACCCTGTAATCCAGACATTAATACCCTGTGCATCATTGTACCCTGTAATCCAGGCATTAATACCCTGTGCAGCCTTGTACCCTGTAATCCAGGCATTTATACCCTGTCCATCCTTGCACACTGTAATCCAGGCATTAATATCCTGTGCATCCTTGTACCCTGTAATCCACGCATTAATACCCTGTGTATCCTTGTACCCTGTAATCCAGGCATTAATACCCTGTGCATCCTTGTACCCTGTAATCCAGGCATTAATACCCTGTGCAGCCTTGTACCCTGTAATCCACGCATTAATACCCTGTGCATCCTTGTACCCTGTAATCCAGGCATTAACACCCTGTGCATCCTTGTACCTACTATGCAACTCTGAGTAAGTTACTTAAGCAAACAATGCTATGCAGCGATTTAGGAAACTGAGCTACTCTTGTCAAGGATCTCCTGGATGATATTCCTACTAACTACCTCTAAAATCATCATGCTGTTTAACATAGAGTGTAACCTAATATATGCTGTGCAGATCTGCAGTAACTTGCTAGTAACCCTACATATTGTAAGAAACACACAATTTCACTCTGTCACTTTATTCATTAAAAGGCTGGTTGTGATTTGTTATGTAACAAAGTAGTTGACATCTTGAGATAACTAAATGTTTTTCCTGACCTTAGGGTGCCTTTCTAAGGAGCATGCCACCAATATACAATGTGAGATAACCCATTTTTCAAATAAATCCATGAATTAAAAAAAAAAAAACATTTTTATGTAACTAACTAACTGAGGTCCAATTATTGGTGCAGAGGGCTAAATAAGTAATAGGACAGGTGGCAGGCAGCTTACAAAGGGCAATAAGCCTTAGTCAGTCAGCCAGCCACAGGCATCGGCACACAGAATGAGTTAGGGACTAGTTTAAAAAAGTACTCTAACAGCAACAATGTAAGCATATTGCTCTTCACCTTCCAAATTCTTGCTTCCTATAGGAAGAAACAAACAAGTCAGGAAGGGCCTGTAAGGAGACAATCATTGCCATATGGTCATCTGAGCTGGTGTGGCTTCAGGCATGAAAAAGTATGAACCTACTGTCTTCTGAATCACTGTCCATGTGTCCTCATTCAACCAGCTGCTGGTCCTGCAACAACTTTGTCCATTATTTTCTGTTATCTGCTTAAGATAATCCTGAATAACAACAATAAGACATTTTAACGGTGTAACTCTGTGAAGTAGCTTTTATTAATATTATTGCTATGACTAACTGATTTAATAAAATGAAATCTGGAGTGAGAATGTTTCCTTCTGTCAGCATGTACATTTATTCTTAGTGTCTTTTAAGCATGTAAGAGCTGCCAAGCACATGGGCCTCATTCAGGCATCACCTGTGAACTTTGGCCTGGTTAAGTAGCTTCCTTACACTTGCACAATATGCAAGTGGACTGAAGAAATGCGCTCCAAGTCTAAAAGATGCATCTTACTAATCCCAAGGTTTTGCTTTTATTCCACGTTATAATGCCTCACCATTTCAGATACGGAACAATCCATGAGCTAAAGCTGAATCCAAAGCACTTTACAGTATGAGAAAATAAAATAGAGTCAAATTAATTTTAAATGCCTGTTATTGTCATTATTTATTTATGAAATAATGAGATCTAGCAAGTGGGGTTCTATGATGGATCACTGTACCACACCACCCCACACATCAGAAATGATGAAAACTAATGGCCAAAACCCAGAAGAGTGAAAACATTTAAGCATTTTTTGCAGGGGGGAAGTCCACCCTGCACTCCCCATGTGTGGGGACTAAGATGCCCCCCCCCCCCACACACACACACACACCTCCATTCTTACCTCCCCACCAACTGTTCTGGCAGTCCATTCCACATGTCTACAATCCACTCTGTGAAGTCGTACTTTCAAAGATCCAGGGAGTAGTGTTCCTACAATTTATTCCCTCTGCCTCCATTTTTTCCATCTCTCCTTCCTGTTCTGGATGACCCCTTCACCTCTGCCACAGTGCAGCAGTCTCATGCTTCCCCTTATATGTTCTGGTTCCAGATAAGAAGAGCTGTAGTTCCTCTAGTCTCTCACTATATCTCTTCTCCTCTATCATATGGGTCTCCATAGTGGCTTTTATAAAGATTCCACCCAGTAGCTTGGTGGCTCACTCCTTGTATGGCTTCCACAATAGCAAACAGTACTTAAGGCATGTTCTGATGAAAACTATCATCTGCAGTGCAACTGTTATTTCATTATTTCTGGAGTCTAGCTATGTGGGACATTCTGTTTGCTGGTGCCACTGCCCTTCTTTCATTCTGCTTTTGATGGTCTAGTCCAAGTGTGATAAAATACCAACCCCAGAGCTATTTCTTGTTCTACTTCCATTCATTTATCCCCTACTTAATACTACACACTGTGGGTGTTGTGGCCCATGTGAAGAACTTCTTGTGCTTAAAACCAGCCTCAAATGCCAACTTTTGATACCTGCTCAGCCTTTCCAAATCATTTCCTAGACTCTTACTCACATCATCCACTACCCCATCTAGAGCTGAGTAGGTCATGTGATACCTGCTCAGCCTTTCCAAATAATTTCCTAGACTCTTACCCACATCATTCACTACTGCATCTAGAACAGAGTAGGTCATGTGATTCTGCTCAGCCTTTCCAAATCATTTCCTAGACTCTTACCCACATCATCCACTACTGCATCTAGAACAGAGTAGGTCATGCGATCCTGCTCAGCCTTTCCAAATCATTTCCTAGACTCTTACCCACATCATCCACTACTGCATCCAGAATAGAGTAGGTCATGTGATCCTGCTCAGCCTTTCCAAATCATTTTCTAGACTCTTACCCACATCATCCACTACTGCATCTTGAACAGAGTAGGTCATGTGATACCTGCTCACCCTTTCCAAATCATTTCCTAGACTCTTACCCACATCATCCACTACTGCATCTAGAACAGAGTAAGTCATGTGATCCTGCTCAGCCTTTCCAAATCATTTCCTAGACTCTTACCCACATCATCCACTACTGCATCTAGAACAGAGTAGGTCATGTGATCCTGCTCAGCCTTTCCAAATATTTTCCTAGACTCTTACCCACATCATCCATTACTGCATCTAGAACAGAGTAGGTCATGTGATACTGCTCAGCCTTTCCAAATCATTTCCTAGACTCTTACCTACATCATCCACTACTGCATCTAGAACAGAGTAGGTCATGTGATCCTGCTCAGCATGTCCAAATCATTTCCTAGACTCTTACCCACATCATTCACTACTGCATCTAGAACAGAGTAGGTCATGTGATCAGAAGAATCAAAGTTAAGGTTTTAATGAGCAAAGAGCCAGTGCCATGATTATCATAAAAGAAGAATACACTACTGCTTGTAATATATATATGTACACACATATATATATATATATATATATATATATATATATATATATATATACATATCTATATGGGTCCACTATGTAATCCTGAAATACTGAAATCCCGAATTTCAGTATTTCAAAATTATATAGCCGAAAACACATAATTCTGAAACCCATAGAAGCGCGAAATTCAAAATCCCAAAGCATAGAGATGTTGAATTAGTGCTTCTGCTGGTGCGGTGTGTGCATGGAAGGTTGGAAGTTTAGGTAACTATGTATGTGTAAGTGTGTTGGTTAGGGGCTTTAGTGTGTGTAAGTGTGTGTTGTGACTGTGTGTGTGTGTGTGTGTGTGTGTGTGTGTGTGTGTGTGTGTGTGTGAGGGACTGTAAAATGTGTAGGTGTGAGTTTCCTTTGTGTGTCTGTGCAATCTCGGAGTTAGAATATTTAAGTAGAGGAGATAGATGGGGGCTTGCCCCGTGCTTATCTGTAGTGTAGTATTATATATTTGATTGTGGGGGGAATTGCGCTTGTATTCCGCTCAGCAAGTGCCTTCCAGGTGTTCTGCAGAGTCTACAGCAGCAGAGAGACAAAAGAGTGACTTTGGAGTGATTAAGTATCATTTTTCTGCTTTTCTTGCTGTCTTAACTAATTTTGCTTAAAACACCATTTGTTTAGCAAATCTGAGATTTAAAAAGTTTGTTATTGCTACATATTGTACTTATTTGCTGTCTGCACTTGGATTAAGTCATTTTTGTGTTTAAATAATGTGTTTAACTGTTGTAGGCTACACAGTAAGGTGCAGTAGCCTTTTCTGTGCATTTAAAGTGTTGTTTTGTTTGTATCTGCTCTATTTTCTGAAACAAATGTGTATATATATATATATATATATATATATATATATATATATATATATATATATATATATATATATATAAATATATATTTGTTTCCCGCCTTTCTGAACTAGTATAGTCCAGTTTTCAGGTTATTGCTGAATACAGGGCTGTGTTACAAGTTTCTGTGTTGCCCATACCTTACTTGGATAGAAGGAAGTTTCTCTGTTCACCTGTGAGAGAGGGGAGCTTTAAGCACCCTATCTGTCCCTGGAGGAGTGGTTTCAGCCCAGAAGTTAGTAGTTTATTAGTCATTTTGGGCTAATTTTGATTGTAGCTGCTCTATTTTCTGAAAAAAATATATATACTTTTTCCCACCTTTCTGAACTGGTATAGTCCAGTTTTCAGGTTATTGCTAAATCCAGGGCTGTGTTACAAGTTTCTGTGTTGCCCATACCTAACTTGGATAGAAGGAAGTTTCTCTGCTCACCTGTGAGAGAGGGGAGATTTGAGCAGCCTATCTGTCCTTGGAGGAGTGGTTTCAGCCCTGAAGTTAGTAGTTTATCAGCCATTTTGGGCTAATTTCTATCTCTTTCACTTCCCTGCTATAAAAACCTCATTTACGTGGTTTTGCGCACCGGGCAGTGCCGGTTAGCTAAAGTTAAACTATTTTCGGCTCCACGAAGTCTACTCTTCAATTTTTTCCCTTGGAACTAGACAAACCTTCAACTTTAGCACTCAAACCATTCATTTCACAGTCAAGCACTTGCTTAAGACTCATAGCAAGCACTAGTTAACCCTAGCACTAGACCCCCCTATACTGTCCAGAAGGACAAGTCTCTCTATTCGTCCCCACCAGCCAATCAGAAAAACAGCTTACTCTACCTATTCAGGCATGTCCAAAGGGCAGTTTCGAGTGAACTCTCCTGTCCAACTGGTGAATCTGGGCATTTTGAGGCAATGTTACAACTGTCTCATGTACACAGACAACCCTCTCCTCCTACCACCAAACACTAATATATGTGAGAGATGCAGTTATACAGCCAAACTGGAGGCAAAGCTCTCTCAACCCAAGAATGGAACTGACAGTCAAGAGGAGAAGAGAAATACTTGCAACACACCACCAGTCTCACATAGACCTAATAAACCAACACCAGCAAATAACACACATGAATACATGAAAACATACCCGGAAGCCCTAAATAAAAATCTGCAGAAGCAAAAGAGACCTCCAAAGCAGACATCCAAGCAACCTCCACACCCCATCACCAACCATGCAACACATACTTCACATAATCAGCATGCCATGCAATCACAGCCCTTAAGGCAAAATAACATACCCAACAGACTAGTAATAGGCGACTCTATAGTCAGGCACACTGATGTCCCACTAACTAGGCTGGACAAGGAGAAGGTTACAGTTAGCTGCCTGTTGGGTGCCAGGATCTGCCACATAACACAAGCACTCAGGTCACTCCAGAACAAGTACAAATACAACTCTGTCATTGTCCATGTTGGTGTGAATGACCTCAGATGTACCTCCCTGGACTACATGAAAAGAGACATGGAAGAGCTCTCTGATCATGTAGCCCAGGCCAGTATGACCCTGACCCTAAGTAGCATCCTGCCCTCACCAAGAATGATGCCACAGTATAAAGAAAAAATGATAAATTTTAACAATTGGCTAAGTTTTTGGTGTCATTCAAAGGGGATCCAGTATCTGTCCACCTGGGATGACATGTTAGACAAGCCACGTTGCTTCGTAAGAGATGGCTTGCACCTGTCACCTTTAGGCTTTCAAATACTGGCCAAGGCTCTTGCTGCCCCCATAGCGCCTTTTTTAGGCAAGGCTCAAAATACAAACCCACCACCATAAATAGCACAAGTAACCAAAAACTGAGGGTAATGCTACTCAACGCCAGAAGTCTAAACCTCAAAATGCACGCACTCAAGGCACTCCTCAGTATGGAGAACATTGACATCTGTGCAGTAACAGAAACCTGGTTTAAGGCTCCTGAGAGCACCCCAGCACTACTAGGCTATAACTCATACCATACCTTTCGGCCACAGAACCAGGACCGAAACACAAAAAGCGGGGGTGTATCATATTCATCAAGGATACCCACACCTCCAGGTTAGTGGCACAGCACAATGCATCAGAGATCATCCATGTGCAACTAACAATGGGCAAAACTGCAATCCAAATTATAGCTTGCTACAGATTACCCACCATGACCCAGGACCCCCATTCCGCATTTCTGGAGACACTGGGAAATATGAATGTCCTATCAAACACCTTAATACTGGGTGATTTCAATTACCAAAACATAAACTGGGAGAACTAATCAAGTACTAACTCCCTTGCCCAATGCTTCCTAGAATTTATAAACTCAAATGTCCTGGATCAACTGGTTAACACCCCTACCAGAGGGAACAATATACGGACCTGGTCATCACCAACATGGATGACTGATGTTCCACACTGTAGGTCAACCCCTCGCTGGTTAGATCAAACCATAGACTAATCACTCTGGATATCCACATTCCACCCCCACCCCCAATCAAGGAAACCACCGTGAAAAACTTTTCAAAAGCAAACTTCACATTACTTAAGACTGAGGTGGAAAGGTTCACAGCCCCCATGCTAAAGGACAATGCTGTCCAAGCTGCTGAAACCTTTACAAAGGCACTCTATGAGTATCAGCAGGAATGCATGGATCGTGTTATCGCAAGTAAAACCAAGACTCAATCCTCCAAAAAAAAGGAAACCAGTATGGTGGACCCCTGTCATAAACAAGCTATACAACAGAAGGAGGAAACTAGTACAGAAAAGAGTAAAATCCCAAGAAGGAAAGACATCCCTGATCAGTATCAGCAAGAAA
>NC_056748.1:168828354-168880854 GCF_019279795.1 Protopterus annectens
AACTCTAAACTGTCCAGATTTTTGCAGAATGTCCAGATTTTTGCTTCATATTTTTGGTGTGTTTTTCATAAAATGTGTGGTTTTCTGGCAAATCATTAAGGACTGAAGTCTCTTAATGAGAAGCATTTCATTTTCGGACTTCATGTCCTTCCAAACATATATGCTATTCTACTGATGTTGTAAGCTCATTAAAGTAATATTTAAAATATGTCCCTGATTTTGGGACGTTGCCCCCAATTATTTTTGGCTTTGTCCAGATTTCTTGCACTAAGAGGTTAGGATGTATACTGATACTCCAGTTAGCAAGCAGGTTTAGGTCACTGAACTAGGTTCTGTAATTTACTAATGAGCTCATGCCAGCGTCATAGTATGGAGGGGTGAAGCCCTGACTATGACCTGGGCCACCCAGATGTGATTACCTGCTTGGTAGCGTAGGCACTGGGAGGAAGGATGGGGGTGCCTATCCTTGAGGGGCAAGAGTGTTTGGAGGCTGGGGAGATGTGGGAGGGCATTGTCCTTAGCGGGAAAGAATGAAAGACATTGGCTGAGTTGTTACAAAGGTGGGATTGTTGTGCTAGCTTGTTCTCTTTGCATGTCCACCCATCAGATATCATCATGTGAGTATATAGGGAAGTGGGAAGTAGGGCAAAATGCGAAAAAAAAAGAAAAAAAAAAACTGCATCAGTACAACACTGTATTGGGATGCTTTGATATCACTGACCCCTAGCATGGACTGCAGTAAGCTCAGTGGAGTAAAGAAAGCCTAGTATACATCAGTAGAATAGCATATATGTCAGTAGCGGAATGCAAAAAAAACACTAGTGATCTCACACTTCAGAAACAATCTATCATAGACAGATAAATGCCCCACTCTTGTCAGTCATGCAGCAATAATATTCTTTACTTAGGTATTTCAGGTTAACTCTTGAAGCTTTATTCAATAGGGCCACAGTGTTTGTATATTTCTGATAAATGCAGTTATAAGAGAAAATGAGGAAGATGGAGATGCGTATTTTAGTGCAGCTGAGAATTGGAGGAGATATGTAATGCAAATATTGCACTTTTATTGTCAGATGGAGGTACAGAGTTAAAGAGGAAGACTAAAGAAGTGAAAAGGGCCTCCAATAACAACTGGAGGAGGTAGTGCGGCTTATCTCTAAGGAAGTACTACTTTGTGGAGAAGGTAGTAGTGCCTTAGAATATGTAAACCAAGTAGGTGGTTTAGGAATTATTCAGGCTGAACTGGGAATGGTTTTAGTGAAGTATACCAATAGAGCGCTATTAGTGGGCAATGCCACAATCACTTGTGAATCATCCGAATCCAAGGGAATGACCTTCTTCCACTACTTTACAAACTGTACATTCCTCAGGGAAACAATAGACTATACATGGACTAATGGAACAGAATGAAGGGATTATGCACAATGGCGTACCTGTAAGATCACAGTCCATATAAATCTCATCTGAAAGAGACCTCAAGCAAAATCTACTTCTTCCCCTAATGACTGTCATAAGACAGCTGCAGTACTGTGCCCCCACTTACCCGGTAAACACCCCAGTCAACAGCTGCCCCCTCCATCTATGCTCAGATTTAAAGGTACAGTAGCAAAAACGTAAATGATGACAAACATTGATAACATACAGCAACCAAGTCTTTGGACAGGGTTAAGCCTATGATTGACAGGAGGGTGACATAATTGTAACATTGCAACAAGAAAGGGTTTCAAGATTCATTAAGGGCAGATATCCATTAATGTTAGTTGGCAAACATGCATACTGGAATTCAGAAAAAGGGTCACTGTTTGAGGTAATGGCATACTGCAGCTCAGTCAATTACCTCAACAGTGAAAAACTGCCATTCAGAGACAGTTATAGCTAGAATGAGAAGGACCTCATTATCAGTTTATTAGCATGTCTCTGAAGCCAGACTTGACAGCAGTAATGCTTTTGCCTAGCAGCTCATTCATCATGTTGGCAAAGTCACCCTCTACACACACACACACACACACACACACACACACACACACACACACACACACACACACACACACACACAATTACCCCTCAACTCTACCTACATGGTAAATACTCCTATAAGAGTGAACAGTTGTGGTTATATAGCAGCCACTTATGGTGAATTATTATGTGGCAATGTAAATCGGGAACCTCTAGCATTTCCAGTGGAAAGCACATGGCTAAATAACAGTAGCCATGCCCCCTAAATGCTACATTATCAGCATACCTCTCAACCTCTTCCCACAAGAAATCTGGACAAAGCTATAAATAATGGGGGGACAAAGGCCCAAAACAGGGACAATTTTTAAATACTCCTGTTATAATTGTAGAGAGTTGATGGAATAACAGGTTTTGTAAAGGGTATATCATCCGAAACACAAATGTCTATCAATATTTTCTGACTTTAATTCTCATCAATTTACAAAAAATTGGCCAAAAAAAACATTTTATGAGAAACGGACTGAAAATATGAGGCAAAATTCCAAAATCTGGACAGTTGAGAGCTTTAATTATCATGCAATTCTGGCTGTGAGCCTGCCGTCCATGCTGTGACCCCTGCTAGCAGAAACCCTCAGCAGTAAGACAGTGTTAAGACTCAGAAAAGCTTAACCTGACGAATGAAAAGACTGCATTAAGGCTCCCCCTCATGGTAAGACTTTGTGAATCCCAGCAACAATGTGATGACAAAAAAAAAAAGTGAAACATAGGAATGACTAAGTCATTCAAAATGAAACCAGCAAAAAAACAAAACAACCAACCATAACCTTACATGAAGACATGATTTTATCAGAATTCCATTATCTGGGCAAATGCTTTCATCTTGGCAGATTTCGCCGGATCAAATTTCAGCAGAAAAAAAATGTAATTTAAATGCTGATTTAGTAATAGTTTATTCCAATGTTTATTAATTAAGTGGTGGAATGAGTATAGGGCTGATTCAGAAAGGTTACTGTGAGGTGCACGTGGGGTGCACACCTTCTTACCATTTCCATTTCAGAGACATCCTTACCATGGCACCTTAGCATGAAGGGGTGCAACACCATGCTGGGCTGTCTCTCCAGCCATGTTAAATACACATGAGGCATTCTGGGGAAGAGACATATGCTAATTAGTCATGTGCTGTTCACCAGAAATGCCTCAGCTGCTGCATAGCGTAACATGGCTACTCATGGCTGCTCATGTTAACGTACACAGCCAAAAGTGAAAAGCTTGTGTTGACCCATGGTGATAGAGATAAATGCAGGTGAGTTTAGCTGACAGATAGTGTGTGTGTGTGTGTGTGTGTGTGTGTGTGTGTGTGTGTGTGTGTGTGTGTGTGTGTGTGTGCGTGTGTGTGCGCGTGTGTGTGTGTGTGTGTGTGTGTGTGTGTGTGTGTGTGTGTGTGTGTGTGTTTGTGTGTGTGTGCATGCATGTGTGTGTGTATATGCATGCATGTGCACGCGTATGTGTGTGTGTGCATGCGTGTCTGTGCATGTGCATGCGTGTGTGTGTGTGTGTGTGTGTGTGTGTGTGTGTGTGTGTGTGTGTGTGTGTGTGTGTGTGTGTGTGTGTGCGCGTGTGTGCACGTGTGTGTGTATGTGACCATGTGCATGCATGTTTCATAGTTTCATAGTTTCATAGTTTAGTACTAGGCTATCTGCCCTGGGGCATTTGTAAGCCTAGCCATAGTGATGTGGCTTTCGCCACCCCATGAAAAATGCACAAAATAGATTTAGAATACTGTGCCTCTGTCTAGTAGTGACACAGTGAAGGTCCCCTTATATAATATAATTAGTTTACTGTGCCCCTGTCTAGTAGTGACACAGATTTGACCCCTGGGGTAAACTTACGATCTCCCATCCACTCATCAAGATTTCTCTTAAAGAGAGTCAGTGAGGGGCTCTGCCTAACATGAACTGGGATCTTGTTCCAGAGCATGGGAAGCCTCTGGGTTATGAATCTATCCCTCCAGCATGTCCTATTCATACTTGTGCCGAGGTTTAGGTTTTTAGCTCTCGTGGTTCTGATGGATTTGGATTTTTTGAGGTGGAGCATGTCAATCAGTTCCTTATTGGACATGGCCTTGTATGTCAGGCAGAGATCACCTTTGAGCAGGCGGTATGCTACTGAATAGAGCTGGAGTTTCTTTAGTCTGGCAGAATAAGACATATGTTGGAGACCCATGATCCTTTTGGTGAGGTAATTTTGTGGTCTCTTCAGCTGTTGCAAATGCCGGGTGAGGTACATACCAAATGGGGCATTGTACTCAATCATGGGTCTGATGAGGGAGGAGTATAGGGGTACAATGACATCCTTGGATCTGGATGTGAATCCCTTCATGATAAGGTGTGCAAGGTAGAATGTTTTTCTAACCACTTTGGCAACGTGGGTGTCAAATGAGAGGTCGCTGTCAACTTGGGTCCCTAGGTCTCTGATTACTTTTTCCGTACTCAGTGGGTTGCTGTCTATGTGATAATTTGTGGGTACTTTGTTTTTCCCAAAGGGGATGACTATACATTTTTTGGCATTTAGTTTAGGGCCATGACTCCGGCACCAGTTGTCCATTTCTGTGAGGCCTTTTTGTAGGATGTATATGTCCACTGGTGTATCGACTATGGCACTTGGTTTGCAGTCATCTGCGAACTTTGTCAGCCACAACCCTCCCATGTTTGCTTTAACATCTGAGAAATAAATGCCAAACAAGAGGGGTCCCAGGACAGATGCCTGTGGGACACCACTTGTGACTGGCTTTGAGTCTGACATTGCTCCAGCGATTTTAACTTTATGGGTTCTGTCCTTTAGCCAGTTTGCAACCCATCTAGTAACATAAGGGTTTACATTTAAGCTGTTGAGCTTATCTATGATGCTTGAGTGGGGTATTGTGTTGAAGGCCTTAGCCAAGTCCAGGTAGGCTGTATGGACTGCTTTGCCCTCATCAATGGCTCTAGTGACTGTTTCGAAAAAGTCAACCAGGTTCAAAAGGAAGGATCTGCCATTTACAAAGCCGAACTGGGTGGGGTCAAGTGTCTGTAGGTCCCCAATGTCTCTGTTTATAAGTTCCATAATGATTCCTTCCATAGCTTTGCAGACCAGGCTGGTTAAGCTTATGGGGCGGTAGTTCCCAGGGTCTGTAGAGGTACCCCCTTTGTGGAGTGGGACCACTGTTGCTGTACACCAGTGTTCAGGTACATATCCTGTAGTAAGGCTAAGGTTAAATATTATTTTTATGTGCGGGCTTAGTTCCTCTTGGAGTTCACGTAGCACGCAGCCCAGGATACCGTCAGGTCCCATTGATGCTGTGTTTTTAGCTTTGTTGAGGGCGGCTCTCACTTGGACATCTGAGATGACAGGGAGATTACATTCAGCTGGGATAAGTATTTCTTCTTTTGGGGGTGAGGGAGGGGAGAAATTTGCACTGAACCTGTCAGCCAGAATGTTGGCAATATCTGTGGGTTCAGTGTATTTTTTGTTGTTGTGAACTAACTCTGAGCATATCTGAGGGTTTCCGCCCAGGTTTCTAACATAGCTGAAGAAGGCTTTGTGGTTATCTTTAGTGTCCTTAGCAATTTTTCTCTCAAAGTTGGCCTTGGATGTTTTTATGAGAGAACATAGTTTTCTGCTAGTGTTGATCAGAGATGTCTTCCCTTTATGGGATTTTGCTCTGTCGTGCAGTAGCTTCCTTCTTTTGTTATACAATTTGTTAATGGCTGAGGTCCACCAGACAGGACGCTTGCCTTTGGTGGAGAGGGACTTGGATTTATTTGGGATTGCATGATCCATGCATTCTTGGAGATGTCCATAGAAAGCATTTGTGAAGGATTCGGCATTGTGGAATGTGGTATCCACTGGTCCAGTGGGCTAAAAGGATACCATCTCAGTCTTAAGAAGAGTGAAGTCTGCTTTTGAGAAGTTTTTCACTGTGGTCTTTTGTGCTGGGGGTGGAGGTGGGATATGTATATCCATGGTGATTAGTTTGTGGTCAGATCTCGCTAGTGAGGGGTATACCTCCGGTGTGGAGCATTTTGTCCCCATGTTTGTGATGATCAGGTCTAGTATATTATCTCCCCTAGTGGGAGAGGTGACTAGTTGTTCCAGTGCATTTGAATTTATGAATTCCAGGAACCTTTGGGCTAGAGTGTTAGGGCTAGAATAATGTACCCAATCTATGTTTGGGTAGTTGAAGTCTCCCAGTATGATGGTATTTTGTGATACATTCATATCCTCCAATGTCTTCAGGAAGGCTGAGTGGGGTTATTGAGATTGGGAAGGGTGGTCTGTAACATGCTACCAGCTGTATAGCAATTTTGCCTATGGTTAGTTGCACCTGTATGGTCTCCGATGCTTCATGTGTTGCTACTAACCTGGAGGTGTGGGTGTCCTTGATGAATATGGACACTCCCCCTCCCTTTGTGGTTCGGCCCGGGTTTTGGGGCCGAAAAGCATGATACGAGGTATAGCCTGGTAGTGCTGGGGTGCTCTCAGGAGCCTTGAACCAGGTTTCAGTTACTGCACAGATGTCAGTGTTCTCCATACTGAGGAATGCATCGAGTGCCTGCATCTTGAGATTTAGACTTCTGGCGTTGAGCAGCATTGCCCTTAGTATTTTTCATTTTTGTTTTCTAAGGAGGTGGGTTTGTCTTTTGAGCCTTGCCTAAAAAAAGGCACTATGGGGGTGGCAAGAGCCTTAGCCAATATCCGGAAGCCCAGTGGTGACAGGTGCAAGCCGTCCCTTGTGAAGCAGCGTGGCTTATCCAGCATGTCATCCCAGGCAGACAGACATTGGATCCCCCTAGAATGACACCAGAACTTGAGCCAATTATTAAAGCTGATCATTTTGTCTTTGTATTGTGGCATCATTCTTGGTGAGGGCAAGATGCTGCTCAGGGTCAGGGTCATACCAGCCTGGGCTACATAATCGGAGAGCTCCTCTATGTCTCTTTTCATGTAGTCCAGGGAGGTACGTCTCAGGTCATGCACGCCAGCATGGACAATGACGGAGTCATATTTGTACTTGCTTTGGAGTGACCTGAGTGCGTGTGTTATGTGGCAGATCCTAGCTCCCAATAGGCAGCTCACAGTCACCCTCTCCTTGTTCAGCCTGGTAAGCAGGACATCAGTGTGTCTGACTATAGAGTCACCTATTACTAGTGTATCAGGCATGGTGTTTGGCCTTAAGGGCTGTGATTGATTGACACATTGATTTATTGAAGTATGTGTTGCGTGTGTTTTGATTTGAGGTGGTGGATTTTTGGATGTCTGCTTTGGGAGCCTCTGTTGTTTTGGTAAGTTTTTTATTAGAGCCTCTGAGTATGTCTTTGTGTTTTTATGTGTTTGATTTGCAGTTGTGGTAGGTCGATGTGGGACTGGGTTTGTTGTGTGCGTGGGTACCATCTCCTCCTGTCTGGTCATGCCAGCCCTGAGTTGAGAGAGTTCAGCCTCCAGTTTGGCTATATAGTTGCATCTCTCACATGTATTTGTGTATGTTGGGAGGAGGAGAGGGTTGTCAGTGTACATGAGACAATTGTAGCATTGTCTCAAGATACCCAGATTTACCAGCTGAACTGGAGTGGACACTAGTAATCTACCACTCGACATCCTAGAACAGTATAAGGGAGTGCTGTGCCTTTAAGGGAAGTGGATATTCACAGGGGTGGTAGGTGGATGCAGTGCTTACTTAGTACGAGAGTGCTTACTTAGTAGAGAAGTTTTGAGAACAAGTGCTAGGCTTATAATATAGCGAGTAGTCTGATTATACTAAGAGTAGAGCTTCCTTAAGAGAAAATTTGAAGAGCAGACTTGGCGGAGCCAGAAGAAGTTTAACCTTGTTTAACCGGCGCTGCGCTATGCGCACAACCGCACAAAGCCGTGCAAACGTGGATTTTAAACAGGGAACTTCAAAAGAGCTAGAAATGGTCCAAAACAACCAATTACTACAGCTCTTGTGCTGAGGTCACTTCCTACAGGGACAGGTAGGCTGCTCAAGGCTCCCCACCCCCACTGGTGAGCAAAGAAACTTCATTCTATCCAAGTAAGGTAATGGACAACACAGGAACTACACCACAGCCCAGAATACAGCAATGCCTGTAAACTGGTCTAAACTAGTCGAGGAGAGGCGGGAAAACAAGGATTTTTTTTAGTTTTTTTTGTTTTTAGATAGAAACACACAGAAAATGCAGAAACAGTAATAAATCAGTTACACAGGCTAGCACACTTTAGTGGGCAGCCTCAACAGTTAAATTAAACAAACAAACAAACTTTCTATCAAATTCGACTAAAATGTAACTTTAAGTGCAGATATTAAAATAATGCAGCAAACAGCTAAAAAACAGTTTAAGCTTGTTAAGGGTAAGCTAGAGAAGCTATTTCAAGTAAAAAAAAACAGCAAAGATACTTAAATCCAGAAAGTAGTCGCTTTTCTGAGTTCTCTGTAGCTAGGACCACTCTGCAGGACCACGAGGAGCTTGTCTGAGTAGTATAGACAGAAAAAAACGCCCAGAGGCGGATTTTAAACAGGGAACTTCAAAAGAGCTAGAAATGGTCCAAAATAACCAATTACTACAGCTCTTGTGCTGAGGTCACTTCCTACAGGGACAGGTAGGCTGCTCAAGGCTCCCCACTCCCACTGGTGAGCAAAGAAACTTCCTTCTATCCAAGTAAGGTAATGGACAACACAGGAACTACACCACAGCCCAGAAGGCAGCAATGCCTGTAAACTGGTTTAAACTAGTCGAGGAAAGGCGGGAAAACAAGGATTATTTTTTTGTTTCTTTGTTTTTAGATAGAAACACACAGAAAATGCAGAAACAGTAATAAATCAGTTACACAGGCTAGCACACTTTAGTGGGCAGCCTCAACAGTTAAATTAAACAAACAAACAAACAAACTTTCGACTAAAATGTAACTTTAAGTGCAGATATTAAAATAATGCAGCAAACAGCTAAAAAACAGTTTAAGCTTGTTAAGGGTAAGCTAGAGAAGCTATTTCAAGTAAAAAAACAGCAAAGATACTTAAATCCAGAAAGTAGTCGCTTTTCTTAGTTTTCTGCAGCTAGGACCACTCTGCAGGACCACGAGGAGCTTGTCTGAGTAGTATAGCCAGAAAAAAACGCCCAGAGGTGGATTTTAAATAGGGTGTGTGTGTGTGTGTGTGTGTGTGTGTGTGTGTGTGTTTGTTTGTGTGTGTGTGTGTGTGTGTGTGTGTGTGTGTGTGTGTGTGTGTGTGTGTGTGTGTGTGTGTGTGTGTGTGTGTGCATGTGCTTGCAGGTGTGTGTGTGTGTGTGTGTGTGTGTGTGTGTGTGTGTGTGTGTGTGTGTGTGTGCCTATAAATACTTCATTCCTGCATCAAAAAGTAGTTATGGTGTAAAGGAAGGAATTGTTTGTAGTAAACAGAAGTATCATCATAGGAGCCATGCTCTTTGGGTACAGTCCTTGGTTTCCTCATTTTGTTGACTGATGGCAGTGTGCTTATTATTTGGCTGAGAATAAGATGGGCAACACGATGTCCATGAGTCTGATGTTAAATATTAATAGTGAATGCATTTGAATTCATTCTGGTGTTGGCAAAGGCTATTATGAGTGTGTAGTGTGAGTGCAGATGTGCACGTGTGTACTGGTGGACGTGTCTGTGAATGTGATCCAGTGAGGGGCTGTAAGTGTGTGTTTATGTGTTTGTATGCATGTGCGTGTGTGTGTGTGTGTGTGTGTGTGTGTGTGTGTGTGTGTGTGTGTGTGTGTGTGTGTGTGTGTGTGTGTGTGTGTGTGTGTGTGTGTTTGCAGGGGGGCTGTTATACCTACACACTCCCCTAAACAAATGAGCAAATCCTGCAATATTATATCAAGAGAGGGGACAATAGACACAAAGTAATATTCCTCTGTCATGCCTTAAATACACTTAAAAAAAATTATCATGAAAGATGCAGGTTGGGTGAAACACTAGACACCAGGGATACTCCTCATATTATGCCTTAAAGGCACCAAAGAAAGTTTTGTAGCATGAAATCAGTGGGGTGGAGAAGCACTAGCTACAACAGATAAATAACCATATCATGCCTTTAGGGTACTTAAAATTATTCAAACCACATCCGTTTGGTATACCCTGTAACAGATGTTAAACCACTCATGCCACCACTACACACCAGCGATTCTCTTTTAATATTATAGAAGTCTTGCATATAAAAAAGTGGGTAAAGGCTTCAGACTCTGTACTCTTGACACAGAAAACAGCAGTATTAACCCATTCCACTGGTCAGTTAGCATGGCAAGGGTTTTTTTCTGCTTAATAATAATTAAGAAATGCTAATCACTGTACTTATCCACCTACTGCAATTCATGAATGACATGAAACGGGACATCTGTAAGAGCCAGGGGCAGGAGTGCCCTATAAAATCAGGGAAAGACAGTTGAAAGAGATGGGTACATGCTATGGTGGGTGGACTTCAGGACAAACCTGGGAAAATATTGATATTATTACTTGGACTCGCATAATGAACAGCAAGGAGAAGATATTTTAATGTCTGGCATTACTGACTGTGAGGACTGGTGATTTATTGAGGGAGGGACAAAAACATAAGAAGATACATTAGGGATGTTTTGTTAACTCAGGGAAAGGTAAGAGGTTTGTCAGAGTGTGCTTGTGTGTGTGTGTGTGTGTGTGTGTGTGTGTGTGTGTGTGTGTGTGTGTGTGTGTGCGTGCCCGTGCGTGCATGTGTATAGGAGAGCAAATTGGAAACCCGGGCCAATGTGATGCTTGGGTCACCAGTATTAATTACCACAGGAAAATGCTGATTAGCACCAGCACCAGTTAAGATGATTCAGAGACATGCAAATTACCTACAGGGTTGCCACCTGTCTGGAATTTCTCCACACAGTCAGCAAATCAGGGTCTCTATCAGGAAATCCAGAAATCTGGGTCTTGAGAACCAGTTATGGTAACTACTTGAAAAGTATTTTTTTATCATTCTGAGAGCTAACACATTTCTTAAGTATTTTTTTCCAAAATTCTTTACAGTTTCACTTGGATCTCTCATCCGCATTCAAATTATTTTGAAAGTACAGCATTTATTGTATCTGGCATCCTGGGTAATATGAAATGTAACCATTAGCACACAACTCATAGGTTCCTAAGTTCATAGGAGGTTACTAGGTTAGCGGCTCTAGAGCCCTTACAAGCCTAGCCATGTTCATCCCAACTTGCCCCAATTGTCCTTATAGTTGGATGTAATTCGTAGAGTAAGTTTATGGTCAACATCTGCTACCGCAGCCATGAGGGACATTAGTGCCACCCCTGGGGTGAACTTGCAATCTCTCATTCATTTGTCTAGGTTATGCTTGACTAGGGTCAGTGAGGAACTCTGCTTCATGTGAATTGGAAGTTTATTAAAGAGGAGTGGCAGTCTCTGGGAGATATATCTGTCTTTCCAGAATGTTCTGTTAATGTCACAGGTAAGTTAAGTTCCATAGAGTGAGTGACTCTTGTGCCATTAGACTTGCAGATGTGCAACATTTTCATCAGGGTGTGGTCAGAGACTGCCCTATAGGCCAGGCAGAAGTCATCTCTCAGCAGCTTATATGATGCAGGGTACAGTGAAAGGGCTTTCAGTCTATAAATGTATGTCATGCATTGGAGGCCCTGTGTTTTCTTGGTGAGAAATGTCTGTGGTCTCTAGCTGCTGCAGGTGTATGGTGATGTACATGCAAAAGGGAGCATTGTATTCTATTAGTGGTCTGATGAGTGTCAAGTGCAGTGGAGTTATAACATCCTTAGACCTGGATACTATGCCCTTCCTTATGAGGTGCGCTACATAGAAGGCTTTCCTTACCACTATGAAAACTTGGTGGTCAAAGTTCAGATTGCTGTCTATTTGTGTTCCCAGGTCTCATACTAATGAGTTTGAGCTTAGAGGGATGTTGCCAATACTATAATTAGTGAGAAATTCCATTTTGCCAAAGGGAATAATAATGCACTTTTTGTGTTTAGTTTTAGACCATGGCTTTGGCACCAATCATTTGTCTGTGTAAGCTCTTCCTATAATATGTTAACATCAATCATTGGGGGACTCAATAATTGCATCCAATTTGCAATCATCAGTGAACTTGGTAAGTCAAAAACCATCTACCTTAACCTGGACATCCGAGAAATAGATTCTGAATAGTAAAGAGCCCAGCACAGATCCTTGTGGTATGCCACTGGTGACACGTCCATTGATAGATGTGGAGTCTCCAACTTTGACAGTATGTGTTCTGTCAGTGAGTATATTGGCTACCCATCTAATGACATAAGGTTTAATTCCCAGCTAGGTGAGTTTCTCAATGATACCCGAGTGGGGGATTGTGTCAAAAGCATTGGCTAGGTTAATATAGGTTGTAAGCATTGTCTTATCTTCATACAGGGCTTTGGGGACTTTCTCAAAGAAGTCTACTAGATTTAATAAGCATGATCTATTCTTAACAAAGCCAAATTGGGTTGGGTCTATAGTTTGAAGGTCATCTATGTCCTTGGTGATAAGGTCCACGATAATTCTTTCCATGGCCTTGCAGATGAGACTGGTTAGACTTATGGGTCTATAGTTCCCAGGGTCGGTTGATGGCCCCCCTTTGTGCAAGGAGATTACTGTTGCTGTTCTCCACTCCACTGGAACAAAGCCAGTTCTCAGGCTATGGTTAAAGAGAAAGCTAAGTGGGTCTGCTAGATCCTGTTTTAGATTGCTTAGTAAGCAACCTGGGATGTTACCTGGTCCCTTTGAGGCTATGTTTTTAGCCTTGGAGAGGAGAGATATGACCTGATCACTAGAGATACTAGGCAGAGGACTTGTGTTGGGCATGCAGTGGGGTATGGCCGGTGGGGCCAGGGGGGTGAAGTTTGCACCAAATCTGTCAGCTAGCAGGTTGCCAATTTCCTTCAATGCAGTATGAGTGGTACCATCTACTACCAGTTTGGCACATAACTGGGTATTCCCTTTTAGATTTTGGATGTAGTTAAAGAATGTCTTACGATTATCCTTAGCTAGGGATGTTGTTTTAGCTTTGTAATTAACTTTGCAGGATTTGACAAGATTTCTGCTTTGCTTGTTCAAGCTGTAGAGGGAAGTCTTCCTCTGCTGAGTCAGCTCCCTCTTATTCTTAGACATCAGTTTCTTCCTTTTGTTATATAACCTGTTTATACTTGAGGTCCACCAGGGTGGCTAGTTTTTTTCGCGAGGACCTGGTTTTGATCCAGTCAGGTACAGCCAAGTCTATACAGTTGATTAAGTGTTTATGCAGGGTATCTGAGTACACCTCTGCATAGCAGCTATTGTTGTCTGTGAATGCGGGGGGGGGTCTAAAACCTTTTACACCATCCCTTAGTAGTCTGTAGTTAGTTCTGAAAATGTTTTTGATTTTTTTTTTCGCTCCTGTCGAGGTGTCAGGTCCAATAATTACTTCAAACGACACAGTTTTGTGACCCTTCCTTACCAGAGAAGGCATTACACATGGGGGAGAGGGGTCTAGATTATGTCGTCGAATGCACAAGTGTTAGAACGATGTAATATTGAACCCGGAAGTTCAAAATGCAAGAAGTACGAACACACAGAACTGCGACTTTTTTCCCAGGGAAAAAAAATCACTGTTCCGGTACAAAAACAAAAAAAAACACTTACACTTTAAACTCATACTAATGTGGGGGACATTGACCCCCCACCCCCCGTACTTAAGTATGCCAACAACGAGATTGCACCACAGTGGAGGAAATAGCAAAGCCACGAAAACAGCCCACAGATTTTTTTTTTCCCTGGGAAAAAAAAATCGGTGTTCCGCGGCTTCACTATTTTCACATTTCGAACTTCCAGGATCGATATTATGACTTTCAAACACCTGTGCGTTCGACATTGTGCCATAGATCCGGGGAGAGCATTTGATAGTATCCCACATTCACGGATAAAAAAGCGCTTAAAAATGTATAAGATACACCCTACACTGATCAACTATATTACAGTGACCGTGTAACAGTGGCAGAGCACTTTGCAATTAAGCCATGATAAAGGGCAAATTATTATTCCAGGGATACAAATTCAAAGGGGGATATTCCAGGGTGACCCCCTGTCACCATTACTATTCTGTCTTGCCATTAACCCATTAAGCAATCTACTTTGCAGATTAGGCCATGGCTATACTTTGGCTCCTAGAAAACAAAAAAAAAACATGTAAAGACCTGTCATCTTCTCTTTTTCAATGATTTAAAACTATATTTTTCATCAGCTGAAGAAGGGAAAGCACAACTGCAAGTAGTCAAAACTTTTTCAGCTGATATAAGAATGCCATTTGGTCTTGATAAATGTGCAAAAGCAACCTTTACAGCAAGAAAACTGCAATACCAAGAAAACAACAGTTTGGGACAAAAATGTGTTATGAAAGAACTTGAGCAAGAGGGAGTGTATAAATATTTGGGAATTGCTGAAGGATCAACAATCAAACATGAACAAATGCGAATTAAACTTAGTAAGGAATATTTTAGAAGACTTAAATTAATCCTGAAAATAGTTTTGACATCTAGGAACAAAATCCAAGCTATAAACCAATTTGCTTTTCCTGTCCTAACTTACAGTTTTGGAGCAATTGACTGGCCCTAAAATATGTTGGATAGATTAGACAGGAAAACAAGAAGAATGCTTCATGCTCACCAAATGGTTTATAAAACTCAGTGCATATCAAAATTATATATTCCCTATTCCAAAGGAAGGATGGGCCTCCTTGAAATTGATTACATGTATAGATCTGCAATCGTGGGACTCCATATATATCTATTGACTTCAGAAGACCCAAACATAGTGAAAGTTTTGAAACATGAGGAGAATAAATCTAAGATGACTTCCCTGCTTAGTCTGGCAGAAGCATATCAGCATCAAGCAGGAATGGAAATCAAACCAGAAGTACATAAAAATCAGGCAGCAAATGAATGTGCCAAAAAACAAAAGAAAGAATATAAGGTGAAGATTAAGATGAGAAGGCACGAAATGTGGAAAATGCATAAATATAGTTACAAGTACAGAAAACTTCTGGAAGAACCTCATGTTCAACAATAAACACAGGAATGGTTAAGGAGAGGCAAATTCAAACCAAGAAATGAGAGGTTAATATTGGCGGCCCAAGACAGTGGGCTTCATACACTTTGGTTTATAAAGTCCATTGAACATGTGGGAGAAACAGCCAAATGTAGGTTTTGTAAAACAGAAGTAAAAACAGTTGCACACCTTGTTGCTAACTGTGACATACTAATGGCAGAAGGATCATATACTGAAAGGCATAATAATATGGTGAGACTGTTGCACTGGCGATTGTGCAAACATTATGGCATTGAATGGCTGAATAACAGTGGAGAATTGAACCACAAAACATCACAGAAAATGATGAAGTCTACATCATATGAAATCACCTATTACTAACAGTTCAAAAGACAGATGCGAGAAAACCAGATATAGTGGGCCTTGGAAAGAAGGCAAAAATAGCATCGATCATCGAAATTACCACACCCAGTGACTAGAGTGTCTTGTGTACAGCGATCACAAAGTCGTAAAATATTAAGATCTGCAGACAGAAATGAGAGCAATGTGGAAGAAAGATACCCAGACAGTTCCAATAGTAGTAGGAATAAGGGGTCTTATAAAAAAGAAAATACTATCATATTTAGATACGTTACCAATACATGTAACTCCATATGAACTGCGGAAGGAGTAATTACCGGGCACACTGTGGGTGCTGCAACGAGCACTTTTGGCTGACATCAAAGACTGCAACAATACTAATTTCATGAACTTTTATCATACTTTGACTTAGGAATGGGGTCCATTCCCATCATGGTATTAGAAATCCAAAAGATTTGGAGAAAAAAAAGGGAGAGTGACCACATGTTGGTGACTACTATGACTAGGACATTTGCGCCACTTGTGGAAGTGCAGACTTTCTGTTGCATAGCATTTGAAATGACAAATAAAAGAACTTCTGGGCGAGCATGTTTGCACTCATGTATGTCACCCAATTGATGGAAAGATAGTTGAAATCAGCGATGACTAAGGTGTTGGGCTGTATGGCGAGTGATTCCAGTAAGCTCTGGTAGGCAGTGTGTTTTTCTTGGTTCATGGTGGGGGACCTATAGCTAGCAATGAGTGTAGTTTGCCAATAGTTAATTGGACATGGAGTAGATTGACAGAGTCGTACTGTTTGACTCGTCTCAAGGTGTACTTGGCTTACCCCTCCACCTTTGATTCTTTCATGCTCATTTTGATGTCTGAATGTGTGGAAGGCATTGTAGCCTTGCACGGCTGGGGTGCTGTCCGCGACCTTGAACCACGTCTCCATGATTGCACAGAGGTCAGCATCTTCCAAGGTGAGGAGTGCTTGCAGGAAGTGCAGCTTCGTGTTTGGACTCCTAGCATTAAGCAGTAAAACCTTGAGTTTGCCTTTGAGTGGATTTTGTTAAATCAGAAATTTTGTTGTTTTGACAGTGCCTAAAAAGGCAATATGGGGGGAGGCAAGTGCCTTGGCCAGTATTTGAAAGCCTAGAAGATGAAGGTGCAGACACTGCAGACCATATCTGGCAAAGCAGCATGGCCTATCAACCATGTCAGCCCAGGCTAACAGATACCGGATCCCCCTGGACTGACAAAAGAAGCTAAGCAAATTGTTAAAGTTGATCATTTTTTGTTTATATTGTGGACTCATCCTGGGTGAAGATAACATGCTGCTCAGGGCTGGGTCATACCTGTCTGGGACACATAATCTGGGAGTTCAGTCGTGTCTCTTTTTATAAAGTCCGGAGAGGTACATCTCAAGTCATTCACCCCAACATGGACTATGACAGAGTCATAATGTTACTTGTTGTTAAGTGATTTAAGTACATGCACGATTTGATGGATCCTGGTACCTGACAGGCAGCTGACTGTGACCTTGTCCTTCTCCAGCCTGGTGAACAGTGATGGGAACATCTGTGTGTCCCACTATGGAATCACCAATGACCAGTATATTAGGATTAGAAGTGTTTTGCCATAGGGGCTTATTTGCTGAGACACAGTTGTATGTGTTATTACGTGTAGTTGTTTCTATCTGCATAGCCCTGTGTGCACGTTGTTGATGTTTGGGAGGTCTCTCAACTTCTGATAGACTTCTAGTGAGTGTCATTTCTTTATTTTGTGTGAGAGGTGAAGGGTGTGTACAGACAACCTGTTTGGTATCCAGTTTGTTGTTGAGTGAGAGAAATGATTGCAATTTCATACTGTACTTATATCGCTTACATAGGGTTGGGAGGGTTCCACCGACAGATGTCATGGGAAAAATTGTGTTCCAAGGCATTTGCATCTATACAGGGCACTGCTAAACCCCGCTGCACAGCAACATGGAAATGCGAGGCTTAAATACAAACAAAAAACACTTTTAAGCAAGTCTATCAATAGGAAAGCACACAATGAACCTTCCTCCAGCGATCTCCAGTTCAGACAAGCCTGAATCCACACTCTTCTGCCACAAGGGTGCAAAGGAGCCTTTCTTAATAGAAAATGGTGAGTTTAGTCCTCAAGTGTATCAATAACAGACTAGATTCAGCAGATCTGTATCTAGTTTATGCTATCCAGGATAACAATACTGTAATAAACACAAATGAAAAGACTTATGCACTCCCAGGTAGCAAACTAGACTACTCAGAAAAAATCCTCTTTATGATGCTTCTTCAAAGAGGTACACAGTGCCTAAAAAGTCTTAATCATCTTTTATTTTCTTTATAAAAGTAAAAGTATGGATTTGTCCTCCAAGTGCACTTTATGTTGTTTGTCTTAAAATTACATAGCCTTTCTGTCGTTGATATAAATTGTTGTGTCTTTCGGCTTTTCCCGGTTAGGTGTCGCCACAGTGGAACTCCGGTCCGCTAATGATTGGTAGTTGATTTTTACATGCCGAGTTACCAGCCCTGACGCACAACCTTCAACGATGGTACGCCCATTCATGCATGTCTCCATGCAGAAGACGCTGTAGCTGAGAATCGAACCGGACAGCGTCTTACTGTGAGGTGACAATGCTACCGCAGCACCACCACTGCGGGTTCTGTCTTTGATATAAATAATATTGTAAATATAAATATTACATATATTCAGGAAAACTCTAAAGTACATATTAGAGGAAATAATGCACACATATCATTCAGCCTTTTTCCTGACCCAATTTCTTCAGTATGATTTTAGACTCTCTACCCCTCTCACCCTCCATGGCTTATCCAGCTAACAGTTTCAACAAATGTACCAGTTGCCAAAAAATATTACAAAAATATCTTTTAAGATATACAGCATATGTATGCATTTTGTCATATCTTTCATTTAGCATATTATTTTGTTCTTCAAAACTGTTGCAAGCATAATTATTAAGCTTCAGTCAGAAGCAATACACATTTGCTTCAGGGCCGACACCTTTCTTTTTGTTTTCTGGTCACATCCAGTTCTCCAACAGCACTGGTTCTTGAGGTTTTAGATTAGAAGCACCATTTAGGTGCTTCCTTATTTCCCCTGTCAGTGCAGTGTTTGTTTATAATGTCAGTACATCTACTATACCGATAAGGAGTGCTGATAATAAATGAACATTGTAGATCAGCTTGCCATCTGTCTCTCCTTGTTGCTGACTGGTCAAGAGGCTTGTCACTCCTTACAAGCAAACAACATAACACCAAGAAGTCTGCAGAATTTAAGGAAGACACATAGTAGTTTGGGTTCTCAGTTAAAGTTTTTTTTTTTTTTTTTTTTTTTTTTTTTAAGGAAAAGACTTCTGCACTTTTGAATTATAGACCCAGCACTAATCAAGAATAATTTCTAAATATTGCTCTAATTCACTTACAAAGGTCATTGGATAACGTGTTTTGCATTAATATGCAACTCTAAAGTCTGGCTTGACTGAGTATATTCTTCCACAAGTCATTTAATAACAGCTCAGTTTTTGCAATGGATAGGACAAAATATGAGCCCAAACCAGGTAGAGTTTGGAAAATCGGGGAAGATTGAGAGGTGCAGCCAATTTGTGGGACAGAATCAGGGGGCCAATTGAGAGGTGCAGCCAATTTGTAGGACATTACCATGTATCTCAGCTTCATTTTTTGCCTACCATTTGTGGACAAAACCAAAAGGTAGGAGGGAGCAAAGACCCCAACTCAGGAACAGTTTTAAAATATGACTCTAATACACTTAAAAATGTTTACAGGGCAAGTTTTCAAATAAAGGTATTTCTTAATGATAAGTATGACAATGTTAATATCTGCCATTACTGACAGACTGTAATTTTCAGTAATTTACCAGAAAATCAATTTTACTAAGAACAGGGCAACAATATTACATAAAATGAGCCAAAACATGCATTGTCATCCCCTTTGCTAAAAACTCTGTACCCATGAACTACCGCATAAATGTCAGTCTACTTAATGCCGAATGTGTGATAAGAGACCTTGGGACCCAGGTGGACAGTAGTCTCTCCTTGGATAATCACATTGCAACAGTAGTCAGGAAATCCTTCTATGTGGCACACCTCATCACAAAAGAATTCTCATCCAGAAAAAAGGAGATCATTGGTCCCCTCTACTCAGCACTCATTAGACCCATTATAGAGTACAGCGCCCCTTTTGGAATGTACCTCATAAGACATCTGCAGCAGCTGGAAAGGCCACAGAAGTACCTCACAAAGAGGATTACTGGCCTCAAACAGATGCCCTACTCTGAAAGTCTCAAAAAACTCCAGCTTTACTCTGTAGCATATTGCCTACTCCAAGGAGATCTCTGCCTAGCATATAAAGCTATGTTAAACCCAGAGCTGTTGGACATGCTACACCTAAAGAAATCCCAATCCCTCCAAACTACATGCTCTAGGGACCTAAACCTTGTCACCACAATAAACAGGACATGCTGGAGGGATAGATTCCTGTCCCAGTGACTTCCTATACTCTGGAACAAGCTACTCATCTATGTCAAGCAAAGTTCCTCATTAGCACTCTTCAGGAAAAATCTTGATGAGTGGATGGGAAATAGGAAATACACCCCGGGGATCAGTTCTTTGGCTCTGCTCGACAGGGGCACAGGAAATTAACTTTCTTGGGTGGCGTAAGGCAGGGCACCTTGTTGGCTAGGCTTACTTAGGCCCTTGGGCCGATAGCCTAGTATCTACCTATGAACCTATGATATACTAGGCAGGTGCAATGCATTATAGGTAGCCAATCAAACAGTCAGCACATACAGCAGAGCACTATAAAGTATGTAAACATCCTAAATCTGATTTTCCCCCATACTCTGCACCACTGGAGTACAGACTTGGGAAATTTAACTAAGAGAATGCTTGGGGCTGCTGCAGGTCTGCTACATATGTATGTGCTAGAGGCTGAGGTCAGTACCGATGCTGCTGCTGCTGACAATAGGCCCAGACTGAGAAGGAGAAGAGTGTTCAGGCCCAGGGTAACCTTCCAGGAGCTACATGAGCTGGAGATTGTACAGTGCTACAGGGTGGACAGGGACATACTACAAGAACTCACCGAACTCTGCCATCCTCAACTCAGACCCAGAGCCAACAGAAGGGAACCCATCCCAGTGGAAACAAAGGTATGTGTAGCCCTTAGGATAATAGCCACAGGTACCTTACAAAGACCAACTGGGGACATGATGAGGGTCTCACAGGCATCAGCATCCAGGGTACTCCACCAGTTCCTGGATGCTGTGTTACCACATGCCAGTGAGCACATTTATTTTCTCCTCACCCCTGATCTGAGGGCCAGCAATAGGCAACACTTCTACCATGTAATACACTACTCTGAGGTACTGGGTGCCATATATTGCACTCATGTACACATCAAAGCACCACCAGTGAGGAGGGTATAATCTACATAAACCACAAAGGGTATCACTCCATCAACTGCCAGATTGTGTGTAATGCCCAGGGAATTTTCATGAATGTGTGTGTTGGTAGCCCTGGCAGTTATCACGACTACCATATCTGACACTCATCACAGCTGTATCAGATGTTTGCTAGGGGGGACATCCCACATGGCTATTTACTGGGGGATGCTGGCTATGAACTGGAGCCGTGGATGATGACACCCATCAGAAATGCACACACACCATCAGAAGAATGCCATAATAAGGCACACACAAACTAGGACCATCACACAGCATGTGTTTGAGCTGCTGAAGGTACGGTTCCAGTGCCTCAGTACATCTGGTGGAGCCCTGCAGTACTGTCTAGCCACATGTGCACATATGCTCACAGTATGTGCCATGCTACACAATATGATATATATATATATATATATATATATATATATATATATATATATATATATAGCTATATATATATATATATATTAAAATAATACATGCACTCCACCCCCATATATCTACATAACATATATACATAGCATACACACACACACACACACACACACACACACACACACACACACACACACACACACACACTCTCACACACACACACACACACACAGAGCCACATTTCTCTGTACATCCCTGTTATGTACATAAATATGTGTGTGGATGTCTATGTTGTCCTACATACCCTAATAATGGAGAGTAAAGCTGCACTATCAAAGGATCCTAAGGGCTCAACAGTACATAATGCACTTACCTACAGACCCCTGTGCCTGTTGGATGTTTCCATGTAGACAGACACAGGTGAACAGGTGGTGTAAAGTATAATGTTGTCAACACACATATGGACAGGGCTCATTGTCCCTGCTCACAGGTTCGCCAATGTAACTGCAAGCAGCCACATATGGCCATATTGGTAACTGTACATACATAGCTAGGATAAAAACAGTTATCACACCGGGAGGATCCTAGATACAGATAACAGTATGAAGCAATATCACTCTGCAGGCCACAGATCCTGTTCAACACAAGCCTAGTTTGTGCAATGCACAAGTACTGTGCCTGCAATCACATATACAGCTGATTTAACATGTGGCACATGTGATACATACTGTGTTCTATAGGGTATAAGATTAGACAGGTAGGGTTCTAAACTCACTTCAACCCACTAGGTGCATGTCTGTGTGTTTGTGTGTATATCCCCTTTCTAAACAATGGACATGCTCTCATGAGCTATCCACATGCAATGGTCATGCACTTTTTGGGCCTGTAACTTGCTGCTGGCTTCCAAATCCCCCCTCTTCTACAAGGTCTGATAATGTCAGCCACCTTAAGACTACCAGCTGACAGTGTAGTATCAGAAGTAAGCTGTGGGACATGCAATAAGTACCATGATCTATAGTGTATAAGACTAGATAGGTAGGGGTTCTACTCTCACTCCAGCCCACTTGGTGCATGTGTATATATCCAGATGGCATAACCTTGGTAATCTAATCATAAGTAGGGTTTTGCAGTGTTTTATTTATAGAGGGTGATGTGGCCCCCCCAAAGGACTGACCATATCAAGCCCTGCTTATGTTATCAAGCATATGTCCTAAACTGATAGTACTATCAGACCTGAGGTGTGTTGCGTGCAACATGTACTGTGATCTGTGGCATGTACCACTACATAGGTAAGTGCTCACATCTACATACAGCCAACTTGCAATATGTGTATGCCTTGGTGTATGCTATATGTAGTGATGAGAAGTGTTGCTAGCCTCAATGTAGCCATGTTTGTGTGTGAGCCTGCTAGAGCATTGTACATCATGTTATAGAACCATAGGATGTTTGAAATGAACTAGAATAATGGCCATACAGCCCTCACAATCATAGACATTGACATGCCCATAGTTACAGGATCAGCACATATTGTCCCAGTCCTAGAGGGACACAGGCAGACACCCGGTGTTGAGATGACAATAACCCAGCCAATCAGACAGACAGCCTGTAATGAGATGCACTGAGGTGCTCAGTGTGCCATTAGGCAGGGCTCAGTTCCAAGAGTGTATTTCAGTCTGCTAGACAAATCTCTCCCACAAGCATGTAGTACTAACATCACATACTAGGTTAATGTCCTTACAGTGAGTCATCCATCTACTATGCTATACAGCAATATAATGTCATACAACATAAAGTACACAAAGATATGTGGTATACTCATGACAAATGCCAGCACACAATGTCTGTTGGTAACCACTACAAGTGACAAGATAAACCAACACTGCATTACACAAGTACATGTTAAGTAATATAGTCACCCTGTGCATCAGACACATAGCTTAATTTCCCTGCATTGATGGTGAAGTTGTGTCAGGATGCAGGAGGCCTTGGCTGGCCCAAATGGTAGACAGCATGTGTGTGAGTCAGGAGGGGAGCATGTAAGATGGACCATAGAGAGGTGCCATGTGTGTCTATAGGTGACCTGCATTGACAGAGGTGTGTGTGTGTGTGTGTGTGTGTGTGTGTGTGTGTGTGTGTGTGTGTGTGTGTGTGTGTGTGTGTGTGTGTGTGTGTGTGTGTGTGTATACACAGTCAAGCTCAGTGATAGCCCTACACATGTGTATGTTGGCAGCTTTGGACTGTACATGCTAGTTCACCGTCTGTGGCCTGAACACAGGAACTGGTTCTGCCTGGAGTTGCACTGGCATCTCCATGCCCAAGGTCAGAAGCGGTGCTAGTACCTGATGGTGACTGCTGTCTGCTGGGACCATGTCCCCCACCAGACCACCCAGGACCATGGCCCATGGCCTGCTATGTTGTGGTGTGGACAGCACTCTCCCCTCTGTAGTGCTGGATGTACTGCCACTATTGGAGCATGGGTGTGCATGGCCATGTGGACTCTCAGCAGATGGGGTTGCTATCCTACGTCCACGGGTCCGATGCTCAAATCCAACCAAATATTCCAGCAAAATGTGCAGTCTAAGACAGACACTGTTTCAGCTCACAGTCTGTCCACTGCATCAGTCAACCGATCCAGGGTGTCCCCAATGTGGTGGACGCAGTCACTGATGTCAGAATGTGCTGCATCCATGATGCTAAACATACATCTGTAGTTCCATTCAGAACATGCCTGTGCCTCCATGATGACCTGAAACATGTGCTGAGTGACCCATGATGTGACACCTGCAACAGGTGGTGGATGAACAGCAGGCCTTCTACAAGCACCCCTGTCAATCTGCCTGTGTGGGACCTTGCTAGCTCTCTAGCTATGGCCAGTGTCTACATTTACTGGAGCCATAGGTACCACAGTTTCCCGTTCAATGTCCCCACCCTCTGACTGTCCAATATCTGTGGCCTCTGGGGATGGGGTTTGTGTGGGCATACAGACTGTGTGTGGCAACAATGGGGGCAGAAGAGGGATGTCTACCTCTGGAACAGATTCAGCCCCCGACTTCCCCATCTGTGTCTTACTGTGGCCACAATCATTATCAGAGTCTGAAGAGGCACTGACATCAGGTTGTGTAGGGGACAAACACCAACCATCATGGTCACTTGCAATAAGAAAAAAAAATCAGTACATTAATACCTGCACTATTGTGTACGAAAAGCCTCCAAAACTTATACAAATGAACACCCACAACTAGATTAGCAGTCAAACAACTTTCTTCTCTGCGCTTGTCCACAAAACACTTCCTTGGAGCAGAATGCAAATTCAGTTCAGGACCTTTATAACAATCACTGGAAGTAAATCAAGTAAAACATGACCAGTAATATTTACATTTTAATTAATCAGTATGACACTATACTTGAAAAAATCAACACATAAAAACCCAGTACAACTCTCTTAACAAATATATGGAAATACACATTTCACTGCCTGATGTATTTACCCTCAACCTGTTGTATTTTAAAAGGCATTTTAGATTCCTTGCCTCATTTAAACCAGATGCCTTATCTGCTCTTAACTGTAACTGCCAAAATATATCTGTTAGTTGAAGTACAATCCTGTGACTACTCCTTCTAGAAACCTTAGGTACCTTTTCCAGACTGGAATTTAAAAACATCCTACACTGTTTATACACATAATTATGTTTACACAGGGCATTATTTTGGCCCTTAGCCATACTAGAATATAATTTCTCCTTAACAAAACAAGTGTCATGCTTACCAGGAGCAGGACCATAGTCTTGGGCAATGCCTGAAGTATCTGTGAAAAGTTGAGGGTGGGGTAATGTCAGTACCACCACGTATTACAGCACAACAAAGTAATACATCCATATATCTCACATTTACAGAACCTACTGTGTTATTTGCTGTATTGGTTACAATCTGAGTATGAGTGTATAACTGACATTAGCCCCCCAAAAAAACAAAGATTTGACACCCACATAAAAGTATGTGCAGCCTGACATACTGACAGCTACAGTATCACAGTGCTGATCAAATTAAACTTACCTGCATGCTCCTCAGCTGTGGAAACTGTGACAACCACCTCCGTGACTTATGCAGCATTTATCATGTCAGTTGCCTGGTGTCAAACCTGCTCATATGTCCTGCCGGCTGACCTATGCCATTCACATCACAGACAAGGTCTACCCACAATGTAGTCTGCTATTCCCTGCTTTGTCTCCCCTTGGATAGTAGGGTGTGATGATGTTGCCTTAGTGCTTGCAGTATTATTTCATTTTCCGCATCTGGAAGGGTGCATGGCATCTACGGTACATAATTCCTGAAGGACAGCAAAAGGGAAACACATCACAGGATCACATATGTGGATGTACACTATGTACAGATATGGCAAGGCCAAAATGACTGGCACTAACCACTGCTTGCTCACACATCATACTCCACAGTCTGCAGACAAACAAAGTGTGTGGATACAACTGAGATAGTAGCAATAGTCAGGTATTCCCATGTGTGCCATGACAGCTACTGCTGTATTATCGTACACCTAACACTCAAGTCTACTGTGGTGTGTCCCCTATGGGCAACCCTTCGGTAATATGTCATATGAACAGTGCCACATGAACACCAGTGTGCTATTACAACCACTATAAAGGGACAGTCTAACAAGACCAGTGTGCCACAATGGCAAAAGGCAATGCTCGCTTGCTGTTTTGTGAATCATGTGTAGGTGTAAGACAGCAGGAGGTAACTGACATGTCATTATCAGAGGTCTAAAACAGGCGTAATGCTGTAATCACTATTCCTCATAAGTCTAGTCCCTCATCTGCAACCTGTTGTACACAAAAACATTTACATACCTGATGGAGTGCAGTACTCCTCTGTTGATATGTGGTGATAGTTTAGTTGTCACGATGAAGTGCTCTGTGTGAGGAAGGTCTCATACAGAATGGTTCCCCATAGCTGGTCGTTTGCCTTTTAAACATGCTTCCCAGCAGCAGGTGATTACCTCTAAACCATTTTGTGGTTCTGAAATGCTAATTGCAGCCAACACAGCTGATTTGCACTATGATCAGCCAATGATTGCAACCACAGTAGAATATCTAAAGTCTTCATGTAGATAAGGGCCCCTTTCTGATATGTCATGCTGTCATTACTGGGGTGAGGAGACTACATTATCTCAGAGGGTAGGTCTGCAGCAGACATCTTTACATGGAGATGGGTATGCTACAGGCTGCAGCTATTGCTGCAGGTAACAGACATAAGCAGAGAATGTGAAGACTTTGGATGACAACAAGCTGTAGGAGTAACTGTGTCAGCCTAGTTGTAGAGCCAGGCCCAGAGTGAGAGTACCCACTACACTCCAATGAAGGTGTGTGTTTAAGGTAAGTCTGTTAGGCAATGTTATCAATAATAGAGGCAACATGTATGTCTGGTGTGTCCTTGAACAAGATGGTATATATATATATATATATATATATATATATATATATATATATATATATATATATATACACATACATATATATATATATATATATATATATATATATATGTGTGTGTGTGTGTGTGTATGTGTGGGTGTGTGAATATGTCCATCATTTGGTCATCTGCGAGGCCATGTATTACAGTCTGATAGTAATTTGCAGCATGTATGAGGACAGTCCTTGTTACAAGTAGGGACTTTAAATGTGTGTGTTCGTTGTTTAGCTGTGGTAATCTTTACTGTGACTCTGAAAGGTTTGGGTGGTGCACTCTAATATTAGTGGCCCTAATTCACAGTACCTGAGATGACATTCTGTGTGAATGCATATTACTGCTTGACGTGAGAATTTCTGCACATATACATTTGCTATAGGGATAAGTGAAGTGCATTCCTACCTGCAGGCCTGTGACTTCCATCAGTTAAAAGCAGTCAATTCATTTTACATGCATTGTGTGGATAAAGTGTGCATGAGTCTGTCTAATTACTGGCTTCACAATACTGAAAATGCAGTGCTACACACCACTGGATTTGAACCCAGGACTGTGTGTGACAAACATGTACTGTTTATGAGGCATTTAACAAACTGAGATACTGAGTCATTGCTGCAGCAGGTGTATTTGTAAGACATATGTGCACACCTACAGGCTGTAACAATCATGTTTTACACACATCAGTATGTGCAAGGCTTTATATGGATGTCTTTCTGCACCAGGATCCCAGTTGCAGAAGTATTTTGCCATTAATGCCTTAGCAGGTGTCTTTCTAAATGTTTCTGATAAAAGGGCATGTGTACCTGGTATCAGAGGCCTCAGTTACATCCATTATTATATATTTGGCTTCGTAGTGATGTACTATTGCACCAGAGTCCCAGGAACGCTCCCATGTTTTCCATTCAGTTTTATTCAAGTTTGCACTTAATGACTGTAACTGTCAATTACTATGTTCACCTATTTTAAGTAAGAGTTGTGTGGCATGGCAGGTTAATGCACTGGTCTGCAGGGATGATGGTCTTGGGTTTGAAACATGGGACAGGTGTTTATTTTGTAAATGTGTAATAGAATTTTAAGGACACATATCATCAATATAGCTCTATTTAGCTGAGCTTAGCAAAGCTGCACAACATGGCACTCCACGCAAGGTCACACTAAAAAAATATAAAGAAAAGAAAAATGGGGAGATAGGAAAGTGGTGAAATGAGGTGCAAGCAGGGGGGAACATAGTGAAAAGCAGACAGGGATGTGCAGGAAGGGAGTAGGAAAGAACCATAGCTATCCATTTCTTGTACAGCAGCAACAGTGCACTTCAACAGAAAATGTACATGCATTTGAAGTCTCACCCACAGAGAGAGTGTTGAGGATAACATAACTGCATTGTCAAGCCAATTGGACACATTTATTTGTGTCCAGTGGACACATGGGCGAAATGGTGAGCTATGCATGGAGCGATATATTTTTTTGGGCCGGTCCAGGTGCCCATTTGTTTTAAGGTGTGAGTGGAATGTTGGGGATGGGAGATAGATACATGTGGGGGGAGGTAAGTTGGGTAGGTGAGGATACATTTGCAGACAGATCAGACAAACAAGACAGCACAGAGGGGCTGTGTCTGACACACAAGGGGGGTGAACACCTTGGTGAGAGAGAGTTTTGTGGAATCCAAGTCCCATGTGCCTCCAGATGACAGCAGCATGACTCATACCCCCACCCATGGGACTGTTGGCACTGTTCCTTCACTGCCCCAATGGTAGCAGTGCTGGAGGCTGGGCACCAGGGCAAGGCTTCCCCACCAGGTTGGCCAGCAGGCTCTCAATCTGACACAGGCAGTGGTCAAACCCACGGTAGACTATCCTAACTACCAAGACCAGCAACTCATCCCAGGTGATAACACCCCCTCCACCACTGCTCCCAGAGAGGGGCCAGGCCCTTTCCCATGGAGAGGTACTACACAACATCGCAGGTAGTGCAGGGGCAGCAGAGGGGGCACCACCAGTCTGGATCCCAGATGTGCTGTGACCCAGTGTCATAGCCAGTTTAGGCAAGGTAGGGGGATCAGCCAGAACCACCCTACCTTGATGTGCTGTGGTGATAGATGTATAGTAATAGGTAACCGGCCTACCTTGACATGCTGTAGTGATTGAGGTATAGCAATACATACATACACACATACATACGTATATACATACAAATGTTTCAGGCATGGGCATTAATGCCCTTCTAGCTTGCCAATATACCAAAACACTTGTTCCCATAATAAGTGTCCAGGCTGTTCTTAAAAATATCTAAACTAGTATTTGCTTTAATGTAATTTGGTAGTCTGTTCCAAGCATCAGCTACTCTGTCAGAGAACCAATTGTTGTTGGCACTGTTCCTTCACTGCCCCAATGGTGGAAGTGCTGGAGGCTGGGCACTAGGGCAAGGCTTTCCCACCATATTGGCCAGCAGGCCCTCAATCTGGTGCAGGCAGTGGTCAAACCCATGGTAGACTATCCTAAGTACCAAGGCCAGCAGCTCATCCCAGGTGACAACACCCCCTCCAACACTGCTCCCAGAGAGGGGACAGGCCCTTTCCCATGGAGAGGTACCACACAACATTGCAGGTATTGCAGGGGCAACAGAGGGTGCACCACCAGTCTGGATCACAGATGTGCTTCGACCCAGTGTCATGGCCAGTTGAGGCAAGGTAGGGGGATCAGCTGGAACCACCTTACCTTGATGTGCTGTGGTGATAGATGTATAGCAATATGTAACCGGCCTACCTTGACATGCTGTAGTGATTGAGGTATAGCAATACATACATACATACATACATACATACATACATAGATACATACGTACATACATACAAATGTTTCAAGCATGGGCATTAATGCCCTTCTAGCTTGCCAATATACCAAAACACTTGTTCCCATAATAAACGTCCAGGCTGTTCTTAAAAATATCTAAACTAGTACTTGCTTTAATGTAATTTGGTAGTCTGTTCCAAGCATCAGCTACTCTGTCAGAGAACCAATTAGTACACTTCTCATTCCTATAGAATCTCCTACATAGGTTATCTGATGATTCTCTAGTACTTTTTGATAACCCCAGCCATTCCCAGTGGTAGTTGTCCCTATATGCCCTATATACCTGAATAAGATCTCCTCTTAAATATCTGTTGGAGACACTGTACTAGCTCAGATATTTTAGTCTTTCATAATAACTTAGATTTTCACATCCATGGATGCCCTTGGTATATTTCCACTGTACTCTTTGCAGTTTATTCATGCTTGTTTTCCTATAGGGTTTCCATGTTGTTATTCCATACTCAAGTTTGGATCTAATGTAACTAACAATGACTTCATTATGTTTGATTTCCTAGACTTTATAAATCTTTTTATACAACCTATAGTTCTAAAACTATCATTAGCCAATTGGTTGATATGATCAGAAAAACTCATAGCTGAATCTACCCATATACCCAGGTCCTTAAATGAGTCGACAGTTTCAATCACTGTGTGCTGTATTACATATTCACCTTTCAGTTTATGTCTCTCAAATCTCATATGCTTAGTTTTTGATGTATTTATCAACATATTATTCTCCTGTGCCCAAATGGTCAATTTAGTCAAATTATTTTGCAGACATGCCTTATCTGTAACACTTGTAATCAGTTTACCCAATTTCAGGTAGTCAGCCTATAGACTGTAGAACACTTCAGATGAACACCTTGACTGTAACCAAGGATTTTACCTGTCCAGTTGGTGTGTGATACTTGCCATGTCCTATTTGTAAGCCATGCAGCTATCTATCTTTTCAGTAGGTTAAAGGTAGTAATAACCAAACCATTGTTAGTATTAACAGAATGGAACATAATTTTAATTCATACAATTACATATTAATGTATAGTATGTGTAGCACAGCAGTAAATCCCATAACAGTCAGTATGGTAACAGCATGTCAGTAAGAAGTAAGCCATAAGGGCAACAAAATAGTTTAACAAAGTATGTTAATATTGAATCATAATAACACATAACAATATTACATCACATTTTGCAAAAATCTAGTTAGTTTAACAACAAATGTTAATACTAAATCATAATAATAAATAATCATATAAAATAAAGATAAGAGGTGGGGAGAGAGAAAAAAACATTCCAGTAGTGGCATTGCAGATCATATCTCTGGAAACACTGATAATAAATATTCTATAGGTGTGTAGTGTCAGTTTCAGTACAGTGACTACAATTCTCCTATAGCTGGTGTAGCACCAGGGGCAGCTTGTGCTATTGGGCTGCAGGACTGCAGCCACCCAGCTGTAAAATAAAAGAAAAAAGAAATAAAATTATTAGCTGCAAGTCCCAGAACTATGTCTGTGGGCACATAAGAAAAAAGAAATAAAATAATTAGCTGCAAATCCCAGAACTACATCTGCAGGCACATATGGATAGCTGCTCTCACAGGAAGAAGAAGCTTGAGTGTGTATGAGAAATGTCCCAGTTAGATATACCTAATGGCTAGACAGAAATCTCAGGAAATATACCTGGTGGCTAAATAGAGTGCAGGTAGCAAGAGCCCGAACTCCCTACCCACCACCACTTGTAAAAACTATTTAGATTTTTGCCTCATATTTTTGTTCTATTCTGTTCCTCATCAAATCTGTGGTTTTCTGGATTTTGAATTCACTAAATAATGACAGGCATTTGCATTTCAGACTTCATATTCTTCAGAAAGTACACAGTAACAAAAAAAGTTTAGTCTAGGAATTTTCTAAGTTTATAAGATCAATATTTGAAATGTGTCCCTATTTTTGAGGCTGTATTCCCCCCTGATTGGCTTTGTCCAGGTTTTATATGCTAAGAGGTTGAGAGCTATGGTAAGAACTGAATTCACTAAATGATAGCCATTTAAGTTTCACTCTTCCTGTCTTTCAAGAAACAGCTGATTTGGCATAGTGGTTTGTTGCTCTGACTATAGTGCACAGGGTCCTGGGTTCAAGTCTTGGTAGTAAAATGCATGGTGGTAGGCCAACATTTTATTCTAGCAACTTTCCAAGATTATACAAGCAATGTTTAAAATGTGTCCCTGGCTTTTGGGCTTTTGTCCCCCAAAATACATTTTGGCTTTTTCCAGATTTCTTGTGCTGCAAAGTTGAGAGATACAGTTGAGTGTCGAGTGGATTTTACGAGCCGAGAGCTTCAGGTGAAGAGTTTAGTGCTGTTTATTCTGAGTCTGATTGCATTGTTAAAAGCATAACAGGCTGAATATTTGCTTTTGATGCAGAAGGTTGTGGGTTCTACTCTCATGGTATGTAAATGCATTGCTGATACTGTACTGTGTTGTATTTTTAAAGGGGTGGATGCTGCAGTCCTGAGAATGTCCCTCTTTGGCAGAGATATCTAGTAACTATGAGCCTGTTATCAGTTTGACATCCATTCCCTATTGCAATATTACTAGATTATCATGTTTTAATGTAACATAGGCAATTTATTCCTCAAAGGCAACAGGCACTTTATTTGTAGATGATACAATGAAATATAAAGTTGTTTGCTAGCAGCAACCTCTTCATTAGTTACAGATCTCTTTAATGTGAAATTATTTAGATGACTTTTACTTCTGCTGAGATTGTGCATATTAACTGATACTGGTGCATTGTAGAAGATTGAGTAGACTTTTTTGATGGAAATGTTCTGAACTGGGCAGTTTTGTCATTATTGGTGCATGCATTTTGTTTCATTCTTTACTGGACAAATGTTCAAAACAATAAATTTAAAACATCCTCTAACAACTGTACTGTATTATACAAGGAATATAATTTAATATAATCAGGAAGGTGTATCAAAGAACACATGTATGTTTCATGTGCAAGGGGCCTAAGATTTGAAAACAGCACAAAGTTAATCTTTATCTGCCAATGGCCAGATGTATTTTCTTTCTATGTGGGTGTCAATGTTGTTTCAATGAATGTGAGTTTCAACGGCAGAGAAGTTTTAATGCTGTCTATTTTCATTGCAAGAATGCATTGCTTTGTTTAGCAGATGTCTATTAGTGTTTGTGCTTGTAAAAAGTAAAATAAAACTTAAATGAAATCCAAATTATTGTATAAGTAAAGCAGTATGCACATTACAGTGTTTATGGTAAATGGGGCAAAATAGCCAAATAATGGGACATTGGAATGGCTGAAGGGGGGAGGCCCCATTTGATCATGATTTTGTGAGAGGGGAAGGGCAGCAGTCTCAAAGACAGTCCCAGCTGAACTATACCTCTCAACTGTCCAGATTTTCGCAGAAGGAATAGATTTTTGCTTCTTATTTTGCTTCTTATCTTTGGTTTGGGTGGCCATAGTGGTGCAGTGGTTAGTATTGCCACATCACAGCAAAATGTTCTCTGGTTCAATTCTCAGCTGGGGTGCCTTCTCTGGGGAGCCTGCATGTCCTCCCTTTGATCACATGGGTTTCCTCTCAAAGACATGCTGTTGGTGGATTGGACACTCTCAACTGGCCATAGGTGTGTGTGCCTTTTGTGAAAGGTTGGGCATCAGGCTAGCAAACTGGCACCATAAAAAAAAACATGGCCAATCTTTCTGTGGACCATTGTTCTGCTGTGGTGACCCCTAACTGGGATATGGCAAAAGGAGATGATGATGATGATTTTTGGTTTGTTCCTCATAAAATCTGTGGTTTTCTGGCAAATCATTTAGGAATGAAGTCAGTAAATAATAACGCTGAGTTTCAGACTTCATACCTTTCAGAAAAATGCATGCTAAAGTAAGACCTGTTATTCTATCAACTGTCTAAGTTTAAACAAGAGCAATTTTAGTACTGTTTGTATGTTCCCCCAATATATTTTGCCTTCTCTATATTTCTTGCATTAAGAGGTTGAGAGGTACATGCAAATAAATTGTTTTATAGAATTAGGTATATCCAAACCGCTCAACTGTTCCCGATTTTGGTTCAAAATGTTGCTCTCCCCCTAATAATCCCTCCACAAAATGGCAACTTTGGAAGAAAATGTGGAGGATTTACAATTAATAAATAATTGTAATGATCAGAGTTATAGATTACTTTTATTTCAGAAATGCATGTAGATTATCTTATTTTGTCAGCTGCTGAACTTAACAGTACTAATATTAAAAAAGTTTCCCTTCTCTGACAGGTTCCCAGCTGTATTGTGTGGCTATTTTATATTTTTGCATCACATTTTGGTCCGTTTTTCATACAATTGTGGTTTTCTGACAAATTAGTAGCAAATTATTAAAGATTGAAGTTATAAAATAGTGACAGATATCTGAGTTTCAGATTTCATACCCTTCAGAAAATTCATACTAATCCAATACCTACTATTATATTATCTTTCTAAGTTTATAAGAGCAGTATTTAACAATTGTCCTTATTTTGGGGTTTTTGTCCCACTTCTATTTATGTGTTTGTCCAGATTTCTTGCTCTGAGATTTAGAGGTATGACAAATGTGTCAGGGCCATCACCATCAGCCAGAGACATTTCAAATTGTGACATACTTGTTGTACCCCACTCCCCCATGTAGTGACTCTGGATGTGTCTAAGCAAGGCAAGGAGCAATTGTGCAGTGTAATTGTGCAGAGTATCCCCCCATCCAAGACAGACACAAGTACTACAGTGACTTTTCATCTGTCCTTGATTTTGCAGAATGTTCTGGTTTTCTGTTATATTTTTGTACTGTTGATTTATGCTTCCTATTATTCAGGAAATGCATGTTGTTGCAGTGCCTGTTCCTCTATGTTTAAGTTGGAATGCTTTAATGACCATCAGGTAAGCCTGTCTGAAATTGTAAGATGCAAGTAAGCTTTAATAAGCATACTGTTAAAGAATTACCAACATTGAAAGCCTTTTTGTTGCTGCCATGCAAAGAATATTTACATGACTAGATAACGTATAACCCTTAGGTATTGAAATGCATATGGCAGTATTTGTAATAAAGGACAGGATTACAGTATTTTCAGAAGCTCATTACATTTGTTGGATACTTGCAATCATCTTTGCAGGCTTTACCCATAAACTAAACAGAATGCCAGTGTATCATGTGTGGTCCATAACCTGTGCAGTGATCCTTTTAGCAAATTATCTTGACCTTGTTTCTTGATTGCTGTTCATTTTTTACTTTGATCATGTTTTCCACATGAAACAAGTAGACAGTTGTGTGAGGCAGCAGGTCTTTTTTGGATAAGAAACATTTTTACAAGAGGGGTATCACAAAGATTGTTACTTTCAGCATGTTACTTGGTACTTTTATAAAGCTGAATATAAATTATAATTAGAACTGCAGTGGAAGGAGAAGTGTTTTGAGTTGAGTGCTGCTTGATTTTTTATACTTGATTTTGACTTGCATTCCAGTAATGTAATTAAAAAGTAATTTATTTTTTCATGCCTCAGAACCCTTTTTTTAATTCTTGTTATTTGTTTATAGTAGTACAAAAAAGCAACTGACAACCAACAAACCTACATGAACTATATACATGTCAAACTATGTACACTTATACAATGCCCAAAAATACAAAAGTGTATCATGGTAAGGTTACAATAATTTCAAAATATGTTCAAAAATCATCCTCCAATATTCTTTGAGTTAAGATTTCTGATTTAGGTTGTGGAATAGATACTTATGAGCCTTTAGGTGTTTAATTGCTAAGAGCTTAAACCCATCCCAAGATAACAGGTGCATGTTTTTCCAATTAAGTGTGATGTAATACTTTATTAACATGAAAATGGAAATTAATATTCTAAGTTGACCCTTTGATAGTCCAGGAGGAGAAATATGTAAAAGGGTAAATTTCCAGGACAAAATTGATTTTTCGTAGCCTATTTTCTCCAGCTGGACTCTTAAGGCACACCATAATATATATGCACATTTACAGCTCCAGAATATATGTAAGAGATCGTCTGTTTGATTTTGGCAGAATTGGCACTGAGGAGAAATGTTAGAGTAAATTTTGTTGATTGTGTTTGGGGTAAGATATGCATTGTTCATTAACATGAGCTGGGTATATTTAAGTTTTTTAAGAGGTATGAGGTTTTTGCCAGTCTTGATGGCATTCAATATTTGATTGTGGGTGATAGAGGGATCCTGATTCAGCCAGTAGTTAGAGTAAATTGGCTACTTTTGTGTTTTAAAGGACATAATGATTTTGTAGGTGTTTGAGATCATTTTCTTTTTAATGAGGAGTAGGTTCCAAAGTACTTTGTAGGAGGAAATGTCTTTATCTGTTACCAAGGGATGGTCTAAAATGTATGAGATAACTCCAAGATTTGTCTTATTATAATTGTGTACTTTTTTTGGGAGATTCATTTTGATTCTCATATCTGAGATGGAGTAGTGCTTAAAGGGGAAGAGGTTGATAATGCTTTTATCCCTCAGAAGGGGGAATTGATTTAAATTTAAATGCCTCACAACCTTTTTGTTTCCATCTAGATATTAAGTAAGCTGTCATGTAGCCAGTGCATTGAAATATTTTTGTTTTTTTCTCCACTTCATTTTGTCTTGATTGGACTCCCATAATAACAGTTTGGCACCCAGGGCAGCGTATTTAATTAAACTCCCAGTTTTTGTGGATTTGAGCATAGCTCCACCCCTTTCTAGTTGGCCATACCCCCCTCTCATTGACCCCACCCATTCAGCTGTCTCCTGCAGCCCCTCTTTGATTTGAAGTCACCAGGTACCACTGGGTAGCACATACATACCTCTTAAGCTGTTAGCATGGGTCAGTATGGGCCAAGCAATGACAAATGCAGGTACACAACTACACAGAACAGTTTCACATAATGTGGACTTATATAACTACCAAGATGTTCTGTAAGAGGATTTGGTAATACAGTGCATTCCAGGTAGTCTTTCTCTGGTAATTTTGTGACAGATGGATTAGGCAGTTGTAATTACATTATGAGAAATTGTGACACTTGAGAGGCATGTTTGAATGCAGTACATAAACTAGACAGCCATCATGGCCTAGTTGGAGGCATGGGGACAGAACCCAATAGCTGTGACTGCAGGGGACATCTGCAAATAATGTAATTATTGACTGCAGCAACTTAGTACAGACATGCAAGGAATGTAGCCATACTGCAAATAAACACATTTATTTATGAATCAGCAATGCTGTTGAATACTTTTTGCCATTGATTTTAACATTCTGTGAAATCTAAACACAATAGCTGCTCATAATATGGGCTACCTCACCCAGATACATTTTTTCCTCTGGAGAGAGAAAATTTGAGCATTACTTGACTGATGCTGAAAATTTTGTGCTACACACCACTGGATTTGAACCTAGGACTGTGTGTAGAAAAAATCTACTGTCCATAAGGCATTTAACAAACTGAGCTACTGAGTCATTGTTGACTACTGAGTGACTGATACTGGCCTACAGATAACTTGAAACCATACTATGAGCTGAGCTATACACGCTCTACACTTCTCTCTACATGGATTCAATATCCCTGTTCCTATGATGCCCCTCGGCAGCACACCATCATTAATATGTATGGCGCATTGCCATGGGTAACCGTGGCTGTGTACATGGATACATTGCATGTAGGCTCTACACAGTGCCTACAAGGAATTTACTAAATCCTGAGGTATGTTTTGTTCTTTCCAGAATGTTTCTTTAATTAAAGTTTAAGCATATGAGTGTCAATGATACAACAGGAAGCACACTTGCTTTTCGTGCTGGAAGACCAGAAGGATGTGGGTTCTACTCCCATACCAGGTGATTGGATTGCTGACACTGCAACACAGCATGGGGGGGGGTGCTGTCCTTTAGATGAGATGTGAAACTGAGGTACCATCTGCTGGGTACCTGTCAAATCTTTGAATGCTCAAAATTTCTAACGTTACATGGTCGAGACCAAACGTTTGAAATTTTGAGTGCTCAAAGATAGACTTTCAATGGCACCGTATGGTGCAGATAGGGAGAATTTCCCTTTTCTGCACTGAAGTGCAGTCTCGGAGTTGGTATATTTAAGTAGGTGGGGTGTGGGGAGTGCAGGGGAGCTTTCCTCCCTGCCTACACTGTTGAAGTGTTTTTTTCTGTGTTTTCTTTTTTTTTTTTTTTATGTTCGAACATCCAAATGTCGAACATTTGGTCTCGACCATGTAATGTTCGACATTTTGGATGTTCAAACATTTAACATAGACCCCATCTGCTTGAGTTGGTGGCAACTCATGTGGATGGAAATGATCCCATAGCACCTATCTCAAAGGGTATTTTTTATTTATATAATCCAGATATTTTATACTGTTTCACATCACTTTACATTATCTACAACACTTAAGTTACAGTATTCACAATGTACAAAATATGTACAATATCCATACAACCACTGAAATCATTTTTAGAATATTCAAATGATCTTATCTGCTGATCCTTTTTTTCATAAACAAATACTTATTCTTTTGAGAATGTTTGCAAGACACCATTTTTATTAATCAAAATTTCTCTTAATCTTTTATCTCAAATTTCCCATATTACATAACATATTTGTGTCAGTCCTGCAATCATATTCCATTTCATAATGTCCATAAAAATCACATTAATATTCTCCATACTTTTTGTATACATAAATGTATTTTCATTACATATAAAGTTTCACATCTTCGTCAATCTCTCATACTTTAAAAAAAACATGGTCCATTGTTTCTATTTGTTCACAAAATATACATACTCTATCATGCACTTCCCTTCACTGGTAACTTGTTAATCTCCATAGAAAATCTTGACACATTTCAGCATTTCTAAATCTTAAACTTATTTTTATGGCTGTTTATCCAAAGCTTCCCACAAATTAACATAATAAAAATACACATCCCCTTATTGTATCATTCCTTTCTATATTTTTCCATTTCTTCAATATCCAATTTCCATAATGAAATTTTATTTCAATATTCTTTAATCTCATCATTCAATCATTTTTTTCTCTTTTCCCAATTTTCCTCTCTCCCAAAATATTTACTTTTAGCACCCATAATTTTAGCAACTGCATTGCATTTCTCTTTTCTTCCTACATCTACAAAATCAGTATAAATGCAAAGAGATCATATATACAGTGGGATATATTAATCCTAACCCTCTTTGTCTTTTTTTTTTTCTGGATACAAATTGCCCCTCTGTACTGGGTTCAGTCTTGATCCCCATATTCTGCAAAATGCCAGTTGCATTAATTATTTTTCTTTTTCACTTGGAAACATAATACACTAGCTATATAACTTAATCTACCTAAGACAATAGAGTTAATCAAATAAACAGTTTTCTTATATTTTAAGCTAAATGTCCTCCAAAAGTTACTTATTTCTCTTATTTTTACTGTAATAACTTCCTACTGTTTCTTCCCTTCTTCCACCTTGCCAAATACTATTTCCAATTAATCATTTTTATTTGAAAAACTAATTTCCTCTATCCTAACAAGTTATATATTTACTTTTTTTATTATTTAGCTGTAATCCTACTTTATTTTCGGCCAGATTCCAAAAGAGATGGTCTCAGTATAAATGACTTATTTCAGTGTAAGATCAATCTTTAAAGAAGCTTACTATGGGGACCAAATTCCAAAACCTCTACTCTCAGCCTGCTCTCAACATAAGTGGTCACTTACACTGAGAGCAAGTCTTTTGGAATTGGGCCTTTTGTGTCATAATCAATAATAACATAATCTCTTTCATCCAGCCTTGTTATTTTCTATCAGTAATACATCTGCATAAAATAAAACATTAGTAGCTTGTACACTATTTCATAATTAATATACCCCATCTCCCATTACATTTCTCATAACATCTGCCACAGTACTCATAACTAATAAGAATAGCACACTGCTCAGTAGGCAACCCTACTTCACTCCTCCTTTTACTACTATCTGATCACTATATCATCCATTAAAGATATTGTGCTGCTTTAACATGTTTGTTAGCTATCCTCTAATCCTAAACTGTACCAAAATCTTCCACAAACATTGCTGGGTCACATAATCAAATGCCCTACTCACATCTCCTACCATCAGTCTTGCATTATATATCCATATAATATATCATCAACCACCTATTTTACAACAAAATTCCTGACTTACCCCATACCTACCAGGAAACATTACCTAATGCATAACTTTCTGAAACCTCATTTGTATAATTTTCATCAATATTTTATAGCCCACATTACTCATGATAATCAGTCACCAGTTTCTTATTTCACTGTTTTCTCCTTTTATTGTATACATTTTATAACTCTGTCACCTATATTAATATCTTGCATACCTTTCTTAGAACATTCAATACCTCAACAAAAACCTTCCTTTGTTCCACATTAGCTCTGCTATATACATCATATCCCATACCACCTTCCCCCGATGGTGAACCTTCCTTCACCTCACTGAGTACATTATCCAGATCTTCCAACGTAATACTGCTTTCCAAACTTTAAGTTGCACTCCAAGAAAAATATCTTTATATACCAAACCTCCTTTCCATCTTCACTGCCCTTTTTTATGTTTTCCCAAAATATGTTTTTATAATATCCATAATCTCATTTTTCTTACACTTTGTTTTACCTTTTACATTTTTAACTCAATTGTCATTTTAGCCACCTTTACCAAATATGGTGATGCCTCTTCTCTTTTTCCTTTAAAAAATCCCTTTGTTTATGTAACAATTCCTAGTCTTTTTTCTAGTTTTTCATATACCTCTTCTTCTCTGGAAAACTATTCCCTACTATCTTTTCCTAAACTATCTGTCATCCTTGCCGTTATACATTCACAGTCTCTTTTTTTCTTTTTTCCTCTGTTGCACTGCATCCATAGATATACTTTCTAATATTTTTCCATAAATATAACCCAGCATTCTGTCCTTGATTTACATAAAAATTTTCTTTGTACTGTATTCCTTACATAAATGCTCAACATCGTTAGTCATTATAATTACATCCGACATTCTTCCCATTAAACTTTTTACACCGTTTCCTTACCTGGTCATATCACACTTCTCTCCCATCTCTATCTAAACAGATGACTGTTCCAAAAACCCTGTAACCATGGTACCCGGTCCTTCTCATTAAGCCCTTTTGCTACTAAGAAATGATCATCTGTTTTCAGTTGAAACCTCTGACTTTCGTGCAAGGATGAAATTTTTCATATTATGTGAGCTTTCTAAATTGTCAATACTAGTGAGAAAGATAGGCAATAAATAGTGCATTAATAAAATCATAAGGTCTAGATTAAGATTTTAAATAGATTTCTAAAAAGCATGAACTACAGTAATCTATCAGTCCTGTGATGGATATTTTGAACATTTGATTATCAGATAAAATACAATTCAAAGTTAGTTTATGTCCATTTATATCTTCAAGATACAGTTTGTTAGTCTGTTTATAAATGAGGAGAATGCAGAAAATGTGCCTTACCCTATATCGAATAATCTGCTTAAACAATTAAAATCACCAAATAATATTCATTTTGTATCTTTTAAGTCAAGAATTTTATTAAATATTGAACTACCTGTTAGATCCTATACCCAGATATTTATTTATTTATTTATTTATTTATTTTACATTTGTTGACCGGGATAGTCCGACTGGATGCATGTCCATTTTCAGTGGAGCCCGGGGAGCAAAGCTCCAAGGGTAAGCAGATACAGCATTACATAATACCAGCATTACATATTACAAACAGATTATTTACAGAGATTACATAAGTAAGCAAGTTAAACAAGTTCCACAGGTTAAAGTTAGTCCTGAGCACAAGTCAGGATTAAATTAAATTATACAGTAAACTGGTTAACAGATTTTTACACATTCGAGTTAGCCAGGCTTGATACATTGACATAGCCAGTTAAGTGACAAATGTTGTTTGAGTTGTTTGAGATATAAATATATGTTAGCAACCATGAGTAATATCTTATATTTCTAAGTAAGGAGGTACTATTTCTTGAAAAATCAAACAGTTATATTTACATAAAGGTGATTGAATTCTGCAGCAATATAGGTGTTCTTAACATTTTGAAAGGAATATAAGTTTTTAGAAATAATTTATATTCAAATGCATTTCATTTTTTTAATTTTCCTTAGTTGTAAGTTTGTTTCCTGTAAATGTATAATTTAATTTCTTTTAATATATAAACAATATCTATATTTTTATTGACAAATAATGCCAATTTACATCAGCTGAATATCAAATAGTGATTTGAGTGGTAGGGTCTGCAAGCTGCAGGAAGTACTAAATTCATTTAATGGTAAATGCATATTTGGTCAGACAGATTAAATACTATAATGAGTTCATGTGTGCAAGGGTAAATTCTGCGTTCAGACATTATGGACTTAATGCACACGTAAGTAGAACTTTAAAATATTTGGGGTTTGGTATGGTTTGGTTATGTAAGGAACGTGAAATGCAGAGTTAAGATGGTGCCTGTGTCAGAAGAGGAATGTTATTGTTTGTTTTCAATAGCCAATATTTGTTGATGTGGTTTCTCAATGTGTTTCATCAGTAATTTCTTACTTTTGAGTGATTTATTCCTTCTTCATGTTTGTGCAACTGTGGATTAGTTATACATATAGGTTCAGGAGTGTGGGGCTTCTGCCAGCATGGAAAGGTGCAGGAACACTTGCTTGTCCCCTGCACAAAAAATGTCTGCTTTCATTAGGTTTATACTATGCCTTAAAGGATTATTTAAGTAGGTTTCATGGTTCTGAGTGCTGGAAGTTTGTACTTTCCACTCTTCATTCTTTTAGGTATTTGTATTTGGCATTTTGATGTTTTGAATTATTTTTTTTTTTTGCATTTGATATAATCCTAACACTTTATTCTATGCTACACTATAGTATCTTTAGCATATCCATCTAGTAATAAGTTAATTTGAGAAATAATGCAAACTGTACATTATTTCATTAAATAAATTGTCATCTCAGAACTATGTGGTACTATATATATATCTTCTATTCAAATGCATAGTCCTAAAATAATATCTGAACAGACTAAAACCATTTTTATTTTGATGGACAGCTTGAGCACTGAAATTTACAAAATCTAGTCTACCTATCCAACCAAAAGAGTAGACCACACAAAAGGAAAGTAGAAGCACGCTGACACAATAAACGGCACGGACTTTTTAATAAACGTAAGCGCTTTCAGCTAAGCAAATGCCCAGCCTTCATCAGACAAAAACCAGTTAACACAGCTTGGTTTTTATACATAAAACCTACATCTATAAGTGGCTAAACAGCCAATCACATTACTAAATTGATACAGGATGTTCCTATCTCTTTTAATTAGATAGAACAACTTCTTACAAGCCTATATTAATCATCTGTTGAGTTACTACTCCACTAAACAACTTGATGAGTGCCTTATTTAAAAACAAATATTAAAAAACACATTTTTTAAAACACACAATAACCATAACTGAAGACATAACAATATCAATTAAATTGCCTAAGGCTTTTACCAATCCCAAATCTAAAATATTATGAAAGTGGAAATCTCACTTTCTTACAACTAATAATTATTACCCCCCCCCCATTTACACACTGGATTTTAATTTTGTGTTACAGAAGCTAACACTTCCTCCATTTGAACCAGAAAATCTGGCTAACTTGAGGTTCTTAGCATGAAATATGGTTTTACTGATTGCTCTGACCATTGCAAGAAGGGTATCTGAACTGCAAGCTCTTATGGTGAGGCAACCCTACCTCATTTTCCATAGCGACAGGGCTTGTTTGAGAACTAACCCTTCTTTTATGCCTAAAGTGGTATCTGAGTTTTCTTTAAGCCAAACTCTCCATCTCTCCATTTTCTTTCCTGAACCTTAAAGTGAGGGAGAAAGGATACTCCATACTTTGGATGTCCACAGACAACTCAGCAGGGGCAGCCCGTGCTATTGGACTGCCGGACTGCAGCCCCCTCAACTTTAAAATAAAAAATAATAAATAGAAAAAAAAATTAGCAGTCCTGACTGGGAAACATGGACAACAGAGCTCCCAGAAGTCTATGCAGTTTTAAACTGCATAGACTGTCCTGGGAACTCACTGGGGTTGGACTGCAACGTCAGCAGTCAGGAATTTAGGATTTGACAGGTAAGGGTGTGTGTGTGTGTGTGTGTGTGTGTGTGTAAATGCCCCAGGTGCGATATACTGGTGGTTAAACTCATAGTGGTGTGGTAGGGAATACCTCAGGCTTGAACCCTGTACCTTGTATGCAGGTGTTAAAGACCTGAATTCCCTACCCACCACCATTTGTAAAAAAATTGCAGATTTTTGCCTCATATTTGATCTGATCTATTCCTCATAATATCTGTGGTTTGTAAATATTGCAATGGTTGATATTTGATGGTGCAGTGGTAGTATTGTTGCCTCACAGCTGCAGGTTCTTGGGTTTGATTCTTGGCTGGGGTGCCTTCTTTGTGGGGGGGTCTGTATCTTCTCCCTGTGTTTGTGTGGGTTTGCTTTTGTGTCCTCCCATGTTACAAAGACATGTCTGCATTATTTCTTCCTGGGCCTCTGCTGAAAATTGTTTTTTTTGTTCCAAGTCAGACTGTCCTGATTAACAAATGTTAAATAAAATTGACAGGCATTTGAATTTCAGACTTCAGGTTTCTGAATGTTTACTTCCTTATATATTTGATGGTGCAGTGGCAGTTTTGTTGCCTAACAGCTATAGGTTTTCTGGTTTGATTCTTGGCTGGGGTGCCTTCTGTGTGGAGTCTGCATCTTATCCATGTGTTTGTGTGGATTTGCTCTGCTGTCCTGCCATTTTACAAAGACATGCTTCTACAGTATTTCTCCCTGGGCCTCTGCTGAAATTTTTTTTGTTCCGTCAGAAGTAAAATTGACAGGCATTTGAATTTCAGACTTCATATTCTTCAGAAAATACATAGTAAAACAACTTTTTATTCTAGCAATAAATATATAGTAACACAACCTTTTATTATAGCAATTTTTTAAGTTTATAAGATGACTATTTGAAATTTGTCCTTATTTTTGGGACTGTAATACCCTGTTATTGGCTTTGTCCAGGTTTCTTGTGCTAAGGTTGACAGCTATGGCAAGAACTGAATTCACTGAATATGTTTGAGGGCTGTATTCCCTCATTACTGGGTTTGTCAAGGTGTTTTGTGCTAAGAGGTTGACAGCTATGGTGAGAACTGAATTCATTAAATGATAGCCATTTAAGTGTCAGTCTTTCTCTCTTTCACAAAGCAACCGATTTGGCGTAGTGGTATGTTGCTCTTAACTGTTTTGCACAGGGACCTTGGCAGTAAAATGTACGGTGGTAACACAGCATTTTTCTTTCACAAAGCAGGTGATTTGGCATAGTGGTATGTTGTTCTGACTCTTTTGCACGGGGACCTTGGCAGTAAAATGTATGGTGGTAACACAGCATTTTATTCTAGCAGCTTTCCAAGATTATACAAGCAATGTTTAACGTGTCCCTGATGTTTGCCCTTTTGACCCACCCCAATAAATTTGGCTTTTTCCACACTTCTTGTGCTGCGAAGTTGAGATGCAGTTGAGTATTGAGTAGATTTTACAAGGAGCTGAGAGCTGCAGGGGAAGAGAAGTTTAGCGCTGATTATGCTAGGTCAGCTCACATTGCTAATAGCACAACAGGTTGTGTACTTGCTTTTGATGCCGAAGGTTGTTGGTTCTACTCCCATAAGGGGTGAATGCTGCCGTACTGAAAGATAAGATACTAACTATGAGCCTGTTATCAGTTTGCTATCCATTTCCTATTGCAATATTACTAGCTTATGTTTAATGTAATTTAGGCAATTTATTCCCCAGGGGCATCAGACACTTTATTTTTCAATGAAACCATGAAATATAAAGGTGATTGCTAGCAGCAACCTCTTCATTACAGATTTATTTAACGTGGAATTATTTAGATGACTTTTTTACTACTTCAGAGATTGTGCATATTTACTGATAATGGTGGACTGTAGAAGTTTGAGTAGACTTTTATGATAGAAATGTTCTGAATTGGGCAGTTTTGTTTCATTGTTTACTGGAAAAATGTTCAAAGCAATAGGAAGGTGTATCAAAGAGCACATGTATGTTTCATATGCAAGGGGCCTATGATTTGAAAACAGCCCAGAATTAATTTTTATCTGCCACGGGTAAAATGTATTTTCTTTGAATGTGGGTTTTAATGTTGTTTCAATTAATGTGAGTTTCAAGGGCAGAGAAGTTTTAATGCCAAGTTTGTTTAGCAGATGTCTTAGCGTTTGTGCTGTAAAATGCAAAATAAAACTTTCAAATGAAGTTCAAATCATCATAGAAGTAAATCAGTATGCACATTAGTGTTTATGGTAAATGGAGTGAAATAGCAAAGTAATGGATCATTGGAATGGCTGCAGGGGGAGGCTCCATTCGACCATGGTTTTGTGAGGGGGAAGGGCAGCAAACTTAGGCAGCCCCAGGTGAACTATACCTCCCAACTGTCCAGATTTCCAAGAATGAATAGATTTTTTTGCTTCTTATTTTTGGTTTGTTCCTCATAAAATTTGTGGTTTTCTGCAATCATTTAGGAATTAAGTCACTAAATAATGACACACTAGTTTCAGACTTCATAACCTTCAGAAAAATGCATGCTAAAGTAAGACCTGTTCTATCAACGGTCCCGGTTTATACAAGAGCAATTTTTAGTACTTTTTATATGTTCCCTCAATATATTTGGCCTTGTCCAGATTTATTGCATTAACAGGTTGAGAGGTACATGCAAATAAATTGCTTTATAGCATTAGGCATATCCAAACCTCTCAACTGTCCCTGATTTGGGCTCAAAATGTTGCTCTTCCCCTAATGATCCCTCCGCAAAATAGCAATTTTGGAAGAAAACATGGAGGGTTTATAATTAAGAAATAACTGTAATAATCAGATTACTTTTATTTCAGAAATGTATGTAGATTATTTTATTTTGTCAGCTGCTCAAGTTAGCAGTACTAATATTAAAGTGTCCCTTATTTGACAGGTTCCCAGCTGTATTGTGTTGCTATTTTATATTTTTACATCACATTTTTGGTCCATTTTTCATAAAATTATGTTTTTTGGGAAAATTAGTGACAAATAATTAAAGACTGAAGTTAGAAAATAATGACAGACATTTGAGTTTCAGATTTCATACCATTCAGAAAATTCATACTAATGCAAGACCTCTATTAGCTTTCTAAGTTCATAAGAGCAATATTTTAAAAATTGTCCTTATTTTTGGGCCTTTGTCCCATTTCTTTGTATGGCTTTGTCCAGATTTCTTGTTCTGAGGTTGAGAGGTATGACAAATATGTCAGGGCCATCACAAGTCAGCCAGAGACATTTCAAACTGTGACATACTTGTTGCACCCCACTCCCCCATATGTAGTGACTCTGGATGTGTCGAAGCAACGCAAGGAGTAGTTATGCAGTGTGAATGTGCAGAGAATCCCACCCATCCATGGTAGACACAAGTACTAGAGTGGCTTTTCATCTGTCCTTGATTTTTACAGAATGGTCTGGTTTCTGTCATATTTTTTGTACTGTTTATTTATGCTTATTACTCAAAGTGCCTGTTGCTCTGTGTTTAAGTAGCAATACTTTAATAACCATCAGGTAAGCTTGGCTGAGATTGCAAGATGCAAGTAAGCTTTAATAAGCATACTGTTAAAGAATTGCCAACATTGAAAGCCTTTCTGTTGCCATGTAGAGAATACTTAACTAGATAATGTATAAGCCTTGGGTATTGAAATGCATATGCCAGTATTTGTAATAAAGGACAGAATTACATTATATTAAGAGTACCATTACACTTGGAGACTTCCAGTCATCTCTGCATGCTTTACCCGTAAACCGAATGCCAATCACATGGTCCATAGCCTGTAGAGTAATCCTTTTAAGCAATGTATCTTGAGCTTATTTCTTGTTTGCTTTTCATTTTTTACTTTGATCATGTTTTCCCCATGAAACAAGTAGATGTCAGGCAGCAGGTCTTTTTTGGATAAGGAACATTTTTACAAGTGGGGGCATCAGAGATTTCTACTTTCAGCATGTTATTTGTTACTTTAATAAAGCTGAATATAAATTATAATTAGAACTGCAGTGCAATAAGTGGTTTGAGTTGAGTGCTGCTTGTTTTTCTTATACTTGATTTTGACTGGCATTCCACTAATGTATTTAAAAAAAAGTAATTTATTTTTTCATGCCTCACAACCTTTTTTGTTTCCATCTAGATATTAAGCTGTCATGCAGCCAATGCATTGAAATATTTTTATTCTTCTACACTTCATTTTGTCTTGATTGGACTCTCATAATGACGGTTTGGCACCCAGGGCAGTATATTCAGTTTTTGTGGTTTGCTACTACAGGTGTGTGTGGTAGGGATACCTCAGGCTTGAACCCTGTACCTTGCATGCAGGTTTTAAAGACCTGAATTCCCTACCCACCACCGTTTGTAAAAAAAAAAATTGCAGATTTTTGCCTCATATTTGATCTGATCTGTTCCTCATAATATCCGTGGTTTGCAAATATTGTAATGCTTGATATTTGATGGTGCAGTGGTAGCATTGTTGCCTCCCAGCTGCAGGTTCTCAGGTTTGATTCTTGGCTGGGTTGCCTTCTTTATGGGGTCTGTATCTTCTCCCTGTGTTTGTGTGGGTTTGCTTTTGTGTCCTCCAATGTTACAAAGACATGTCTGCATTATTTCTTCCTGGGCCTCTGCCGAAAAATTTTTTTTGTTCCAAGTCAGACTGTCCTGATTAACAAATGTTAAATAAAATTGACAGGCATTTGAATTTCGGACTTCAGGTTTCTGAATGTTTAATTCCTTGCATATTTCATGGTGCAGTGGTAGTATTGTTGCCTCACAGCTATAGGTTTTCTGGTTTGATTCTTGGCTGGGGTGCCTTCTGTGTGGAGTCTACATCTCCTGTCTGTGTTTGTGTGGATTTGCTCTGGTGCCCTGACATTTTACAAAGACATGTCTGCAGTATTTCTCCCTGGGTCTCTGCTGAAAATTGTTTTTGTTCTGTCAGCAGTAAAATTGACAGGCATTTGAATTTCAGACTTCATGTTCTTCAGAAAATATATAGTAACACAACCTTTTATTCTAGCAATTTTCTAAATTTATAAGATGAATATTTGAAATTTGTCCCTATTTTTGGGACTGTATTCCCCCATTATTGGCTTCATCCAGGTTTTTTGTGCTAAGGTTGACAGCTATGGCAAGAACTGAATTCACTGAATATGTTTGAGGGCTGTATTCCCTCATTACTGGGTTTCTCCAGGTGTTTTGTACTAAGAGGTTGACAGCTATGGTGAGAAGTGAATTCACTAAATGATAGCTATTTAAGTTTCAGTCTTCCTCTCTTTTATAAAGCAGCTGATTTGGCGTAGTGGTATGTTGCTTTGACTGTTTTGCACAGGGACCTTGGCAGTAAAATGTATGGTGGTAATGCAGCATTTCTCTTTCGCAAAGCAGCTGATTTGGCGTAGTGGTATATTGCTCTGACTGTTTTGCACAGGGACCTTGGCAGTAAAATGTATGGTGGTAACACAGCATTTTATTCTAGTATCTTTCCAAGATTATACAAGCAATGTTTAATGTGTCCCTGATTTTTGGGCTTTTGACCCCCCCCCCCAATACATTTTGGCTTTTTCCAGTTTTCTTGTGCTGCGAAGTTGAGATGCAGTTGAGTATTGAGTAGATTTTACAAGGAGCTGAGAGCTGCAGGGGAACAGAAGTTTAGTGTTGCTTAAGTGAAGTTGGTTTCCCTTGTTAATAGCACAACAGGTTGTGTACTTGCTTTTGATGCAGAAGGCTGTGGGTTCTACTCCCACAAGGGGTGGATGCTGCCGTACTGAGAATGTTCTCCTTGGTGAAGATACTAACTATGAGTCTGTTATTAGTTTACCATCCATTTCCTCTTGCAATATTACTAGCTTATCATTTTTTTAATGTAATATAGGCAATTTATTCCTGAGGGGCAACAGACACTTTATTATTCGATGAAACCATGAAATATAAAGGTGTTTGCTAGCAGCAACCTCTTCATTAGTTACAGATTTCTTTAATGTGGAATTATTTAGATGACTTTTACTTCTTCAGAGATTGTGCATATTTACTGATAATGGACTGTAGAATTGTGCATATTTATTACTGATAATGGACTGTAGAATTGTGCATATTTACTGATAATGGCGGACTGTAGAATTGTGCATATTTACTGATAATGGTGGACTGTAGAATTGTGCATATTTACTAATAATGGTGGACTGTGGAAGTCTGAGTAGACTTTTATGATAAATGTTCTGAACTGGGCAGTTTTGGCATTATGGGTGCATGCGTTTTGTTTCATTGCTTACTGGAAAAATGTTCAAAACAAATTTAAAATGCCCTCTAATAACTGTACTGTATTGTACAAGGAATATAATTTAGTACAATGAGGAAGGTGTATCAAAGAGCACATGTATGTTTCATATGCAAGGGGCCTATGATTTGAAAACAGCCCAAAATTAATCTTTATCTGCCACTGGCAAAATGTATTTTCTTTGAATGTGAGTTTCAAGGGCAGAGAAGTTTTAATGCTAAGTTTTCATTGTGAGACTGCATTGCTTTGTTTAGCAGATGACTTAGTGTTTGTGCTGTAAAATACAAAATAAAACTTTCAAATGAAGTCCAACTCATCGTAGAAGTAAAGCAGTATGCACATTAGTGTTTATGGTAAATGGAGTGAAATAGCCAAGTAATGGTTCATTGGAATGGCTGCAGAGGCTCCATTCAACCATGATTTTGTCGGGGGGAAGGGCAGCAAACTCAGACAGGCCCAGCTGAACTATACCTCCCAACTGTCCAGATTTTCAAAGAATGAATAGATTTTTGCTTCTTATTTTTGGTTTGTTCCTCATAAAATTTGTAGTTTTCTGGCAAATCATTTAGGAATTAAGTCAATAAATAATGATACACTGAGTTTCAGACTTCATAACCTTCAGAAAAATGCATGCTAAAGTAAGAACTGTTATTCTATCAACTGTCTCAATTTATACAAGAGCAATTTTTAGTACTGTTTATATGTTCCCCCAATATATTTGGCCTTGTTGAGATTTACTGCATTAACAGGTTGAGAGGTACATGCAAATAAATTGCTTTATAGAATTAGGCATATCCAACCTCTCAACTGTCCCCGATTTTGGCTCAAAATGTTGCTCTTCCCCCTAATAATCCCTCCGCAAAATAGCAATTTTGGAAGAAAACATGGAGGGTTTACAATTAAGAAATAACTGTAATAATCAAAGTTATAGATTACTTGAAATGCATGTAGATTATTTTATTTTGTTAGCTGCTCAAGTTAGCAGTACTAATATTAAAGTGTCCCTTTTTTGACAGGTTCCCAGCTGTATTGTGTGGCTATTTTATATTTTTGCATCACATTTTTGGTCCATTTTTCATAAAATTGTGTTTTTTGGCAAATTAGTGACAAATCACTAAAGACTGAAGTTAGAAAATAATGACAGACATTTGAGTTTCGGATTTTATACCCTTCATACAATTCATATTAATGCAAGATCTATTCTATTATCTTTCTAAGTTTATTAGAGCAATATTTAAAAATTGTCCTTATTTTTGGGCCTTTGTCCCACTTCTGTGTATGGCTTTGTCCAGATTTCTTGCTCTAAGGTTGAGAGGTATGACAAATGTGTCAGGGCCATCACAGTCAGCCAGAGACATTTCAAATTGTGACATACTTGTTGCACCCCACTCCCCCATGTAGTGACTCTGGATGTGTCCAAGCAAGACAAGGAGTAGTTATGCAGTGTAAATGTGCAGTGTGTCCCCCCATCCAAGGTACACACAAGTACTACAGTGGCTTTTCATCTGTCCTTGATTTTGCAGAATGGTCTGGTTTCTGTCATATTTTTGTACTGTTGATTTATGCTTATTACTCAGATTTATGCTTATTACTCAGAAAGTGCCTGCTGCTCTGTGTTAAGTAGCAATGCTTTAATGACCATAAGGTAAGCTTGTCTGAGATTGTAAGATGCAAGTAAGCTTTAATAAGCATACTGTTAAAGAACTGCCAACATTGAAAGCCTTTCTGTTGTTGTCATGCAGAGAATACTTAACTAGATAGTGTATAAGCCTTGGGTATTAAAGGACAGGATTCCATTATTTTAAAAAGCTCATTACACTTGTTGGAGACTTCCAGTCATCTCTACAGACTTTACCCGTAAACTAAACAGAATGCCAATCATGTGTGGTCCTTAACCTGTACAGTAATCCTTTAAGCAATGTATCTTGAGCTTGTTTCTTGTTTGCTTTTCATTTTTTACTTTGATCATGTTTTCCTCATGAAACAAGTAGATAGTTGTCAGGCAGCAGGTCTTTTTTGGATAAGAAACATTTTTACAAGTGGGGGCATCACAGAGGTTTCTACTTTCAGCATGTTACTTGGTACTTTAATAAAGCTGAATATAATTTATAATTAGAACTGCAGTGCAAGGAGAAGTGGTTTGAGTTGAGTGCTTCTGGTTTTTCTTATACTTGATTTTGACTGGCATTCCAGTAATGTATTTAAAAAGTAATTTATTTTTTCATGCCTCACAACCTTTTGTTTCCATCTAGATATTAAGTAAGCTGTCATGCAGCCAATGCATTGAAATATTTTTATTCTTCTACACTTATTTTTGTCTTGATTGGACTCTCATAATGATGGTTTGCCACCCAGGGCAGCGTATTTAATTAAAGTTATTTTTTGTGGTTTTAGTTCCTCCCCTTTCTAGTTGACCACACCCCATTCCCCTTGACCCCACCCATTCAGCTG
>NC_056748.1:168888354-168920854 GCF_019279795.1 Protopterus annectens
AGAAACAGAATACAGGGTTCTGGCAGCTCAACTCAATCTTCTAAGCATTGAGGATGTGATTGTCATCCCTAGAATATGATCACCAATTGCATAAGGGTAATGATTATTTCATTTACCAAAGTGCATTTCTTTAGGTATTTTAGCACTAAATTAAATACTGTTAAATACAGCCTAATCTACAAGTTGGTCCAGCATATACCATTGTTTAAATTGATCATTTGCTGATTTTACTATAGCTCCTATTTTGATATCATCTGCAAACAGACTAGTAGTGATGCCTTTTACTAGGAGACACCCACATATAAAAATAATAAACAGTGTAGTAACAGGCAGAAACCCATTGGGAACACCTGACTGATTTTTGTAACTATCTAAATAACTATTGCCTATTCTAATTTTGTTACTCCTATTCTCAAGCTATTTAGGCTGCCACCTCCCTAGAAATCCATTCACGTTGTATTTAGAAAAAAGGTCTGTAATTCCTCTATAATGGTTGGTGCCAAATACCTTTGCCAAATCAAGGTAAACTGGGTCCACTGCCAAGCCCTGATCCTTAACTTCCAAAACACATTGGTAGAATTCAGTATGTTTGTGAGATCTGATCTGTTTCCTGTAAAGCTATGCTGAGAAGTGTCGTTGCACATGGTTACTTTGTTACCTAACAGCTCTATGACTATTCATTCAGAGCATTAGGTAAGGCTTACGGGTTAATATTTGTCAAGGAAAGTCGCATCTCCCCCTTTGGAAAAGCACAATTGCCTCCCTCCATAAGGCAATCCAATCTCTGTCTGTTCAGTTGTCTGTCCACTACAATATGTTGAGGACCTCCGGATAGAAAAAGAGCACTATGTTATATATGTGGATGTCACATAGTGGCGTGGTGGACTATGTTATATCTGTGGATGTCACATGGGGGCAGGGAGCACTATGTTATATCTGTGGATGTCACATATTGGCAGGGAGCACTATGTTATATCTGTGAATGTCACATAGTGGAAGGGAGCACTATGTTATATCTGTGGATGTCACATAGTGGCAGGGAGCACTATGTTATATCTGTGGATGTCACATGGTGGCAGGAGCACTATGTTATATCTGTGGATGTCACATGGTGGCAGGGAGCACTATGTTATATCTGTGGCTGTCACATAGTGGCAGGGAGCACTATATTATATATGTGGATGTCACATGGTGGCAGGGAGCACTACGTTATAACTGTGGATGTCATATGGTGGCAGGAAGTACTATGTTATATCTGTGGATGTCACATGGTGGCAGGGAGCACTATGTTATATCTGTGGATGTCACATGGTGGTAGGGAGCACTACGTTATATCTGCGGATGTCATATGGTGGCAGGGAGCACTATATTATATATGTGGATGTTACATGGTGGCAGGGAGCACTATGTTATATATGTGGATGTAACATAGAGGCAGGGAGCACTATATTATATCTGTGGATGTCACATAGCGGCAGGCAAAACTATGTTATATATGTGGATGTCACATGGTGGCAGGGGGTACTATGTTATATCTATGGATATCACATGGTGACAGGGAGCATTATGTTATATATGTGAATGTCACATGGTGGCAGGGAGCACTATGTTATATCTGTGGATGTCACATGATGGCAGGGAGCACTATGTTACATATGTGGATGTCACATGGCGGCAGGAAGCACTATGTTATATATATATGGATGTCACATAGTGGCAGGGAGCACTATGTTATATCTGTGGATGTCACATGGTGGCAGGGAGCACAATGCTATATCTGTGGATGTCACATGGTGGCAGGGAGCACTATGTTATATCTGTGGATGTCACATATTGGCAGGGAGCACTATGTTATATCTGTGAATGTCACATAGTGGCAGGGAGCACTATGTTATATCTGTGGATGTCACATGGTGGCAGGGAGCACTATGTTATACCTGTGGATGTCACATAGTGGCAAGGAGCACTATGTTATATCTGTGGATGTCACATAGTGGCAGGGAGCACTATGTTATATCTGTGGATGTCACATGGTGGCAGGGTGCACTATGTTATATATGTGGATGCCACATGGTGGCAGGGAGCACTATGTTATATATGTGGATGTCACATGGTGGCAGGGAGCACTATGCTATATATGTGGATGTCACATAGTGGCAGGGAGCACTATGTTATATCTGTTGATGTCACATGGTGGCAGGGAGCACTATGTTATATCTGTGGATGTCACATGGTTGCAGGGAGCACTACATTGTATCTGTGGATGTCACATGGTGGCACGGAGCACTATTTTATATATGTGGATGGCACATGGTGGCAGGGAGCACTATGTTATATATGTGGATGTCACATGGTGGCAGGGAGTACTATGTTATATCTGTGTATGTCAAATGGTGGCCGGGAGCATTATGTTATATATGTGAATGTCATATGGTGGCAGGGAGCACTGTGTTATATATGTGGATGTTACATGGTGGCAGGGAGCACTATGTTACATATGTGGATGTCACATGGTGGCAGGGAGCACTATGTTATATATATTTCAATGTCACATAGTGGCAGGGAGCACTATGTTATATCTGTGGATGTCACATGGTGGCAGGGAGCACTATGTTATATCTGTGGATGTCACATGGTGTCAGTAAGCACTATGTTATATATGTGGATGTCACATAGTGGCAGGGAGCACTATGTTATATATGTGGATGTCACATAGTGACAGGGAGCACTATGTTATATCTGTGGATGTCACATAGTGGCAGGGAGCACTATGTTATATCCGTGGATGTCACATAATAGCAGGTTATATATGTAAGACTGTAGTTTACGTTCATCCTCTGTTTTGACTATTAGGTTAGGATTGTGGTTCCTCAAGTCATTGTAATGGTGATGACACTGTTCCCTCATGTATGGCATCTCACCTATGAGCACTGTTCATACATATATGTAATTCCAGTGGCTTTACCTATCTTAGCTACAGGGAAGTTTCAGCAACCACCTGGGGCAAAGTGGGGGGTCTCACAGGCTTCTGCCTCAAGAATACTGCACCAGTTCCTTGATATAATGCTGCAACATAAGGATGAGCATATCTAGTTTCCACGTACTCCAGAGGACAGAGGTAGCACCATGCAAAATTCTCTGCCCTAACACATTTCACTGAGATACTGGGGGTCATAGGCTGTACGCACATTGAAATCAAAACCCAACATGGTGAAAAGAAAATTCTATCACTCCATCAACTGTCAGGCAGTTTGTGATGCACAACATATCATCTATAATGTGTATGCAGATCACCCTGGCAGTTTCCATGACTTCCACATGATCTGTACCTAATGTTTTAATGGGGTGACTTCCCACAAGGGCATCTTCCGGGGAATGCAGGATAGAGACTAGAGCTTTGACTCATGACTCCTATGAGAAACCCATCCAACCCCAGTGAACAAGGTTACAACAGACTAGAAATATCACAGAGCATATATCTGGTCTGCCCAAGTCATGGTTCTACTATTTAGATATAAATGGGGGTGCCTGCAATATGACCCTGCCACTTCCACCAAAATACCGATTATGTGCGCCATCTGTGCCATCTTGCATAAAATTATACTTTAAAAGCAGTTGCAGAAGGGTGCTCCAGGACTGGGACAACAGTTCCCAGCAGCATAGGCAGGCCAGCTGACACCGATGAAGGTTAGAAGAAGAATCTACAGCTGGGGACAATCATGGCAGACAGAAGCATTTACAGTGTGTCATGGCACAGACTTAGAGGCAGTGAATAGCACATTTACTCACCACTTAATTAACCAAAAGAGCTAAACAGATATAAACAGTAACACTGATGCATACAAACAACTCAGGCTTTACTTACCCATGCACTGGCAGGCTGGCTACTGTGAGCATCAGACACAGGAAACCCCAGGCTATGATTTCTCAACAGCAGTAACAAAGATGAGTGAAGAGCCCATAATGAATAGATAATACGGTACAAAAACAAAAGTAAGCATCAATTAACATCCAGTTGTGAATAAATATGTAGGAATATCATAACAAATGGACTGATACGTGCAGCAAATACAGACAAATCAAACTATGATGCATTCAAATGCAGCACAAATGTTTTACTTGCTTATGCATTTTATTATGTTGCCACTCTCTGCATCAGGGATAAGCAGACCCATGTCAATCACCCCAAAGGGGGGTAGGGCAATGTCTGCATCGTCTGCACCGGTCGATGATCATGGTAGCTACGCAGCCTTATGACCACAGAAGAAAAGATCATTATTAAGGCACAAATGACAAATCACAGCCTTGCAATACAAAGAAAAAATGAATTTGCCTAAATCATGCATTGTCTGCTCATTATGTGCATCAGATGTAAGCAGCCCAAATCATAAGCTGTCCAAGTCAGATACACCAGCAGGGGTCAGGGCAATCTCAGCATCATCTGTACAATGGCCTGAGTGAGCTGTACTATACAAATAATACTAGCCTTACTACTAGTAACTTATGACTAGTATAACTAATAACAGTACTGAAGTTAAAGAGACAAAACAAAAATTTAAAATTAGTACATATCCAAATAAAAACATGACCTTTGATTAAACAAGCATTAGGAAAACATGACCTTTGATTAAACAAGCATTAGGAAAACATGACCTTTGATTAAACAAGCATTAGGAAAACATGACCTTTGATTAAACAAGCATTAGGAAAACATGACCTTTGATTAAACAAGCATTAGGAAAACATGACCTTTGATTAAACAAGCATTAGGAAAACATGACCTTTGATTAAACAAGCATTAGGAAAACATGACCTTTGATTAAACAAGCATTAGGAAAACATGACCTTTGATTAAACAAGCATTTGCTGGCCACTCTGTGCATCAAACATGGGATCATAGGTTCATAGGAGATTACTAGGCTAATGGCTTAAGATCCCATACAAGCCTAGCCAATATAACCTGATTTTACCCAACATATGGCTCCTAGGGTCAGGAGAATGTCATGGATTTTTGCCAATGCCTTGAGTATCTTACAGATTCACCCTGTCCATAAGGAACGTAGGCACTACCCCTGGTTTGAATTTGCAATCTCCAGCATGTTTTGTTTGAGTCGCTGACTAAATTTAGATCCCTATATTGGGTGACCCGCATGCTGTTTGTCTTGTGGATGTGTAGTAGCTTCATCGGGGCTGGATTTGTGAGTGCCTTGTAGGTCATCCCTTAATACTCAGTAGGAGACAGAGTAAAGGCATAGGGCTTTTAGTCTATCCACATTGGACATGTTGTTTACACCCTGTATTTTTTTTGCAAGAAAACTCTGAAGTCACTCCAGCTACTTAAGTGCCTAGTCAAGTACATGCCAAATGGCACATTGTACTCAATTATTGTTCTAATGAGCGGTGAGTACAGTGGGAGATAATTTTCTTGGACTTGGATGCCATACCTTTACTTATAAGTTTTTCTACATAGAAAGACTTCCTCATCACTGTGGACACATGACAGCCACATTTCAGGCTACATCTATCTGTGTACCTAGATCTCTCAACTCTGTGTCTACTCTTAGGGGTGTGCCATTGATGTTGTAATTTGCAGCGGTATTTTGACTTCAAAAGGGTATGATAATTCATTTTTTCACATTTAGTTTTAGGTTGTGGTTCTGGCACCAATCATTTGTCTGATCTAGACCCTGTTGAGGGATATCTGCATTACTGGGGATTCAATGATTGCCACCAGCTTGCAGTTATCAGCAAATGTTGTCATCCAAAGTCTTTCCACATTAGAAATACAACAAACAAACCAGAGTAGAATAAAAAAGCATTAATAATGTCTTAGCACCTCAGCTAACAAGCCTTCAAAGAGATAAAGAACATTACATAAAACCACTTTATATCACCCATAATTAACAAACCAATTAAACCATTCAGTAATAAGCCAATAAGAAACAACATTTAACTTAAAGTAATACCCTCCAATTACATTCAAGATTCAAACTTGAAAGTATCAAAGTACCAAACTTTAAAATACGTCTCTTTATAAAGCAATTTATTTTTCATTTTAACAATATTATATCCTTCTATTTTGTCTAAAATAGTACCCCTTAAGCAGCTATCCCCCCATGACATAATGTATAATGAGCTGCTACAGGCTTTCTGTTCTATTATGTTTAATGTCTCTAAGACGCTCCTGCAATCTAACTCTAAAAGACTTCTTATTTTCTCCAATATAAAAGAGGTCACAGGAGCAACTTAGAGCTTTCCACATTAGCCTTGACTTCAGAGTACATTCCAAACAGGAGTGCTCTCAGCACCGAGCCCTGTGGCACACCACTAGTAACTGGATCTGGATTCACCTACTTTAACTACATGTGACCTGTCTGTGATCCAATTAGCTATCCATCTGGTGACAGGGATTTATGCCTAGTCTTGTGAGTTGATTTATAATACCTGAGTGGGGAATTATGTTAAATGTCTTGGCCTGGTCGAGGTAGCTGGTATGTATTGTTTTACCCTCATCCATGGCCTTAGTGACTTTCTCAAAGAAATCCATCAGATTCAGTAGGCATGACCTGCCCTTGACAAAGCTGAATTGAGTTGGGCCTAGTGTTTGAAAGTATCCTATGCCATTATTTATCTGGTCCATGATTATTCTTTCCATGGCCTTACATATAAGACTAGTCAAACTTATGGTGCTGTAATTTCCTGAGTCAGTAGATGGCCCCCTTTAAAAAGAGGGATGGCTATTGCTGTCCTCCACTCTATCAGGACAAAGCCAATCCAGTGATTGTGGTTAAACAGAGATCCTAATGTGCCTGATAAGTCCTGATTTAAGCTGCTTAAGGAGCAATCTGGTATATTGTCTGGCCCCACTGAAGACATATTTTGTTATCTTTGGAGAGTGCAGTGGCAACCTTTTTTTTGGTGATAATTGGCAGTGGTGTGGTGGAGGGTATTTCTTGGGGAGAACTGGGGGTGATGGGGAGCTGAAATTTGAGCTGAATTTGTCAGACAGCAGATTTGCTATATCTTCTGGCTGAGTATAGGTGATACCATCTACAACTAATTCTGTACATTGTTGGGTGTTGCCCTTATTACTGCAGACATAATTGGAAAATGCCTTATGGTTATCCTTAACTTTGAAGGGTATTTTTACTTCAAAGTCTGTTTCAGAGACTTGACAAGTTGTCAGATTTTCTTGTTTAGACTAATGAGGGACTTACTGCTCTGTTGTGTGTATTCCCTCCGACTTCTTGTCAGAGACTTGACATGTTGTGAGATGTTCTTGTTTAGTCTAATGAGGGACTTACTGCTCTGTTGTGTGTATTCCCTCCGACTTCTTGTCAGAGACTTGACATGTTGTGAGATGTTCTTGTTTAGTCTAATGAGGGACTTACTGCTCTGTTGTGTGTATTCCCTCCTACTTCTTGACAACATTTTCTTTCTTTTGTTGTACAATTTATTAATACCAGGGATCCACCAGGATGGCTTGTTTTATGGTTTGACCTAGGTTTATTTCAGTCTGATACTGCTGTTTCTATACTGTTGTATACTGTTGTTTATGTGGTGATACATGGCTTTTGTGTATGCCTCTCTTTCTGTGTTTGCTTGATTCAGGGGAGCTTGGAAACTAGCTATACCATCCCTTAAGAGCAGAAATTTACCTTAGAGAAGGACTAGTTTTACATTTATTTCAAGGGAGACCACTTTGTGATCTGATCATACCAGTGAGGACATCACACTGGGGAGGGGTTTGTAGTCCTGACTCATATTTCTGAATACCAGATCTAGGATCTTTGTTCCCCTATTCAGAGTACAGACTAGCTGCTCCAGGACATTTGAATTTACAAAGTTAAGAATTCTTCTGACTTGGATGTCAGTGGTCACGTGTGGCTACCATTTCTTGGAAGGTTAGTTAAAATCACCCATGAATATGGTATTGGGCTGGATGGTGAATAATTTTAGTACCTTCAGGTATGATGTATGCATTTCCTTGTTCATGGAGGGGAACCTGTAGATAGCAAGAATATGGTAGTGGATTTTACTGTGGTTAGTTGGACATGGAGTAACTCAATCGTGTCATATTGTCTGACCAGCCTTGAGGTGTAGTTAGTCTTTATGTAGATAGATACACCTCCACTTTTAGCTCTTTCATGTTTAGTGGCTGGTCAAAACATAGAGAAGGCATTATAGCAATGCACTGCCAGAGTGCTATCCATGGCTTTGAACCATGTTTCAGTAACTACACAGATGTCAGCAATTTCTAAAGTGAGGAGAGCTTCCAGGGAGTACAGTTTCATGTTGAGACTCCTAGCATTCAGCAGTAACACCTTTAGCTTGTCCTGAGTAGCTTTTGTTATGTTGGAAGGTTTGTACATTTGGCAGTGCCTAAAACAGGCACTATAGGGGGTGGATAATGTTTTGACCAACATCCAAAAGCCTAGAGGTGACAGGCAAAGACCATCCCTGGCAAAGCAGGGTGGCCTGTCAACCATGTCCGCCAGGCTGACAAATATTGGACCCCTTTGAAATGACACCAGTAGCTAAGACAATTGTTGAAGTCATTTGTTTTCTGCTGGTATTGTGGCATCATCCTTGGAGATGGTAAAATTCTTCTCAGTGCTGGGGTCATACCTGCCTGTGACACATATTTTGAGAGCTCAATCATGTCTCTCTTCATATAGTCCAAGGAGTTACGTCTCAGGTCATTCACTCCCTCATGAACTATGAATGAGCCATACTGGTACTTAGGGGTAAGTGACCTGACCGCTTGCATGATCTGGTGGATCTTGGCCCCTGAGAGGCAATTAAGTGCAACTTTCTCCTTATCCACCCTGGTAAGAGGGATATTGGTGAGTCTCACAGTGGAGTCTCCTATGACTAGAACATTGGGTTGTGGAGTGTTTCACCTTATGGACTTGGTATTTCAGACACAATGAGATGTGGTTTTATGTCTTGTGGTAGAAATTGTCTTATGTGTGTACATACACAGCTTCTGAGGATTGCGCCAGATAGGCCTTTGAGGTTTGGATAAGTTACATGTGAGTACCTCCACATATGTTGGTCTATGTGTGTGCTCCTTTGTGGGTGAGGTGAGAGATTTGTGTGAGTAGTTGACAACCTGTTTGTTGCTTTTTGTGTCTGTATGTGAGAGTCAAGCCTCAAGTGTCAGTGTGTAACAACATCTCTCATACTGTATCTGTCTATTTGAGAATTAAGTGGTTGTCAGTGTACATCAGGCAATTGTTACATTGCCTAAGGATGGCCATGTCCACCAAGCTGGATGCAGAGATAGCAAGAACATGCCCATCCATGGTTACAGGTCCTAATGTGTACTTGCAAGGGACAGGAGTGGAGATTGTTTGTAACTGGATGAGGGAAGGGTGCTTACTTGGTGTAATCTGTAGCTAAACTAACCAGGGATGCTGCCTAATGCCCAAATCAGATGCTCCCTGAGCAGTGATATCCCGGGTGCTATAATAAGGTAAGGTAGGCCTAAACAGTCCTGACTAAATGTGTAAATGCTGCTCAGCATGCAAACTAGTTACCCATGAGTGATGCAGGACTGAGGTAAAGTACTGAGGTGGTTTTTATAAAGACATTTTTACTTCTGGTGATTGTGTATGTATAAAGCACCAGTAACTGCCACTGTGCAAAGAGCAGCTTCTCGCAAATACAAGACTTATATACAATCAGGATAAAGCAAGTTTTACACTAGCTGTGCCTATGACCAATCTGGTAAGCACTCACTGAGCTTTTCACCAGTGGTTCCCAGGTCAGATACGTGAAATCAGCCCTCTTCTGCCACAAGAGTGCAGACTTTGACCCTCTCAATGGAAAATGACTGGTTTGGATCCCAAGTGTAAAGGAACCACAAACAAATGCTTAATACTAAGAAACAACAGAAACAATGTATTTCACTGCAAAACAGCAGCTGTTACAGCAGTTTGAAAATGCAACTTTAAAGAGGTGCAAACCCCCCCCCCAAAAAAAAAACAAATAGCAAAGTAAACTCCCACAGTGCAATGAAAATAAGCAACGTTTCTAGATGTTTCCATCTGTGCAGGACCCATCTATACTACGTTTACCATCAGGGGCCAAGGATTATTTTGTAAAAGGTAAATTTAATTGTGAATCTAGAGGGGTGGTCTATGTAGCAATATGTCAGCAATGTCAGACATACTACATAAGAAAAACAGAAAGGCATTTGAAACAAAGAATTTATGAACATTTATATAATATTAACAAAAAAGTAACTACAAATGCCCTAGCTAAACACAGTATGGAAAATCCATCCCACAACTTTTTGTTTACAGTCATCCAACAGTTAACAAGGAATCCTAGGGGTGGGCTGTGGGAATTGGAATTAGAAAAGAGTGAACTAATGTGGCACATTCGGACCTGTGCCCATATACCACCTGGGCTAAATGAGTACGCCTCAATTAAATGCATTTTAAAACTCAAAGCATTAGATAGGTGAATGCACTTTTGTATATAAGCATTAATATGCGCATTAATTATATTAAGTTCTTTTTAAGGTCAACTATTTTTGTGAATTTTCAGGTTTTAAAATGTTTTAGTTTATACCTCAATTTTTATGTACATATATTTTACTGGATCCTATAACCATAAGATTGTGTGCCAACACTTTTAATATGCATAAATAGTCTTATTTAATGTGTACCTTTAAATTAATTTAAACTACTAATTGATAATTGCATAAATACTAATGAATTTGGGGTAATTTTATGCCTGATGAAGTCTAAGCATTATTTTGGATAAAAGTGCTTACAATATTAAAGTCTGTTGGAATCTACAGCTTGTACGTTCTTTTTTTGTTTTTTCACTAGTTTGTCTGTGTTTTGGTGAACTAGAAGTCTAATTATGTCTGATTGTGAACGACGTCTGATAGATGAGCTGTCATCATGACTATGTCTGCAGTCATGACCACATCTGTGTGTGGACCCAACCACCACCAATGTAGTAATGGAAGTGCCCTTCCCCAGCCGATGTTCCATAATAGACACTGCACTGTCCGGTGTGTCATTCATCCTGTCTAAGGAATCACAAACACACACAGAGTTCATGCAGTCTTGTACATCAGAATGCATAACATGCAGTAGTCTGACTATCTCTATCAAGGCCCAGGTGGAAATTACAAGTGCCTCAGCGATGGCCCTGCACTTACATTAGATGGAGATACTGACACACCAACATCAGGAGGAGGGAGATGCATATGCCTCCTCTGAGCACCTTTACTGACACCTCTATGTGGTACTTCACCCTTACAAAAGCTAGAGGAAGATTCTGCAATCTCTGCAGCTGGGATAACCACACTACAATGGTCAACCATGTTCCCATCAACATGTCCATTCTCAGATGGGTCTGTATCATAGGTATGCATTGGTATAATGACAGGTGGCAGATACTGATACTGCAATATTAGAAGGAGGGAGGTGCATATGCCTCCTCTGAGCACCTTTACTGACACCTGTATGTGGTACTTCACCCTCAAAAAAAGCTAGAGGGAGATCCTGCAAGCTCTGCAGCTGGAATAACCACACTACAATGGTCAACCATGTTCCCATCAATGTGTCCATTCTCAGATGGGTCTATGTCATAGGTATGCCTTGGTCTAATGACTGTGTCCATATCAGGGGAGGGGATGTGGGAGTCACCTTCTCCATGTCAGACACACCCTCTGTAACCCCAAACTGTGCCTGTTCATCACCACCATCATCAGAGGCTAAAATCATCTAACTTCAGGTGATGGGAGCCCAGAGTGCTAGTGCCAAACAATGCCTCACCAGTGAAAACAAAGAAAACAGAAAAATAAAAGAAATAAACATGAATAAAATATAATACTTACACCTAACTAAATCAACCACACATGCAAATGCAAACAATCTTAGAGAGTACTAAGTATAGATAATGCCAAAAAGGCATGCCCATACCATGAACAGGTGGTCATTGTACCTCAATGCTAGATGTCCCTAGACATACAGATTTCAGGTAATAGAGATATTATAAGTATAGAAGTTACAATAACTTAATAGAAATTGTAAAGAGGTACCTACTTTACTTATTTGAATGGCATACCCTGAATATCCATAACAGATCTGTGGAACCTTTACACTCAACAGGAACTCCTCCTCAGTAAGTCTTGGTTCTGTCGCAGAACACCCATAACAGATCTGTGGAACCTTTACACTCAACAGGAACTCCTCCCCAGTCAGACTTGGTTCTGTCGTAGAACACCCATAACAGATGTGTGGAACCTTTGCAGTCAACAGGAACTCCTCCTCCTTCTCAGTCAGTCTTGGTTCTGTCGCAGAACATCCATAACAAATCTGTGGAACCTTTACAGTCAACAGGAACTCCTCCTTCTTCTCAGTCGGTCTTGGTTCTGTCGCAGAACATCCATAACAGATCTGTGGAACTTTTACAGTCAACAGAAACTCCTCCTTCATCTCAGTCAGTCTTGGTTCTGTCGCAGAACATCCATAACAGATCTGTGGAACTTTTACAGTCAACAGGAACTCCTCCTTCTTCTCAGTCAGTCTTGGTTCTGTCACAGAACATCCATAACAGATCTGTGGAACCTTTATAGTCAACAGGAACTCCTCCTTCTTCTCAGTCGGTCTTGGTTCTGTCGCAGAACATCCATAACAGATCTGTGGAACTTTTACAGTCAACAGGAACTCCTCCTTCTCAGTCAGCCTTGGTTCTGTCACAGACTCCCACCCAGTAGCTCACAACAGGAACTCCTCCTTCTCAGTCAGTCTTGGTTCTGTCACAGACTTTCACCCAGTAGCTCTTTGCTCCTGTGCCACAGCCTTTGGTCTGTCAGCAGCCTTTTTAATCAGGTTACTGTCATTATGTCTGACACTCAAGAAGTTAAACCATCTACTACTAGGTACGGTCACAAAAGGGCTTGTCTGTTGAGCATGGAGCTAAAGGTCATGACCCATGGTTATGGAGGGCCTGTACTATGACCTCATTCTCAGCATATGAGAAAAGAAGTTTACGTGAGGCTCACCCCATTTTTCTCTTTTGGAGAAATATCCCTCATAATAGAAAAAAAATATCAGACAAAATGATACACCGGGGGGGGGGGGATACAGGCTGATGTACTTATAGGGAGCAAATATTCATTATGAAAGCATCGGAGATCATCATACAAAACAATTCAAAATATCATGCAAGTCATATAATGCATATGCACCCCCCACAAGACGATAAAACATATGAACACAGAAATGAACCAACTGATTTCATGTACGAGGAAGACTATATCCAACTGCTCGGCTGATAGAACAGCCCAAGTATAAAACAGTTGCTTAATGTAACAATAACCAACAAAAGCATCTACAGTGCAGACATGTTGGAATATGCAAAGGATGCTGTCCTTCTTCCCACTGAATGTGGTAATTAGGTTTTACCTTATTATTATTCCCGAATCACTCGATCTGCTTAACATGCTCGAGAGGTAGGGTTAGGTACTATATGATGATGTGCACACCTGGGCAGTACAAGACAGGGTACAAACACTGTCGGTAGGTAATGCCTTAACATGTGACTTATTAACAGTTTTGCAGGTAAGGTTAGGTACTATATGATGATGGGTACACATGGGCAGTACAAGACAGAGTAGAAACACTTTTGGTTAGGTAATGCCCTACACATGTAACTCATTAACAGTTCTCCAGGTAAGGTTAGGTACTATATGATGATGTGCACACCTGGGCAGTACAACACAGAGTATAAACACGTTTGGTTAGGTAATGCCTTGACATGTGACTCATTAACAGTTCTACAGGTAACATTAGGAACTATATGATGATGTGCACACCTGGGCAGTACAAGACAGAGTAGAAACACTTTTGGTTAGGTAATGCCTTATACATGTGTCTCATTAACAGTTCTGCAGATAAGGTTAGGTACTATATGATGATGTGCACACCTAGTCAGTACAAGACAGAGTAGAAACACTTTTGTTTAGGTAATGCCCTGCACATGTGACTCATTAACAGTTCTGCAGGTAAGGTTAGGTACTATATGATGATGTGCACACCTGGGCAGTACAAGACTGAGTAGAAACACTTTTGGTTAGGTAATGCCCTGCACATGGACTCATTAACAGTTCTGCAGGTAACATTAGGTACTATATGATGATGTGCACATCTGGTCAGTACAAGACTGAGTAGAAACACTTTTGGTTAGGTAATGCCTTGACATGTGATTCATTAACAGTTCTGCAGGTAACATTAGGTACTATACGATGATGTGCACACCTGGTCAGTACAAGACTGAGTAGAAACACTTTAGGTTAGGTAATGCCTTAACATGTGACTCATTAACAGTTCTGCAGGTAAGGTTATGTACTATATGATGATGTGCACACCTGGTCAGTAGAAGACTGAGTAGATACACTTTTGGTTAGGTAATGCCTTGACATGTGACTCATTAACAGTTCTGCAGGTAAGGTTAGGTACTATATGATGATGTGCACACCTGGGCAGTACAAGATAGCGTAGAAACACTTTTGGTTAGGCAATGCCTTGACACGTGACCCATTAACAGTTCTACTTGTTCAGTTACTTGTTTAGAATCCCTGATGAGAAGTGCACTTACAGAGGACGTGTCAGAAAAAAACACCTTACTGAGAAAAGTTGTTGGCTTGTTTTTTAGCCTTTTTATTATTCTTGTTTTATAATATGGCTTGGAAATTTAATACAGTCAGTGAAGTATAAAAAATTTTTTCATTTTATTTATTTTTTTTATTTAACATTTGTTGACCGTGAAAGTCCAACTAGGTTCCACAGATCCTGTTTTCAGCGGAGGCCCGGGGAGAAATGCTCCAGAAGCATGTCTTTAGAATGTGGGAGGAAACCGGAGTACCCAGAGGAAACCCACGCAAATGCAGGGAGAGCATGCAAACTCCGCACAGAAGGCACCCCAGCTGAGAATCGAACTGTAGAACCTCTTGCTGTGTGGCGACAGCATTAACCGCTGCACCACTGCGCTGCCCTATAAAATCAGAAAGCTTTTTTTCTTACAGACAGTGGTTGCAACCTCCTATGATTTACCTCCCTCAGTTCTGCAAGGATAAAGTCACATCATTATACTGTGACAGGACAAATGACAGCAGTATGATACCATAGGTATAGTGACAGGACAAATGACAGCAGTGTGATACAATGGGTATGGTGACAGGACATGTGACAGCAGTGTGATACCACAGGTATAGTGACAGGACAAATGACAGCAATGTGATACAATGGGTATAATGACAGGACAAGTGACAGCAGTGTGATACAATGGGTATGGTGACAGGACAAGTGACAGCAGTGTGATATCACAGGTATAGTGACAGGACAAATGACAGCAGTATGATGCCATGGGTATAGTGACAGGACAAATGACAGCAGTGTGATACAATGGGTATAGTGACTGGACAAATGACAGCAGTATGATACAATGGGTATGGTGACAGGACATGTGACAGCAGTGTGATACCACAGGTATAGTGACAGGACAAATGACAGCAGTGTGATACAATGGGTATAATGACAGGACAAGTGACAGCAGTGTGATACAATGGGTATGGTGACAGGACAAGTGACAGCAGTGTGATATCACAGGTATAGTGACAGGACAAATGACAGCAGTGTGATACAATGGGTATAGTGACAGAAAAAATGACAGTAGTGTGATACAATGGGCATAGTGACAGGACAAATGACAGTAGTGTGATACCATGAGTTTAATAACAGGGCAAATGACAGTAGTGTGATACAATGGGTATAGTGACAGGACAAATGACAGTAGTGTGATACCATGAGTTTAGTGACAGGACAAATGACAGTAGTGTGATACAATGGGTATAGTGACAGGACAAATGACAGCAGTGTGATACAATGGGTATAGTGACAGGACAAATGACAGTAGCGTGATGCAATGGATATAGTGACAGGACAAATAGCAGTGTGATAAGATGAGTATAGTGACAGGACAAATGACAGCAGTGTGATAACATGAGTATACTGACAGGACAAATGACAGTAGTGTGATAACACGAGTATAGTGCAGAGTAAATGTAAATTTCAGCATAACTAAGCACATGTGTTAGAGTTTCTTCACCTTTGTTTCTAAATGTTCAGGTGGCAAAACATGCTCAACATGTCAAAGTTTCATTGTAATGCCATAGGTTCAATGTTCAAATCTTGTGAAGGTGCCATCCTTGTGAATGTAGGGTGCCTCACATAGGCTCATAGGATCATAGGAGATTACTAGGTTATCAAATACCCAAGATTACATTTAGTAATGACTGCCCATATCCAGGAAGGTTGTGGGCACTATTCCCGGTAGGAATTTACAGTGCCCCATCCACTTGTCCAAGTTCCTTTTGAGCAGTGTCATAGAGGTGCTCTGTTTCACATGAATTGGTAGCCTATTCCAAAGATGTGGCAGATAAATCTGTCCCTCCAGCATGTCCTATTTAAATCACAGGCCACATTTAGGTCCCTGTAATGGGTTGCCCTAGTCCTGTTTGATTTATGGATATGCAACAAGTTCATCAGGTTTGAGTCTGATTGCTCTGTAAGCCAGGCAAACATTTCCCCTAAGAAGTGAAAAGTAACAAAGTCCTTGTTGGTCTGTGTATGACACATGCTGGAGTCCCTTGATCGTCTTTGTTAGAAACCTTTGAGATCCCTTCAATTGTTGAAGGTGCTTTGTACAGTACATGCCAAATAGGGCGTTATACTCAATTATGGGCTGGATTAGTGCCAAGTATAGAGGGGTTATAACCTCTTTTGCTCTCAAGGTGATGCCTTTAATAATCAAGTGTGCTATGTAGAAAGCCTTCCTTAGTACAGTAGACATATGGTGGTCGAGCTTCATGTTGCAGTCAACTTGAGGACCCAAGTCCTTTACCACTTTGTGGGTAATTAGAGTATTGTTGCTGATTTGATAGTGTGAATGGACATTTGTGCTGAAGGGAATAATAATGCATTTCTTTGCATTCAGTTTGAGACCATGGCTAAGACACCTGTCGTTGGTCTGCATAAGACCTTCCTGGATTATACTGACATAATTTGGGAATTCAGTAATTGTACCCAGTTTGCAATCATCTGCAAACTTGGTCAGCCACAACCGATTAGTTTTGACCTGAACCTCTGAGAAGTATACACTAAATCAGTAGGGGTCCCAGCACTGATCCATGTGGCACCCCATTGGTAACAGGTCTTCTGGTTGATAAGGAGTCACCCACTTTGATAGTGTTTGTCCGGTTTGTGAGCCAGTTAGCAACCCATGTTACAATGAAAGGGTTTACATTCAGTTTGTTAGGTTTATTGGTAATTCCTGAGTGTGGGATTGAGTCGAAAGCCTTTGCCACATCAAGATATGCTGTGTGCACAGATTTGCCCTCATCAATGGCCCTGGTCATATTTTTGAAAAAATCCACAAGATTTAACAGACAAACTCTGCCCTTGACGAAGCCAAATTGGACAGGATCCAGGGTTTGTAAGTCGCTTATGTCTTTATTTATGAGGTCCATAATGATACATTCCATGGATCACAGATGTGGCTGGTCAGGCTTATGGGTCTATATTTCCTCAGGTCTGTTACTAGACCACTTTTGTGTAGAGGGGAACAACTGTTGCTGTTCTCCATTTCGCAGGGACAAAGCATGTGGTTAGACTATGATTGAAAAAGATATATAATGGTGATGCTAGTTCATGGTTTAGCCTGTTTAGAAGACAGCCTGAGATGCCGTCTGGTCCCACAGAGACTGCGTTTTTTGCCTTGGACAACTCTTTGATGACCTGTTCTTCAAATATGTGGGGAGGGTTGGGGAAACGTATGTGATAGACTTGTAAGGGGATGGGGGGGGGGTGAAATCTTTGGCAAAACTATCTGCTAGCAGGTTTGCAATCTCTGTGGGGTCAGTGTATGTGATACTATTGGTTAGTAGTTCTGCATATTCTTGGGTCCTATCTTTTAGGCTATGTGTGTAGCTGTAAAAGGCTTTATGGTTATCCTTGGTTATGCTTGCTAAGTTTTTCTCAAAGAGGCCCTTAGAGGATTTGAAAAGTTGTCTTATTAGCCTGTTGAGGTTGAGGAGGGTGCTTTTTCATTGCTGGGGTCTCGCCTTTGTTTTCATGGATAGCAACTTTTTGCATTTATTGTAAAGTTTATTGATGCTGGATGTCCACCATGGCGACTTGTTTTTACTTGAGGCTCTGACTTTGATTCTTTCTGGTACAGCTGAGTCTGTGCACTTATCCAAGTAATTGTACATTGTTTTAGTGTAAGCTTTGGTGTAGGTACCAATGCCAGCTGGGGATGAGGCCTGGAATGTATTTATAGCTTCCCTAGGAGGGTATAGTTTTCCTTGGTGAAGTTTTTAGTCAGATTTCACCCTTTGTGAGTTCTGGTGTTTGTATCAACTCAGAAGGTGACTGACTTATGGTCAGATTTAACTAATGAGGATCTGACAGTTGTGGTAGCACATCCATTTGACATTTTAGTGAGGACCAGATCTAGTATGTTTGTTCCTCTTGTTGGGGTATGAACAGTTTCTTCCAGGACATTTGAGGTAACAAAGTCAAGAAACATTTGTGCTAGTGGGTTAGGGCTAGCGTAGGTTTCTCATTTGACAGTGGGATAATTGAAATCCCCCATAACCAGAGTGTTCAGTAATATTTGGATTGTCACCAGTTTGGTCAAGTAGGCATGTCATGACCCATGGAGGGAATCTATAACTGGCTATGACTTGAATGGGGGTCTTATCCACCATAACCTGAACTTGGAGTAACTCCATGGAGTTGTCCAGTCTAACTAGTCGGGAGGTGAATTTATCTCTAATGTAGATAGAAACACTGCCTCCTTTGGTTCTCACATGTTCATTTTGTGGTCTGAAGATATGGAAAGCACTGTAAACTTGCAAGGTGGGCTACTCTCTGAGGCCTTGAACCAGGTTTCTGTGACTACACAGACATCTACATCATCCAGTGATAGAAGTGCTTCCAGGTTGTACAGTATATATTTTAGTTGCATAAGCCCACAAAGGTAAGAAATCATCAGACTGATTTATGAATACTTTTTTCTTCATTCTTTGTGCGATGGTTGGCATTGCAGGTCACTACCCATCAGCAATACCTGTCACTGAATGACAGTTTACTTGATATGGTGAATGAAAATAGGTTCTAGCCCAGTCAGACTTTCCTAGTAAACAAATGTAAAATAAATAAACAGCTCATCACACACAAAATCAACAACTGCATTGTGACTTTATTATTTGCACCATAGTTGGCATGGAGCATTGTCACTATTCAGGAATGGCGGTAGAGAAGTGTCTGTTCACATCCATATGGCAAAAACTCAGAAAATAAGTATACATACGCTAAGACTTTGCCATCAGCCTCACAAATAATATTGGCCTCGGCATATGTCAGTTAGCACTGAAGATATTACAAAAATAAATTATATGGCAAATTTTCCACAGAAAAAAATACTTTTGCCTAAAATCATTACTGCAATAAAGGAAAACCACACATTACAGCTCTCTCTCTCTCTCTCTCTCTCTCTATATATATATATATATATATGTGTGTGTGTGTGTGTGTGTGTGTGTGTGTGTGTGTGTGTGTGTGTGTGTGTGTGCGTAAAATCTCCACTCATTTACACAATTGTAAGCCTCAGCATGACAGTTCACCAGTGCTGTTAGCAGTTATGGCAGTATTTAGAAGTTCATATTCCTTATTGTCATGAGTTTGATTCCAAGTTGGTATCACTTAAAGTTACTAGCTTTTTATGTGCCACTAATGTATTCATCATCATCATCAATCCCCCCTTTTCCCATTTTCTACATGGGGTCAGGGTTTTGTGTCAACTGTCTCCATATCTCCAGATTCAATTCTGCTCTCTTACCTTCTTCAACAATCTCTCACACATTCCATCCACCTCTTTGTTGGATGCCCTTCTTTCCTCTTACCTTCTTCAACAGTCTCTCACACATTCCATACACCTCTTTGTTGGATGCCCTTCTTTCCTCTTACCTTCTTTCTGTCTGTCCCAAATCTTCTTCACCAGATTGTCTTCTGCTTTTATGCAAATATGCCTGAACCATCATAATTTATTTATTATTTATTTATTTATTTATTCCAGTTTGATGACTGGGGAGGTCCACTGGGCTCGGGAGCCCGTTTTCAGTGGAGGACCGGGGAGAATAGCTCCAACAACACATAGTTACATGAATAATTACTAAGAAACTTTGTATTACTGACAAATAAACAGGTAGCATTCATAAAGAAACATACAATTACAATCTTGTTTAGGTGTAAAAAAACAGGCAAATGGCCTTGAGGCTAGATTTTACAGTATAGTTATTTATACATAATACAAATGAACAAGGTTAGCTAGGTGATTGGTTAGCCAGGAGTAAAAGTGGAGGAGACCTTGAGAGGTATAGGGTGAAGAGTACAGTTGCATTTCCTGTTTGAGTAAAGGTGAGAATGAAGAAGAGTTTTAAAGTTTTCGAGGTTATCGCAGGTCCTAAGAGTGGAGGGAAGAGCATTCCATTTTTTGGCTAAGGTGAAGGAAAGCAGAAGTTAACCAGCTGGGCACTTGGGTTTGTGGATGGTGATTAGGTTTTGGTAGGTAGATCTAAGTGTTCTATGGGGAGTCTATGGTTGGAGGATATTGGATAGTGCAGGGCACTTGGTAGGTTGGAATAGTAGTCTATAGGCAGTCGTGATTTGGAAAAAGTCAAGTTGGCTATGGAGGTCAAGCCAATTTAATGAATGAAGGGAGGAACAGTGATGGGAGGAAGATTTGGCTTTGGTAGCAAATCTGGAGATTTTATTGTAACATACTTCTAGTTTGGAGGATAGTGAGGAGGATAAATTAGTAAGCAAAGGGGCACCATACAGTAGAGAGGGAAGGAGATAAGTAGTGGTGAGAGTTAGTCTGGTAGCAGGAGAGAGGAAGTGGTTGTTTCCATAAAGTAGGCCGAGTTTTATGTGGGTTTTCTTTATGTTTAGCTGGACGTGAGTATTACATTTTAGGTGTTCATCAACGGTTACACCAAGAGGTTTGGCAGAGGGAATGACCTCTAAAATGGAGTTGTTATGGCTGGTTATTTGGAATGAATTTTCATCAGTAGGGGAGGACTTAGAAGGAGAGAATAGAAGGATTTTAGTTTTGTTAGCATTTAATGAGAGGTGACTTTGGAGCATCCAGTTTTCGGTAGTTGAGAAGGCTGTTTGTTTTGGAGATCTGTTAAGTTGGAGGCGCAGCAGATCAAAGCAGATCGTCAGCATATTGAACAATTTTAGTATTGGGTATGGCCTTGTGAAAGTCGTTAATAAAGATGTTGAATAGAACTGGGCCAATTATGGATCCTTGGGGTACTCCAGTGGGGGTAGGACGAAAGGTGGAGGTGCCTTGGCCCATTTGACAGCCTGGGACCTGTTGTAAAGATAGCTGGAGAACCAGGAGAGAGTTTTGTGGGAGAAATTGAGATTAGACAGATGATTTAGTAGGTGGGTGTGGGAGATGGTATCAAAAGCTTTAGATAAGTCCAGCAGAACTGAAGATACTAAATTACCAGAGTCACGGGCTATATTGACAGTATGTAAGAAGGAGAGAAGGGTGGTGTTGGTGCTATGTCCTGGGTGGAAGCCGTGTTGGGTAAGAGAGAGTAGCTGGTGTTTGGTAAGGAATGGCAAGAGCTGAAGGTGGATGCATTTTTCTAGAAGTTTAGAGAGAGGGGAAAGGATGGCTATGGGGGAGGAAATTAGAGACATTACAGTTTTTGCCACCATTGTGAAGTGGAAGAATTTATGCAGAGCGCTATAGTTTGGGTACATAGGATTGAAGTAAGGATCTATTGATCAGGATGCTAATAGGGAGAACAATACCATCGGAGGCTATTTTTAAGAAGGAGGAGGGAAGGAGCAAGGCTTTAGTGCAGAGAGTCGTTTCTTTGGAGATAGGTTTGAGTTTGAAAGTAGGGGGAAGAGAGGAGGGAGAGGATGTTTGGGTGGGGAGGGATTGAGGGCTGTTGTTGGTAAAGGTCTCAGTTAGCTCAGCAATAGAAGTGGTGAAGAAGGTGTTGAATAGTGAGGCAATTTCAAGGTCAGATTTGCTAGTGTCGGGGCAGGGATTGTTTTTAGTAATTTGTTCTCTTCTACCTTCTCTGCAATTACATCTACTTTGGCTTCTGCTCTGATGTCCTTATTTCTTTGTCTCACACAGTGCATCCTGCCACCCATCTCAGACAGTTTATTTCCATCACATCTAGCTTCAGCAGCTTCTCTGCCTTTACTGCCCAGGTCTTTGTACCACTCTGTAGTACTGGTCACAACACTATTTTATACACCTTACTTTTCAGCTACTTTGTAGTACTTAAACAAAATGAACATAAGGGCAATACTGAATAACAATAGCATTATGGAGATGATTATGTCATATTTGTTTGCAACAATGTTCATATTATGAATTGCTTTCAATCATCCCAGAGTATATGCCCAAAGGTGTCAATATGTCATTTGAAATGTAACTTAGATATCAGTATTAACCATCATTTGCTGGGAACATTTGTATATATACTGATTAGCACACATGAACAAGTCTTACTGCTTCTCACCTATACTGGACATTGAAGACTTAATCTAAGCATTCATGTCTAGCTCATTCCTGTGCTTTCTGTCAAGCAAATGCAGTTGTCTAGCTTGTCCATTATTTCACACAGACTGATGCGCTCAAGATCTGGTTTTGGCACCACTTTTCTGCCTTTTTCCAGAGATGTTAGAGAAGACATGAGAGGTAATGGTTTGGGTGATGTTCCATTTACAGCAGAGAGGTGATGTGAGGAGGAGTCCAAGATTTTTGCTGGACTGCTTGTTAAATGCTGCAGGCAAAGGAGTTTGCAGGTTGACTATACCACTTCACAATACAAGGCTGAGGCTTGTAATAGCTTAGCCAATGCTGTCACCCATGCAACTGGCATCCCATCCATGGGTGAATAATGCCATCACTATTATAATGACTTAAAATGTGAAATCAGGACATCCTTCACTAATGGAATAAATATTTTGAGACTCACAAGCCATCTCAGTTGTGTAAATATAGTGGCCCATAACCAGGCAGCAGAATACCATTACTTGGCAACACAGGCAAGTGTTCATTATTTTACTTGATTTTTCTGTTATGTTTAGGTTCTACACAGATTGAAGGAAATAGGGAGAAGCATATGGATGGACTGCACACCCCAGAGAGGCACAGGGTAAGTATGGGTTCAGGGATGAATGCTTGCTATTTCATAATATCAGTGATGGTTAAAATAGGTTATCAATTCTCTGAATATCAGTCCATAAATGTTTGACAGAGAAATACAGGAGAGTGTAAACTTTACCTATGTAACCTGAATGGATAGCACTTAAAATATTGCATTAGTATATGGTTCTGTAGAGGTAGATGTCTGTGGATTCAAACCCAAGCAGCAGAAATTACTTTATTCATAGGTTCATATGTTCATAGATGTGTATTATAATGATCACAAGGGCCTTTTTAACCCTAGCCATGCATTGCTTTATAGTTATTATTCTGTCAGCAATAACTTAGAACATTTAACATAGTTCACATAGACATTTCATCACTTATAATGTACAAACCAGTTTTCTTAAAGTTACACTATTTTCATAATGTGCGGTATATTGAGGAGACTAAGCTTTATTGTAACAGTGGATGTGACAAATATAAATGCTTATGTAGGAATATGCATTGACTATGACATATTGTAACTGCATGACATTTATATTTTTCCTGTTGTTTGTCCTGCCACATCTGTTTTATTTTTGTTATGACATTTGGACTCTCATTCCTTCTGCAACACAACCACCTGCATGGGGAGCTACACCAGACACAGGGGTTTGGACAGCTATCTGTCCACAAGTGGTTGTGATGGCACCACCACAGGCAGCAGAGGAACCCAGTACTTCTGCATCACAACCAAGCAGCATTGTCTCCATGGTCCCTTCTCTACATGTACTTCTGCTTCGGGTAGCTCTGTCACAGAGGCTGGTGCTGTGGTACCTATTGGAAATAGTGTCAATGGAGGTGGTGATTGTGTCACCCAAAAGGACCTGACAGGGCTGGTGGAGAAGATTTTGGAGAGGAGCCCAGATTGGCTGTATGGAAACGATCCTGCAGCAAATTGCTAAATCACTGCCCTAGGTATTTGTGACAGGAGACAGTGGTGAAACATCTGAGGGTGGGAAGACAGTGTACCTCTAAATTCCCCCTGCCTATCTCAAAGCATGGTAGCCCCAATCTTTCACTTCTATCACCATCCCTGTCTGTCTTGTGTGTCTTGTATGTCTGCACCTGCTACCTAATTTGCCCTACATACCTATTTTTATTCCTGTATATCTTTCCCAACATGCTTCTTCTCTTAAAAAAGAAAAATGGCACCTGTCCCACAAAAAATATACTCCATACATTGCTCTCCGCTTTGCATATGTGTGGCTATGACACACTTGACTTGCTCCATTAGGTCACACAACATTATTAAGTTGCTGTCACACAGCCTTTATGATCTGACTCTACAAATTTTGCCCGATTATTTGCAGATATACAATGTTAAGTCATGAAGAAGTGGATAGCTATTGTACTCTCCCAACACCTCCTGCACATTCCTAATAACTCCCCCAGAGTCTTACCCTCTGCTTGCTCCCCTTTTTCATCACTGTCCTATTATCCTTATTTCACATCTTAATCTGGTCAAAAATAGATTCACATGACCAGCAACTGCCCATAAACAAAAATGTCAGTTTCTGTTTTCAGCATTTGCGCTATTCCTGGCACCTAGCAGCACCACTACATATACTTTAGTAATTGCCGCTGCACATTCTATATATATTTGGCTGCCTTTATATGGTGCTGCTCATACTATTATGCTTAGCCCCATTGCATGACAGAAAACAATACTGATAGGTGTATACCTCTCAACCTCTTAGCGCAAGAAATCTCAACAAAGCCTAAAATAATGGGGGACAAAGGCCAAGAAATGGTCACAGATTTTAAATATTGATGTTATAAACTTAGAAAGATGCTGGAAAATCAGGATTTTTGTTAGCATACATTTTTCTGAAGGATATAAAGTCTGAAACTCAAATGAATCTTGTTATGTAGTGACTTCAATTCTCAGTTATTTTCTAGAAAGCCACAAGTTTTATGAGAAAAAGACCAAACAATCCAATGTAAAAATCTGGACATACTGTGAAAATCCTGACAGTTGAGAGGTATAAAATTATGAGGAGGCAGTCATTATTATATGTGTAATGGGCTTCAAACATACAGGATTTTTCATTTATTATATGATGCACACAATATTCCCTTGCTTCATAGATTTGTCATGACTCCTTTAACTGTGTGCTTTCTGCTAGCTGGAATATGACTTTCTCTGTGATGTTGTCAGATGATGCTCAGGACTTGAAAATGTTGTGCAGAATCGGCAGTTGTTCAAATCTAGCATTGTATACAATATTAGGTAAAGTTGTCTTTCTCATAATATTTGCAGTAGGGGATACATATGTTAGTCCCCCATTACTGTCCTGCATATTTCTTAATTACTCTAGCATTATCCTCCCCTCTGCTTGCTGACTATTTTAAATACTGTATTGCAAACACTCGCATTATAGAGTTTTAATAATGTCAAACATAAACGTCACGTAACACACTTGTGGCCAGAAATGGCTTAGAAACACAAATGTCTCTGTCTGTAGTCATCATCTACTCTGGGCTTGTTATACTGAGCAGCAAACACCACTGCTGGTTCTTGTCCTAAACTAAAAAAACTTGGAAAATAATTATGTATATGCTAATACTTAACGATCAGTTGTGCAAAACAGCTTGCCAGCAGTGCATGTCAGTAAGTGATTGTGACAAACTGAAAGTGATTTTACTGGTCTCTATTAGTTATATATGATTTATTGGTTAATTTTGTTTCAGATGTAAGGACTCCACTGTGATGTGATCTATATACTTACACATGCAAATGAGAGTGGCACTGCCTCACATTATCCTTCCAGGTGTTCTCCAGTGAACCGCCAGACATGCAAACATAACTGCAGACCTGTGTTAATGAATGTAGTGTACATGTTTTGCACACTGTACACACATCACATATACTTGTCAGTAATGCACACATAAACACAAAACCTGCATGCAATGATTTGAAAATGAAGAGTCAGGAATGTATGGGTGGCACTCCATTGACTGACATCTGTGACTATCACCCATCGCATAACTTTTCAGTACACCTTAATGTAACACACATATATATCATGCTGTAAAGCAAGTAATGTGCATTATGTGATGTATGACTTCTTGCCACAGTTTGATGTGACTTATGATCAAAACAATGATATTTGTCAGTCTATCAGACCACATTGTCTATTACCCCAAACCTCAAGTATAAGCTGTCGGATACACAAGTCCAAAGGTATATACTAGGCTAACAAACACCAGGGATTTTATAAACCTAGCCATGCAATCTAAACCAATTGTGCCCCTATGTTAATTTGGGTATTACTGTCTCCCTCTGTCTATTTTATTATAAGACTTTTTCTATGGGTTCAGCACTAAATACACAATTGTTTGTAATGTTCATATTAGGCAGAGCCCCTCACTGACTCTCTTCAAGAGAAATCTTGATGAGTGGATGGGAGATCGTAAGTTTACCCCAGGGGTCACATCTGTGTCACTGCTAGAGAGGGGCACAGTAAACTAATTCTATTATATAAGGGGACCTTCACTGTGTCACTACTAGTCAGAGGCACAGTATTCTAAATTTATTCTGTACATTTTTTGTACCATTTCATGGGGTGGCAAAAGCCACATCACTATGGCTAGGCTTACAAATGCCCCAGGGCAGATAGCCTAGTACTATACTATGAAACTATGAAAGTATGTGGACTTAGGCAATTGTTCAAATCCAGAAATGTGTACCTTATATAAGTTTGTCAGCAAATGCTAACAAAGAAGAATTTCTTATCTAAGAGCTGTGATGTGCATAATTCCGCATTAATGGTAATATTTTCAGAAGGAGAGCCCCCCCACACACACACACACACACAATGTCTTGCACTCCCTTTTAGGTAAACCATATGCCATGCAACACATTGATGAAGTAATTACCACAAATGTGTGCTGTCTGATGTGTGTAATAAGATTTTTCTTTGGAACATATGTTAATACATGGTTCCACAAAGTGCAGACTTAGATAGACAGGTATTCAAATCTAACAATGAATATCTAGTATGAGTGTGCCTGACAATAGTGACAGATAGGATATGCTTATACAATGTATATGATGTGTACACTTTCACCTAATAGCAACATTTTCTCAGGGCGAGTGTTCCCCAACTCTTGCTCTCCTTTTTAAGTCAATATGTCTTACAACACAATGATAAAGTCACCCCTTCAAACATGTGCCACCTGACTTTTGTAATAAAACTTCTTATGTAGCATGAGCAGTTAATACTCAGTTATATAGAGTGTTAACTTAGATAGGCATGTATTCAATTCCAATAATGTGTAACTACTGTGGTTGTGTAACAGCATTATAATATTTAGGAATAACTTAATCAACAGATGTAATGTGGCTAGTTCAACTGAGGGGAAGTACTTACATAGCTGAAGGATTTGGATCTCTCCAAACAACTTTTAGATAAACCATGTGAATTCTAATACAACACTGCAGTGGTCGCTTCAACTCTTTGCTTTCTGTCACCTCTACTATGTGACATGAACTGTTAATTCATGAAACTGTAGAGTGTGGAGTTGGACAGACAGGTGTTCAAATCTAGCAATGTCAAACTATAACAGGTAATTAAAATAGATAGGAATGGCCTGATTAGCATATGTGATGATAGTAATCCAACCTAACAATAATGCTTACATGGCTACAGTATTTTTCAACCTTCCAATCCCTTTTAGTTGAGTGATATAGATTCAAACACAACACTGAAGTCATCCTTTCAAGTGTGTGCTTTCTGTCATCTGTGCTTATTACTTCTTCTGTGGCATCAGTAGTTAATACACATATAATACAGGGGTTGAGAGGGTGGCCTAATGGTTAAGGTGCTTGCCTTACACACATGAAGTGCAGGGTTTGAGTCTCACAAGGGATAAGTGGCCAGGCTTAAAATGGCTCACAAGGGTAGTTAGCCTAGTACTAATCTATGAACCTATGAACCTATGAACATTACTATAGAGGGTGGACCTAGCTAGGCAGGGGTTCTATACTGGCAGTGTATGAGTACTGTATGTATGTAAGACAATACTGGCAAACAGAACTGGCTTACTCAACAGATGATGCAATGTGTGACTCACACTTGTGTAAACACTGATATGACTTGAAGGATTTTGAGCCCTAAAACCAAATTAGGGAAGCCATAACCATTCAAACACACTGCTAATGTATTTTCATTGTGTGTGTACTTTATAATATTTCTAATATGATTTCTTTTGTGATATCTGTGCTTAATACACACTTATAAAGAGTATGAACTTAAATATGTAAGTGTTTGAGTCTGGCAAGGTACAGCTACTAAGTGTGTAAGAGAATGCTAACAGGTAGGATTGGCTTCTCCAAGAAAATCTATGTTTACAGTTTCACTTAGTGGAAACATTTACAAATGGAGAGAAAATGCCAACTTGTGTATTCCCTTGTATGGAAGCTATATGCATTCAAGCACAATTATCAAGTTATCCCTTCAAGCGCGTGTTTCCTAACAAATGATATATGATTTGAAGTCAAGGCCAATGTCAAGGGCCTCTGGATGACTAAATTTACAGATGATTGCAAACTAGGAGCAGTCATAGAATCCCCCGCTGATTCAAATGTTCTCCAGGAAGGGCATCAGGTTTCCGGTTCAATTTCCCCAATGTTACCTACATTGCCTTTTTCTATAAATGTTCCATATATTGTTTCCATCTCTTTTTAATGCTTTCTGGATCATTCAGTATCATTCCATTGGCGTTTTTAAGATTCCCCAGTCAAGGTTGGCATTTTTGCCACACTGTCTTAATATCCTAATAAGCCAGTCTGGCTTTTCTGCTTACATGCTCTGCCTCAGTTTCTGATGAATACCTTTGAAATATCATTCCTTATCTTAATACCTTTGAAATATCATTCCTTATCTTTTCAAATTTGATGTTGAAACTCTCAGTTCATTTCTGATACTTTTTCTGTATCATTGGAAAATGTTGCTTGTCTTCTTTGTTCTGCTACTTTTCTAGTTTCTTCTGAGATCCAAGGTGATTTTTTTGGCATTCTTTCTCTTCTGGAGTGTTTTTTCAACTTTGTCACTAATTACAGTTTTAATGTCATTCCATAACTCTTCAGTCTCTCTATCTCCTGTTTCACGAATGCCAAATCTGTTATTTAAATTTATGCAATAGTCTTGTGGAATATTTTCAATGTCATACATTGAAAGGTCTCTAATTATCATCTTGTTGCAAAGCTTTACCTTGATCTTGCATGTCAAAAGCTCATGGTCACTTCCACAATCAACTCCTGGTTTAGTCCTTGACATCAAAACTGCAGATTTCCATCCCTGTCCTATACAGATGCAGTCAATTTGATTTCAATACATGCCATTTGGAGAAGTCAATGTGTACTTGTGACGTCTGTGGTGTTGAAAATGTGTATTCGTGATTGATAGCTGGTTGGTTTTGCAAAACTGTACCAATTTATCACCAGCTTAATTTCTTCTCCTATGCCATGCTTTCCAATCACTGCATCTTCAGGTGTGCTTCTTACTTTTGCATTGAAGTCTCCCATAATGATCAGTAGATATTGTTTCAGTGTTTGATCTGTTTCATTTTGAAGATGTTCATAGAACAATTCTACATCCTCATCTTCCACATCTGTCATTGGAGCATATACTTGGATCAAAGTGACATTGATCGGCTTTCCCTGTAGATGGATTGACATGATAACATTGTACTCTAGTATCATCTTTGAACAGTAAGATTCATCTCTTAGGGTGTTTTGTTTATGACATAATTTCCTGGAATGGCTGATTTCCCAAAAGGTACTATAATGCATTTCTTGGTACAGAACTTTAATCTGTGACTTTACCACCTGTTTTTTGTCTGTGCTAGACGTGCCTGAAGGGTGCTTTCATGTTGAGGGGACTCTATGACTAGTCCCAGTTTGAAATCATTTGCAAACTTGGTGAGCCAGAGGCCTTTGACAGTGGCTTTGATCTACACAAAGTTGATGCCAAAAAGGAGTGGGACCAGCACAGAGCTCTGAAGGACTCCAGTGGTTACCGTCTTCTTTGTGAAGGTGGCTTCACTGATCCTAATCTTGTGTGTTCTATCCATAAACCAGCTGGCTATCCAGCATGTTATAAAGGGGTTTATGCCTAGTTACAGAAGTTTCTTAACAATGCTCAAGTGAAGTATTGTATCAAATGCCATAGCCAGATGAAGGTAGGCAGTATGCTCCTCTTTATCCTCATCCATTGCCTTGGTGACCTTTTCAGAAGTCCACCAGGTTCAGTAGTCATGACCTTCCTTTGACTAAGCCAAACTATGATGGATCCAGTGTCTGGTGGTCTCCTATGTCTTTGCTGATCATTTCCATGATAACTGTTTCCATGGCTTTGCATGTAAGACTAGTCAAACTAATGGATCAGTAGTTTCCAAGATATGTTATAGATCCCACCCTTATGAAGCGAGATTACCATTGCAGTCCTCCATTCACGTTGCACAGAGCCTGTTTTGAGACTATGGTTAAACAGTGACTCAAGTGGTGCAGATAAGTCGTATTTTAACTATTCAGAAGGCATCCCAGGATGTTATCAGGGTCCACTGAGGCTGTGTTCTTGGCCTTAGCGAACGCAAGCAACACATGCTCTGCAGTTATAGTTGGAAGGGTTATATTTGACAGTATTTGTGGGGGGGGGGCAGAGGGCGAGTTGGGGGTGAAGTCAGAACTGAATTCGTCAGCCAACAGATTCACACTATTGTCAGGCTCTGTGAAGGTAGTGCCATTAACCACAAGTTCAGCACACTACCGTGTGCTCCCCTTGAGGTTTTTGACATAGCATAAGAAGACTTTATAGTTACCTTTTACCTGGGAGGCTGTCTTAACACTGAAGTTTGCTTTATTTGACCTAAGTAGCCCTCTTAGTTCAATGAGAGAGTCCTTATCTTTACGAGAGTTATACTTCTAGATTTTTGCCATGATTTTTTTCCTTTTGTTGTATATCCTGGGTAATTTGAGATGCTACCAGGGCAGTTTGTTTCTGGAGTTAGTTATGGGTTTACTTCTAGTAGGTACAGCAGCCTCTATCCAGTCATTTACATGGTTGTACAGAGTATCTGTAAAGAATTATCAGACAAACAACTCGTAATATAACACAACCACAGCAAACAAGTTCCAATGTCAAAAAGTAAAATGCCGTTTCTTAAAAAATCAACACTGAAATTTATTGTGAGCACTTTCGTCTGCTTACAATGAAGGAACTTCTTCAGACATTAAAAACAAGTTAATTCACAATTTAAATAGTCTAAAGTTGATGACATCATGTCCCCTCCCATTTTTTAATTTAAAATGCAAGCAATTCAGAGCAACCCAAACTGATACAAAGTAGAATTTGCACACCCCTAAACAGTATACATGAATACAAGTTGCTAAAAAGTATACATAAAACACGTAAACATTTAAGCCATCGTATAAAACTGTCCTTAAATCCCCTGTTTTTTTACCCTATCAGGGATTTTAATTTTAAAATGCATTTAATACAACAAGAATCATTCAACCCAGCGTAAGAAAATGCGTTTGTTTTTAGTTGCCAAAGCAACTCTCTCCTCAAGCCTAAGAGACCAAGGGCCACCTCTAGGGTTGAAATTCACTTTTTCAATAATGATGTAAAGAAAGAAGTGATTTGTTTGTTCAAAAATGTGCTTGGCCAAGGCATTAGTTTTATCCTGCCTACTAATACTGTATAGGTGTTCATATATCCTCTGCTTCAAGTGCCTTTCTGTCTTTCTTATATAGAAAGCGGTGCATTGCTGACACCTTGCTAGATATATGACCCATTTTGTATTACAGTCAAATTTCCCTGCTAATGTGTGTTTAACATTACCAATCATAAGAGAAGAGCTTGTCTCTATGTATTTACAAAAAGAGCACCTTCCACTACTTTTTCATGCCCCTGTTGGGAATGTAATGGCTAGCTTCCTTTTCTAATAGTAATTTTAAATTGCAACCTTTTCTGAATGTGATCCTAGGCTCTAACCCTAATTTGTTCCTCAAGCCCACATCATCATTAATCATATAGCCCAATTCTTATTCAAAATTTCTCTCAAACTGTTGGCATCACTCTAAAATACTGTAGTGAAATGTCTATGATAATTCAATTTCATCTCTACTTCAGTAGGACAATTATCCAAAATCAGTTGTCTCCCAGCCCCT
>NC_056748.1:168925854-168937939 GCF_019279795.1 Protopterus annectens
ATGTTATCAGGTTAGAGTTAAAACTAAAAAATCATATTCTTTTTTAATACCTTTAGTGAATTACCACTTGTGATATTGGCAAATTTGCAGTTATACAAAAGTAATCAAACTGTATTAAATTAACATTAACAAAAATGAAACATAAAATGTTTATACTAAAGTCAGACATTTTCTTTCATTGACATTTAGTAAGTAAATATTTACCTCAGTCTTTTTCTATTTTCATTTATTTACTTTCTTTCCTGACTTACTTCTTACTTAGGTTGTTGTTGTTGTGTCTTTTGGCTTTTCCCGGTTAGGGGTCGCCACAGCGGAACTCCGGTCCGCTAATGATTGGCAGTTGATTTTTACGTGCTGAGTTGCCAGCCCTAACGCACAACCTTCAACGAAGGTATGCCCATTCACGCACATCTCCACGCAGAAGATGCTCTAGCTGACAGTCAAACCGGTCAGCGTCTTACTGTGAGGCGACAACGCTCCCGCAGCACCACCACTGCAGATTACTTCTTACTTAGGTAAGTTCTAATATTAACTCTGCATGCAAACAAACAGCCTTATAAAGTCAACACTCATATGACCTCAGAAAATATAATGGTACATGTTTTTTTTATTATTTCATGTACAGCTTGTCATTTACCTTAAAATGGTGACAGGACATTCCCAAAGTGAAACTTGATCTTTGAGCCTTCTACCTCGTGTTGTACACAGTTGCCTTCACACCAAATACTGTCTAGTAACTTCATTAGTGTTTTCAGTAATATTTACAACTTTAAAAACTAATGACAACTATCTGGGAAACAACATATTCTTCAAGTGAACAAATTTTAATCTCTGGAGATCGTTGTAATAACATGACCAACCTCCTCAATGTCTGTCCTTCAAGTATCTATTATAAAAGTCATACCTATACTTTCATCCTGTAAAGAATTAAGTTCAAATTATTATAAACTACTAAAGATTAATACTTCAAAACAGATTAAACATAATGTTCAAACTGCCATTATGAATATTAATTGTCTAATTTTCAGATGGCAATTTCAAGTAGGAAACACAGCTACCCTGAGCCTACATATTCCAATTATGAAATCAGAGAACTTCAGAATCATGAAAATCTAAAAATGAAGCAGTTATGCAAATTAGCAGTTAATTAGTAAGCTAATATCAAAAGCTGCATTTAAAGAAACAGTGCCTCACATTTCCAAATAAGTAAAGCATAACAACTTAAAGTCTAATATTCTACTTTCTGAAGCATGTCAATAGTTAGAAAAAATATTTTATACCAAAGTTATAGAAATATGTCTAAAATTAGGCATTACATGATTTATGTTGACTAAAATACTAACTGACAATAAATCTCATCTTAAATTCACAATTTGTTGTTTTTAAGACTGTAAAGATAATATTTTTTGACACAAAACTGTGTTTTATAAAAAAGGTCTATGTTTCCTATCAAAATTATACTGTTGAATTAAGTGCCTCAGTATTTATTGTGTAATATTCAGTGCATGTAGGTAGACTGAACACTATTGTTGGATTATTAGCATAAATCATCAAGTTACTATGATGTTTCTTTGCTTGCAGCTCATCTGCTCGTGCAATAGGGTTTAAGAATTTTTATTCCAATTAAATGAAATATGTTATATGAAATTTTAAGAATAGACATTTGTGTTTTAAAAAATTCAAGTATTTTACTTTAATATCTGCAATTACTTAAAATAAATCCTCTTATTTTTGTTCATCATTGGAGCAGGCACTCTTTACTGGTATCTGATCTCCTGCTTTAACACTTTGCTACTCCATGGAATCATCTGAAGGATTAATGAAATTGTTTTCAAAAGTTGAGATACTGTTTTGTCATAATTACCAAGGTTAAATTTCATTTGCAAGAGATGCAAAATAGATACACCAGTTGAACCCTTATCCTTTTAAGTTTTCTAAGATTAATTAGTGGTGAGCTTTATGTTTCCTACCACCTCCTTCAATAAAGAATCCATAAGTACATCTGATAAATTTTAATAACATAACATGGTAATAAAGAGCATTCTAAACTGTTGACTTTGATTATGCATGTTTTCTGATGACAGGGCAATGAATACAATTAAACAAACTCTGAGGCAGAAGTAGCACCGTAGGTATTTATTTTGTAATGTCTACCATAATATTAAACTTCCTTTTCTTCAGGTTACACAACTATTTAAATGTTATTTCTACCCAATCTTTTTTTTCTAATTTATCCAATCAAATAGAGTTATTGCTTTTTTTCTTTCTTTTTTTTTTTTTGCAATAAAAAATAGATACTGCACCTCCCTTTTCTGCTCTACAGTGTTCTGATCTGTTAAAGTGTAATTAGTAACATTAAGTTTGCCTGGTGTTGATACTGAAACTTTCCTCACGTTGAAAAAGTATTTGCAGTCTTAAATTCCTTGATTTGATGTAAGAAGTCCTAAACAGCCATAATCAAATGCTTCAAATTTATCCTAATAATTTCATCTTGTTCCATAGTAAGGTCTGTTGATAAAACATTGTGCTGATTTTCCAAATGTTCTAATTTGTTTTTTGATTAAAATATTTTAAATTTTGTTCTGAGGGATTTTAGAAGACGTTATTAATGCCAGCAGTTAGTGTCTATTTTTTACCACTTCTTTTCAAGTTAAAGAAAGCCCTGCTAAAATTCCACAGTCATATTTCAGACTGAGGTGCTCACTTAAGCCATTGCTTACAACATGGTGGTTGTTATGAAATCCTGTTACTGACTTCTTCAGAACATGGAATGGTGGTATCATCTTCCAGTTACTATTCTTTGGGTTGACTGTTCTGTAAGAGAGAACCCATGAACCTCCTATGGCCACACCACATGCTGGACATGTCCTTCATCATGATGATATTCAGAGGATGAGGGTTGGTTGAAAAATACATATAGGTTCATAGGTTCATAGGTTCATACTAAGTTATCTGCCCTAGGGCATTTATAAGCCTAGCGAGAGTGTGTATGGCTTTCGCCACCCATTTTAAATTAATTTTGCTATGCCCCTTTTCGAGGTTAGTATACTGTACCTCTGTCTAACAGTGACACAGAAGTGATACCCGGGGTAAACCTACGATCTCCCATCCACTCATCAAGATTCCTCTTGAAGAGAGTCAATGAGGGACTCTGCCTAACCTGGACTGGGATTTTATTCCAGAGTGAAGGGAGCCTCTGGGTTATGAATCTGTCCCTCCAGCATGTCCTATTTATTTCAGTGCTGAGGTTTAAGTCCCTCGAGCGCGTAGCTCAATGGGATTTGGATTTTCTGAGGTGCAGCATGTCCATTAACATCGGGTTGGACATGGCTTTATACGTCAGGCACAGATTGCCTCTGAGCAGGTGGTATGCCACTGAGTAGAGCTGGAGTTTCTTTAACCGGGCAGCATACGGCATCTGTTTGAGCCCCTTGATCCTCTTGGTGAGGTACTTTTGGGGTCTTTCCAGTTGCTGCAGGTGTCTGGTAAGGTACATCCCAAAAGGGGCATTGTACTCAATTATGGGCCTGATGAGGGATGAGTAAAGAGGCATGATGACCTCCCCTGATCTAGATGTGAATCCCTTCATGATTAGGTGGGCTATATAAAATGTTTTTCTAACCACTTTGCCACGTGGTTGTCAAATGAGAGATTGCTATCAACTTGGGTCCCCAGGTCCCTAATTACTTCTTCTGTACTTAATGGATTACCACCTATGTGGTAATTTGTGGGCACTTTGTTTTTGCCAAAGGGGATGACTATTCACTTTTTGGCGTTTAGCTTGAGGCCATGGCTCTGGCACCAGTTGTCTGTTTCTATGAGGCCCTTTTGGAGGATGCTTGTGTCGGCTGGAGAGTCTATTATGGCACCCAGTTTGCAGTCATCTGCGAACTTGGTCAGCCACAGTCCTTCCATGTTGGCCTGTACCTCCGAGAAATATATACCGAACAAGAGAGGTCCCAAGACTGAGCCTTGTGGGACGCCACTTGTAACTGGTTTGGAGTCTGACATGGCTCCAGCTATTCTAACCATGTGGGTTCTGTCCTTGAGCCAGTTTGCAACCCATCTAGTGACATAGGGGTTTATATTTAAGCTGGTGAGCTTATCTATAATGCCCAAGTGGGGTATTGTATCGAAGGCTTTTGCGAGGTCCAGGTAGGCTGTGTGGACCACTATCCCTTGTCAATGGCCTCGGTGACTGTTTCAAAGAAATCAACCAGGTTTAAGAGGCAGGATCTGCCCTTAACAAAGCTGAACTGGGTAGGATCCAGTGTCTGTAGGTCCCCAATATCTTTATTTATAAGGTCCATGATGATCCTTTCCATAGCTTTGCAGACCAAGCTAGTGAGACTTATGGGGCGATAGTTTCCAGGATCCGTTGAGGCACCACCTTTGTGGAGAGGGACCACTGTTGCTGTACGCCACTCTTTGGGTACATATCCTGTAGTAAGGCTGAGATTGAACAGTAGTTTTAGGTTTGGGTTTAGCTCTTCTTGGAGTTCATGTAGGATGCAGCCCGGGACACCGTCTGGTCCCATTGATGCTGTGTTTCTTGCTTTGGAGAGGGCAGCTCTTACCTGAGCATCTGAGATGTCAGGGGGGCAGCATTCTGCTGGGATAGATATTAGCCCTTTTGTTGGGGAGGGGGGGGAGAAGTTTGCACTGAACCTGTCAGCTAGGATGTTGGCAATGTCTGTGTGTTACTTTCTAGCAAAGAATGATATTGTATGTCCTGCACACAGTTTGTTAGGTTGTGTTGTCCAGCACTGTCTAGTACAGCAGCCCATACCATACCAGTTATCTGCTATAAGGACACTCACCAAAACTGTACCCATATGGTAGGCATCATGCATAATGGTGCAGAATTGTGCCATTATGAGACAATGTGGCCACAGATGGTAGAATCAGTCAGTTGGTAACTATGTGTCACACCTCGTTCTGCACTCAAACAGGACAGACATGGTACTGGTGTACATAACATAGGTTCATAGGTGTGTACTAGGCTAATGGCCCTAGAGCCTTTACAAGCCTAGCCCATAGGATTATCCTGGCATCGTGCTACCCAACCTTAGTTCCCTGTGCCTCTTTTGAGTAGAGCCACTGAAGTGATCCCTGGAGTGAATTTTCTATTTCCCATCCACTCATCAAGATTTCTCTTGAAGAGGGCCAGTGAGGTGCTCTGTTTGACATGTATGGGAAATCTATGCCATAGCATGGGCAGTCTCTGGGTTATGAACCTGTCCCTCCAGCATGTTCTGTTGATTGTGGTATTGAGGTTGAGGTCTCTGGAGCATGTGGTGTGGAGGAATTGGTAATTCTTTAGATGTAGCATTTCTAACAGAGCAGGGTCAGATATGGCTTTGTAAGTCAAGCAGAGATCGTCTCTAAGCAGACAATATGAGGCATAGAATAGTTGGAGTTTTTTGAGTCTGTCCATATAGAACAGGTGTTTAAAGCCAAGGATCCTCTTTGTGAGGTACCTTTGCAGCCTCTCCAGTTGTTGCAGGTGTCTACTAAGGTACACGCCAAATGGAGAATTGTACTCGATGACTGACCTAATGAGGGAAGAGTAGATGGAGACAATGACCTCTTTCTTCCTGAATGCAAAACCCTTAGTAATGAGATGTGCCACATAGAAGAACTTTCTGACCACAGTGACAATGTGGTGGTCTAAAGAGAGGTTGCTGTCAACCTGTGTTCCCAGATCTCTTATAATGCCTTCTATGTTCAGTGGACTACCATCGATGTGGTAATTCATGGGAACCAGGTTTTTCCCAAAGGGAATGATGACACATTTTTTGGCATTGATCTTAAGGCCATGGTTCTGACACCAGTCATTGGTCTTGGTGAGGCCTTTCTGTAGGATGTCAACATCACTTGGGGAGTTAATAATAGCACCCAACTCGCAATCGTCTGCGAACTTTGTTAGCCAGAGTAACTTTGTGTTGGTCAGGCCTTCAGAGAAGTAGATACCAAACAGGAGAGGACTGAGGACCGAATCCTGTGGGAGTCCATTCATGACTGGTCAGCAGTCTGACTTGGAGTCAGCTACTTTCATACTGTGGGTTCTATCTGTGAGCCAGTTTGCAACCCACCTAGTGATATAGGGGTTGATGCCTAGCTTAGTGAGTTTTTTTATGATTCCTGAGTGGGGAATGTATCAAAGGCCTTGGCCAGATCAAGGTAGGTTGTATGAACCTCCTTGCCTTCATCCACAGCTCTGGTGACTGACACAAAGAAGTCAACCAAGTTGAGCAGGCATGATCTACCCTTCACAAAACCAAACTGTGTGGGATCCAGAGTTTGTATATTCCCTATATCCTTGTTTAGTATGTCCATTATGATGCATTCCATAGCTTTGCATATCAGACACATCAGGCTAATGGGGCAATAGTTCCAAGGTCTGTAGTCACTCCTCCTTTGTGAAGAGGGATGACTGTAGCAGAGAATCATTTGGTAGGGACAAAGCCTGAGGTGAGGCTGTGATTGAACAAGGCACACAGGTGAGATGCCAGTTCACTCTGTAGTTCATGTAGAACACAGTGAGGGATATTGTCAGGTCCCATAGAAGCTGTATTCTTGGCTTGGATAGTGCTGTTTTAACATGTGCAGCAGTAATACTGGGTGCCTGGAAATCGACTGGTATTGTTATTATTGGTCTTTTTGGGGGGGTAAAGTTGGCACTGAATCTCTCAGCCAGTATATTGGCAATATCTGTTGGCTTGGTAAAAGAGGTACCATTGTGCAATAACTCAGAGCAAATCTGGGTATTCCTGTGGAGATTCTTTACATAACTATAGAAGCCCTTGTGGTTGTCTTTACTATCTGCTGCAATTCTGTTTTCATAGCTAGCTTTAGAGGATTTGATGAGGGATCTCAACTTTTTGTTAAGGCTGATAAGGGAGTTTTTCCAATCTTGGGACTTCACCTTATTCCACATCAGTTTCCTCCTTCTGTTTTAGAGTTTGTTTATGGCAGGGGACCACCAGATTGGCTTCCTTTTTTTGGAGGAGAGCATCTTTGTTCTATTGGGTATGGCAAGATCCATGCATTTGTGTACAGTGCATTAGTGTATGATTCGGTGGTCATGCAACTCTTCTCCATTTGCATGGGTACGGTGAAGTTAGCCATCTTTGTTTTTAGGAGCCCAAAGTTAGCTTTGGAGAAGTTTTTCATGGTGGTTACCTTTGCAGTGTGTGTGTGTGGGGGGTGGTTTTCCAAGCTGATTAGTTTGTGGTTGAATCTAACCAGGGAAGAGTTGACTATTGGTGTAGAGCAACGGTTGCCCGTGTTAATAATGACCAGGTCAAGGATGGTGCTACCTCTAATGGGGGTAATAGCAACCTGGTCCAGGGCATTGGAATTAATGTATTCCAGGAAATGTTGGGCAAGTGTATTGGTACATAAGTAGTTTTCCCAGTTAATGGAGGGGTAGTTGAAGTCACCCAGTATGAGAGTGTTAGGTTGGACCCTAATATTATTCTCCAGGGTGCTTAGAAACAATGAGTGTGAGTCTTGGAACATGGTTGGGGACCTATAGCAGGCTACAACCTGAATCACTGTCTTACCCAATGTTTAGCTGCACCTGATGTTTCTCTTATGCGTTATGTTGGGTTACCAGTCTGAAGGTGTGCGCAACTTTTGTGAATATGGAAGCACCACCGCCTTTGGAGCTTCAGTCCAAGTTCTGGGTCCAAAAGGTATGGAATGAGTTCTAGCCTGGTAGTGCAGGGCTGCTTTCTGCTGCTTTGAACCAGGTCTCTGTTACAACACAAATGTCGATGTTCTCCATTTTAAGGAGTGTTTCGAGTGAGTGCATTTTGAGATTTAGACTTCTAGCGTTGAGCAGCATGACCCTCAGATTGCATTTGTTTGTAGCTGTTATGGTGGTAATTTGGTCATTGGAACACCACCTAAAAAAGACACTATAGGGGTGGCAAGAGATTTGACCAGTATTCAGGAGCCCAGGGGTGACAGATGCAGGCCAAAGCAGCGAGGTCTGACAATCATGTAATCCCAGGCAGACAGATACTGGATCCCCTTAGAATGACATCAGAAACTTAGTCAGTTGTTGAAATTAATCATTTTCTGCTTGTACAGTGGTATCATTCTGGGTGATGGTAGGATACTGCTCAGGGCTAGGGTCATACCCGCTTGGGCTACATAATCCAAGAGCTCCTGCATGTCTCTTTTCATGTAGTCCATGGAGGTACATCTCAGGTCATTCACACCCACATGTACTATGAGAGAGTCATATTTGTGCCTGTTGTTGAGGGACCTGAGTGCATGCGTTATGTGGCAGATCCTGGAACCTGTTAGACAGCTGACTGTTACTTTCTCCTTATTCAACCTAGTGAGTGGGACATCAGTGTGCCTCACTATCGAGTCACCTATGACATCTTCATGTTACGTTATGTGCTGAAGCCTCACAGTGAACAGTTACTCTAGTGATGGGTAATGCCAACTTAAATGTTTATACCGTGACTGAGTAAATGGTGGCTTCCTGAGGTTGCCAAATTTTATTATCTTCGGGTAGTTTAGTGCCTTTCTAGTGACATCCAAATCTGCAAGACTGTTTATTCCGTGTTTGTTCTTAGTTTGTCGGTGATTAGTGATATTATTTCTGTCTCCATACCCCAACAAAGTTGTAATCTAAAACTTTTGTCATCTGATGAGCCCCTTTATTTAGCTAATTAGCATCTTTAAATCAGATTGTGTACTACAACAAATATATAATTCATTTGTTTAAACAATCCATAGTGCATGAGAAATCAGAGTAAACAAACATTTGCATAAGTATCTTGCACATGGGCATATTGGTAATAGTTTTTTTGTGTGATTGAAGTTACACAAACCAATTGAAAAATGAATGTTATTTTCCCCCACACCCATCTCACCTTTTCTAGCATCACTTATTTATATAAGTACCTCCTGTCTTATGACCACCCTATGTCATCCACTACTATCATCCTATCAACCATGCCATATACATGCCTTACTCTAAACGTATCATTTAGTCATCCTATTCCCTATCATAACTGGTTCAAGACAGCCATCCTATCAACTCCTATTCCCAAGCAGGTATGATATCCATCTTTGACTACCTAGGTCAAGCCTTCCTTAACTAGCTGGTTCACACCTAATCCTCCTATGCATCATTAGTTTTCTGCAACTCTTCTCCCCTGCAAAACTAAATGCAGTTACTATGTAATACCTTAACCTGCTTTAATAATTGAAACTATGGTTAGAGTCATTTTATCTCAAATACAGGTGCTACGAGCTAAATGAGGAATTAAACCCTTTATAAGGCAGCTGTTTAATCTCAGCCCACCACAGGATGCAGAATTAAAGAGGTGTCACGGCAACTGTGATCCCCACTTTCTAAAGGTGAAGCCTCACGGACCCTGGTAATTGCACAGCCCCACATAAGCTAACAAGTCTAGTCTGCAAAGCTATGGAAGGATCCCTTAATGGAGCTCATATACAACTTTGGGCATTGACTTGCAGACATTGGACCGACCCAGTTTCAGCTTTGTCCAAGGGAAGATCATGCCTTTTGAACTTGAGGTCACCAAGTTTGAAGGAAATAGTCACCAAGGCCATTGATGAGGGAAAAGGCAGTCCATACAGCCTACCTTGACCTTGCAAAGGCTTTAGGCCTAATACCTTACTTTCGGGTGTGTGAAAACTTCCACCAGCTTAAATGTAAACCCATATGTACAAGATGGGTTGCAAACTGTAGGACAGAACCCACAGGGTTAGAGTTGCTGGCGCTGTGTGTCCAGACTCCCAAGCCGGTCACAAGTGGTGTCCAGAATATAGGTCAACCAGCCCCCCTGTTGTTTAGCATCTACTTCTCAAGTACAGGCCAACATGGGAGACTTGGCTGACAAAGTTTGCAGATGACTGCAAACTGAAGCCATAGTGGAAAGATGCATCCGGACACGGATATCATTCAGAAGGGACTCCGCGAAGCGACAAGCTGGTGCCAGAGCCATAGCCTGAAGTTAAGCGCCAAAATGTGCCCGTCATACCCTTGGGAAAAACAAGGTAACCCCAAGCTACCATATAGGGTGAAATCCACTAAGCACAGAAGAGGTCATCGGGACCTGGGGACCCAGAGTTGACAGTGGCCCCTTTCTTTTGACACTCCACATTGCTAAAAGTGGACCTTCTACATTTCTACATTGCCCACCTGATGATGAAGGGATTCACATCCAGATCTAGTGGTCATTGTTCCCCTGTACTCTTCACTTATCAGACCAATGATAGAGTAAAATGCCCCATTAGGATGTATCTCACCCCCCATCTGCAGCTTAATTGGAGAGACCCCAAAGTTCCTCACCAAAAGGATAAAAGGGACTCAAAATCTGTCATATGCTGCCAGATTGAAAACTCAGCTCTATTCAGTCGCATACGTCTGCTCCAGAGGACACATGTGCCTGACATACAAGGCCATGTCAACCGGAGGTAATGGGCATGCTCCACCTCAAAAATCCCAAATCACCAAAACCCACTAGACAGCGACTTAAACCTTAGCGGATATAAATGGGGCGTGCTGGAGGGATAGATTTATCACTCAGAGACTCCTATGCTGTGGAGATAAAATCCCGGTCCATGTGAGGCAGAGCACCTGTGACTCTGTTCAAGAGAAAATCTAAGACTGTGGATGGGAGATGTGGGGTTTACCCCGGAATCATCTCTAGGTCACTGCTGGACAGAGAGCACAACAAACTAATGGGCTGGTATTTTTTTTCATATAAGGGGTGGTAAGCCACAATAATTTGGGCTAGGCTTATAAATGCCTTAGGGCAGATAGCCTAGTATAAACCTATGAACCTATGAACCTATGAATTACCTAACCTCGCATTACTAGCGCTTATCTAAAACCATCCGGACTTGGTTTGTGAGTTATTGTGCAATTGCTTGGTAGGAGATTTATTTTGATTTATATTTTGCTTTTTTACCTCTGATATTTTCACTGTTTGTTGGAAAGGGATGGATTGTAGACAGGCAAGCTGTTGTAATCTCAAGGGGCCTAATCAATTAAAACTTCACAAACACTATAGCACACTCCAAAGCCTATCTGAAACCATCCAACATCGGGTTGTCATTTTTGTGCAACTGCTTGTTAGGCAGTACCATAGCTAGGGTGAGTTGGGAGGGGCAACTGTCCCAGGTACAGAGTATTCGAGGGGGTGCAATCAGCCAATCCTGGTCTCTATTTAAAGCAATAGTGGCTTTGCAGCCAAACCTGAGCACTACAGTGCTGTGTGCATGGGAAAAATAAACTGTACCAACTATTGTAGCAAGTAGTTTGGTACATTTTAAAATAAAAAAAAAAGTTTATTTTTTTAACTGAAACCTGAGCACTGTAGCTCTCCATGCAAGCAGGGTAGAAACTGTAACAACAAATACAAAACGAAAAATCACAGATACAGGTTGCTTCACTAAATGGTGGAAATCTCAACAATAAAATCGGTGACATAGAACCTTATCTCTGTTTTGGTCGGTGTTGTTCTCCACACTACTACTGAAGCATGGCTTAAAGATAAGAAATGCAAATCAGACATTATAGGTCAGATGTTCTTTTATTTCAGATATGCTAGGATTACTGGTGGTATCACGGTCTTTATAAAAGAACACTTAAAAGACAGATCTTAATTCAGAAATAAAATTTGTTTAAAAAATAATTAACAACAATTAATTACTTATAATATTACAAACACAGTATAAGGCCCTACAGAGTAGGCAAACATCCCCTCCATCCTTAGTAATGCATGTTAGTCCAGCCCTACACAGCACCTTAGAAAAACTCTTTCAATACCACTACCACTACTCAGACCACTGTTTCATACATTACCATCCAGTAATACTTTCAATACCACTACCACTACTCAGACCACTGTTTCATACATTACCATCCAGTAATACTTTCAATACCACTACCACTACTCAGACCACTGTTTCATACATTACCATCCAGTAATACTTTCAATACCACTACTCAGACAGCATCACCTCGAATATTCTACATTACACTCAGAACTGTTCTCATACCAGTATTCAATACCATCACCATACC
>NC_056748.1:168965162-169042662 GCF_019279795.1 Protopterus annectens
TGAAAGTACGACTGCTGAATCCTACACTAAGGCACTTTACAAGCATATCCACTCGTGCATGATTCGTGCCATCCCAAAAAAAAAAACAAGAAGCTCTCCTCCAAAAAAAGGAAGCCAATCTGGTGGTCCCCTGCCATAAACAAACTTTACAACAAAAGGAAGAAGCTGCTGCAGAAAAGAGGAAAATCCCAGGATGCTAAAAACTCCCTTACCAGCCTCATTAAGAAGCTGAGATCCCTCATAAAATCCTCCAAAGATAGTTATGACAATAAAATTGCCAAAGATTCCAAAGGCAACCACAAGGCATTCTATAGCAATGTCAATAATCTAAATGGCAATGCTCAGATCTGCTCTGAGCTACAAAAGAATAGCATTAAATAAACTGATCCCAAGGATATTGCCAATATCCTGGCAGATCGATTCAGTGCCAACTTCACCCCTCTCACCTACTAAAGGACCAATCTCAATACCGAAAGATTGCCAGATTCCTGTAATAATGGCCACATAGGTAAATGAACACACTCTCCAAAGCTAAGAATACAGCATCCATGGGACCAGATGACATCCTGGGCTATGTACTACATGAACTACAAAATTAACTGGCACCTCACCTAAGTGTCGTGTTTAATCATAGCCTTACCTCAGGCTTCATGCCCACTGAGGGGCACACAGCTACAGTTATCCCACTCCACAAAGTGGGATCCACCTTGAATCCTTGGAACTACTGCCCCATCAGTCTGATGAGTCTGCTCTGCAAGGCTATGGAATGTATCATCATTGAACTTATAACAAAGACATTGGCAACCTTCAAACACTGGACCCCACCCATTTTGAGTTCATGAAGGGTCAATCCTGTCTCCTCAACCTGATTAACTTCTTCAAATCAGTCTCTAGAGCTTTGGATGAGGGTAAGGTGGTCTACACAGCCTATCTGGACCTCACCAAGGCCTTCGACACCATTCCCCATGCTGGAATCATAGATAAACTTCCTAAGCTGGGCATTAATCCCTACATCACTTGATGGGTTGCCAACTGGCTTACTGGCAGAACCCACACTATAAAAGTAGCTGACTCCAAATCCAGCTCCAGACAAGTGACAAGTGGAGTACCTCAGGGTTCAGTCCTGGGACCGCTCTTGTTTGGCATCTACTTCTCTGAAGTACAGGCTAACACTAAGGGCCTCTGGCTAACAAAGTTCACAGATGACTGCAAACCGGGAGCCATTACTGAATCCGCTAATGATGTAGATATTCTACAAAAGGGCCTTACAGAAACAGATGTTTGGTGCCAGAGCCATGGACTCAAGCTCAATGCCAAGAAATGTGTAGTTATCCCCTTTAGGAAAAAACATGTACCCATGAATTACCACATAGGTGGCAGTACACAAAACACCTAAAGTGTGATAAGAGACTTAGGGACACAGGTGGACAGTGGTCTCACCTTTGATAACCACATCGCCATAACAGTCAGGAAATCCTTCTATGTGGCACACCTCATCACTAAGTGCTTTTCATCCAGAAAAAAATAGGTCATTGTTCCACTGTACTCATCCCTCATTAGACCCATTAAAGAATACAATGCTCTGTTTGGTATGTACCACTCAAGACATCTGCAACAACTAGAAAGGCCACAGAAATACCTCACTAAAAGAATCACAGGTCAAAAGGAGATGCGCTATGCTGACTGCCTAAAAAAACTCCAGCTATACTCTGTCGAATATCATCTACTCAGAGGTGATCTCTGCTTAACATACAAGGCCATGTCAAACCCAAGGCTGTTGGACATACTACACTTAAAGAAATCCCAATCACTCAGAGCCATATACTGCAGGGATCTAAACCTTGTCATCACAATGAACAAAACATGCTGGAGGGATAGGATCCTGACCCAGAGACTCCCCAGACTCTGGAATAGACTGCCCATAGATGTCAAGCAGAGTGCCTCATTGGCGCTCTTCAAAAGGAACCTTGACAATTGGATGGGAGATAGGAAATTCACCCCGGGGATCACATCAGTCGCCCTGCTAGACAGGGGTCCAGGGAAGTAAATATTGTGGGAAGAAATAGCCAGGGAATTGTTATGGCTAGGCTTGTATAGGACCTAGGGCCAATAGCATAATACCAACCTATGAACCTATGAACCTATAAGACACTGTTGTCACTGGTAACTTATTCAGTATTAATAACACATGGCCTCAATTAGAAGCAATGCTACAGCAATACAGCCCTTCTGTATTAGGAGACAATAAATCCTGGCTAAAGGATTTTCCCTACCTTCCCCTATATATTACCTAGCGTTCACAGATGACTGACCAGGATGTAGAACAGGAGGAGGTGTCCTCACTGTGGTTAAAAATAATAGCAATGTAACCCTTACCCTCATCTGCAACAGTAATACCAAACTAGACACTGACCTAAACTAGACAATGATCCATATTTCTATCATCGGTCGCATTAAAATCTGCATTAGCTACAGTTCATACTCCTCCACCTATAACTGAAAACCATTTAGAATCAGTTTTGGATACGACTGCCTTGAAAGTAAAAATAAATAAACTTATTATAATGGGAGACCATACTTTAGACTTACATGGACCATGAGGCACAATAATGAGTAGAAATCTCATACAACTTGCTATTGTAGGAACTCGACATAATTCTACCACCAGCAGAGAAAATCTATTACACATTTTCCTCACTAGTTTTCCTGGGAAATGTAAATCAATCCATATGCTCCCCAATGTATTCAGCCCAGTGCTGACCAGATGGCCTCTTAAAACCACACACCCCCAACTTCATCACAGCTAGGACTACCTCTGCAACTTCAAATGCTCTGGTTCACTTTATAACTACATCTGCAATATCCAAAAAAAAAAAAATATATATATATATATATATATATATATATATATATATATATATATATATATATGACTTACTTATAGTTATTTATTTATTTGTTAATTAACTATTGACCCTTTTCTGCCATAACCCAAGGTCAAAGAGGAGAAAATACATCACTGTTTTTCAGTCAACAATACTTTATACAAAATGACTACATAGCAAAATCCAGAACAGAGTAACACTTAATTGAAATTTATTAAATGCTGTACAAACAAGAAGGCTAAAAGGTAGCAAAATACCATAACTTAACACATGGGTTGCCCATCATCTACAGGACAGGAACACAGCCTGAAAAGAATGGCAGCAGGAAACCACAAACCCAGTCAAACACGAGCAACACGAGCAACACAAGCAACACGAGCAACACAAGCATTATCTTACTCTTAGAAATCAGTCAAGACTCTGTACAAATGCAGCCAAAGGCAACTAGTACAGAAGCATCCAAGCTCCCAACACAGAAATCAAAACAGATCTGCAAGATGCTTAAAAACCTTTCAGGCAATAAACATATTCAAACCTAATAAGAACCTGGCATATATAGACCCAAAAAAATTAAACATGCACTAAACACAGTTTACCTAACTCACTCAGTGCCTTCACGCTACTTTCTCATTCATCAACACCCTTCAATTAACTTACTGCTTCACAGCTACATGGAATACCCATAGTTCCACTTCAAAACTATTACAAAAAAGTAATTAAAGAAGTCATAAACAAAATATAATTAATAACCCCCAAGATTCCACTCAATACACCCTTGCCTGCTCAGACTATCTAAGAATTAACTAGAATTCTCTCTAACTCATATAATCAACTTTTCATTACACAGAAAGTACTTCCCTTGCTTGTTTAAAAGCCCTATTGTTGTGATGGTTCTCAAGACTCCATCACCCAAAACACTTGAAGATTACAAACCTTTTTAGATACAGATCCTTAAGGAGAATAACACCAGTCATACAGAATATTATCTTTCATAAATCCTGAAAACAGCATTGACATCTAGGAATAAAATTCAAGCTATAAACCAGTGTGCTCTTCTTGTCCTAGCTTGCAGTTTTGGAGTGACTGACTGGCCCCAAAATGTTTTGGATAGATTAGACAGGAAAACAAGAAGGGTGCTTCATGCTCACCAAATGATTTATAAAAATCAGTGCATACCAAGATTATATATTCCCCGTTCTGAAGGAGAGAATGGCCTCCTTGAAACTGATTACATGCCTACACCTGCAATTGTGGGACTCCACACATATCTGAATACCTCACAAGACCCAAACATAGTGAAAGTTATGAAACATGAGGAGAATAAATCTTAAGATGACCTCTGCTTAGTCTAGCAGAAGCATGCCGACATCAAGAAGGAATGGAAATCAAACCAGAAGTAGATAAAAATCAGGCAGCAACTGAATGTGCCAAAAAAACAAAAGAAAGAATATAAGGTGAAGGACCAGATGGGAAGGCAAGAAATGTGGAAAATGCATAAATATAGTTGCAAGTATATAAAACGTCTGGAAGAACCTCATGCTCAACAACGAACACAGGTATGGTTAAGGAGAGGCAAATTCAAACCAAGAGATGATAGGTTAATATTGGTGGCCCAAGACAGTGGGCTACACACACATTGGTTTATAAAGTCCATTAAGTATGTGGGAGAAACAGACAAATGTAGGTTTTGTAAAACAGAAGTGGAAACAGTTGCACACCTTGTTGCTGGTTTTAACATACTAATGGCAGAAGGACTGTATACTGAAAGGCATAATAATGTGACAAGACTGTTGCACTGGAGTCTGTACAAACATTATGGTATTGAAGTGGCTGAAAAACACTGGAAACATGAACCACAAAGCATCATAGAAAGTGATGACGTCTGCCTCACATGGGATCACCCATTACCAACAGTTCCAAAGATAGATGCTAGAAAACCAGATATAGTGGTCCATGAAAAGAAGACAAAAGTAGCATAGATCATTGAAATACACCCAATGACTACATTGTCTTGTGTAAAGAGAGACACAAAGTCATAAAATTTCAGGATTTGCAGGCAGAAATTAGAGAAATGTGGAAGAAAGATACTGAGTTCCAATAGTAGTAGGAGCAACGGTCTTATAAAAATGAATCTACAATTGTAGTTAGGTATGTTGCCAATACATGTAACCCTGTACAAATTGCAGAAGGAGTCATTACTGGGCACATTGCGGGTGCTGCAAAGAGCACTTCTGGCTGACATCAAAGATTGAAACAATACTAATTTCATGAACTTTAATTGTACTTTGACTTAGGAATGGGGTCCATTCCCGTCATGGTATTAGAAACCCAAAAGATCTGGAGAAATTAAAGAAGGGATAATATTATCTTTATAAAGTAGCAGAACGTATACTAAGAGCCAAGCCAACACAGGAATAGAGAAAGGAGGTTCTGCTGATAGGGATGACTGCCTTTAGGGATACAGACAATGGCCAAGAGGGGGCTGGAATTTACTAGCAAAAATTGGCAAAAGAAACAAGATATTGGGAACAAGGGGAAAGGTAGTAGAATGGGATGAGGCCAAGAAGACATTTGGACTGCAGCTAGAGATTGCCTTCCCTGTCAGGGATTGATATCAGAGTTTAGGCAAAGAGAAAGGGATAGGGGGATCTTAAATGAGAGACCTGCACTAGCTGAATTTTTAATTGAATCTAGAATGGAAGCTGCTTTTAGAAAAGGGATAAATAGTAAGGAATATAAAATATTGCATGATAACTATAAAAATCAGAGGAGGTCAGAAAAGATTTGGAAGACAGATTGATAAGCAATTCACAAAGAATCAATGCATTCATATGTATGGCTCCAAAATATGCAACAAAATCTAGAACATTTAGTAGAAGATTTAAGACTTTTGCCTGGAAGTATGTGCACAGATGCTTACCCCAGCAGACTGAAAAGAATAAGTAGATGGAAAATTTTGGAGGTGTAAAGGGTAAGAAAGATGTAACTGGAAATATATGCTCTTGGAGTGTAATGAGTTGTCAGACATTAAAAACTCACTAGAGTACTCAGTCAGGAATACTGGGTGAGCAAACAGGTGTAACTAAGGAAACTATGTATTTATTTATTTATTTATCTATCTATTTATGTATGTATGTATGTATGTATGTATTTATTTATTTATTTATCTATTTATGTATGTATGTATGTATGTATGTATGTATGTATTTATTTATTTATTTATTTATTTATTTATTTATTTTTTAGCTGGGATACAGTATCTGAAATGTCTATACATAGTAAGGCTCGTTAAGTTTAATTCTGGTGACTGCCAAAAAATGCAATTACTAGAAAATGGAAATCAAAGTCTAAACCAACTGTATTTGAGGTAGTAAATATTGTAACAGATTATAAAGAACAGGAAGTGGGATCTTTAGAAAAGGGTAGGAGTAAATTACATAGAAAAAAATGGAAATTGTGAGAACAATTCATGCATAAAAATGTTTTGTAGGAAGAATGAGGTTGAAGAGAAGGCAGGAAATGAACAAGTTATGCAATGTTGCTTTGATTATATAGTATAGTACAATATATGTGATGTATAATGTTTGCAAATGTGAACTTATTAATATGGTTTGATTATTTTGATATAAAGGAAAGTCTGCTTATGTCACAAGTGGTAATTCAATGATGTTTAAAATAATAAAAAAAAAACTTTGCTATTTTTGACTCTATAGCAAAGATTTTTGAAAAGCTAGTTTGTGAGAAAATCTTGAGCTATATCACACAGTGTGACATCTTAACAGGCAAGCAACAGTTTTAGGCCCAAACACAGTATATATCCATGGCTGCATTCTTTCTAAAGTAACACTATCTACAATAGCCTATAGCTTTATAGAGGTTGAATTAATAGGAGTTATGTTCATAGACCTTAAACGTGCATTCATATACATTAACCATACTGTCCTACTAGAAAGACTAAAAAGTGCAACTTCCCAGAAGAGGTGTATGACTGGTTCTTTTTTACCATCAGAAACAAACAGCACAAGCCCACTACCAGTCATATGTATCCTACAAGGCTCAGTATTCAGACCTCCTCTATTCTGATGTGTTATAAATGAGCTCCCCTGGGAGTTACCTGGCCTAAATGTCATACTTTATGTGGATGGCGTTGTCATCACCAGATGATCCACTTCACGTAATGTAATCAGTAAACTTCTGCAGATTGACTTTATCCTACTGAGGAACTGAATGTACACTAAAACAATTATCTTAATACTAGATGTACACTAAAACAAAACAGTCATCTTAATACTAGATGTACACTAAAACAAAACAATCATCTTAATACTAGATGTACACTAAAACAAAACAATCATCTTAATACTAGATGTACACCAAAACAAAACAATCATCTTAATACTAGATGTACACTAAAACAAAACAATCATCTTAATACTAGATGTACACCAAAACAATCATCTTAATACTAGATGTACACTAAAACAAAACAATCATCTTAATACTAGATGTACACCAAAACAAAACAATCATCTTAATACTAGATGTACACTAAAACAATCATCTTAATACTAGATGTACACCAAAACAAAACAATCATCTTAATACTAGATGTACACTAAAACAATCATCTTAATACTAAAAAATCTGCATTTATGCTATTTGGTAGTGCTAACCAGCTGCAGTCTGCTAAATGTATTCACATACAGGACACCTCTGAACCAGCCACTGTTGTATGTCACCAAATAAACACATCCATCCCTTCTACGTGATCAGACACTTTCATCTGCCACTAACATTGACTTCCAAGTGCAAAAGATCCTCTCACAATTGAAAGTAGCTTACAAAATCTCCAATATCCAGACAAGGGAAGCCAGACAAGGAATGCAGATCAATACGCTTCTCACCAAACAAGAATATGCACTCCTCCTTATCACACTACATTTCTCCCAAAATAAATAACGGACGTCAGAGGACAGAAAGTAAGATTATATGCTTTATACATCATACATCTCCCGCTAAACATCACTGTCTAAAAGTGAAAAAATGGAATTGGCTCTAAGTAGACACCAGAGCTTCTTTTCTGATGCATATACTGTCATTTAAGCTTCTCAGTGACTATTGACCCCTCATAAAAATCTCTTTATTTCAGATGCATCAGCCTTAGTCTCTTAGAACAATTTATCAGGCCACCTTATTCTACAGCTGTTGCAAAGAGAGCATTCACCAAACTATTACCAAAATTCTGGAGCAAAATCCCGCAGAATATCAGGCGAAGTGCTTCCCATGCTGATTTCAAGAAGACTCTTCGGCCGCATTCCCTCATGCTGATAGGATTAATTTTGATGCACAATACACAGCAATAGTCATACGACTATGAGGACACAGTTTCTTATATCTATAGAAGGTTCCAGAATTTAGTGTATATCATATGGCAGAGTTATAATGCCCGATGTACACATATTCCCTTGCTTTTTTCTTTTCTCATTGTACGTTCAAATGTGTGAGTTTTAATAAGTGAAATACAACTTCCTTTTTAGTGTGCTAAGATACTGATCAGGTCTAGAGAGTGGTGATGCAGTTTGGTAATTGTTTAAATCTAGGATTATGTTAAACATTAATTCCAATTTTGATTCTCATAACATTTTCTCTTCTAAAGTAATGGATATAGATATGAAAGTCCTCCACCACAATACTGCTTATTCTGTTATTAAGTGTACAACATACATTCTTGCACATAGTATAACCTAACTAAAGCTGAACTGGAAATATTAAAAGAATTAACTAGTAACAGGAAAGTCAGATTTATGAAACCCAACAAAGGTGGTGGCATTCTTTTAATGAATGCAATTGACTACACCAGTAAAATGTTTGAAATCATAAGCAATCCATCTCAATACACTAGAGTCTCCATCAATGAAGTTAATAGGGCAAACTACAAGACTAAAGTTTTTTTACAAGATTTACTCGACCAAAACATTAGTGACTACAAGTTGTTTAAATTCTTAAAAGTTTTTTTCTGGTGATCCCAATTAACTTCAGGCATCCCAAAGATACATAAAGATGTACTAAACCCTCCTGTGCACCCAGTTGTAGCTGCTATAGACTCTAAAACACACCCTTTGCTGTCTACATTGACAGGACACTAAAAAGATTTTTTTAATGGCTATCCCTACATTTTATAGATTCTTGTTATAGCTTAAAAAACATCACGCAAGAATTTTATGACAGTAACATTTTATTAGCCACAGTTGATGTAGTCGACATTTTTTATTGCATCCCACACAAAACAGGGCTCAAGTGGTTTAGAGAAGCTTGTTATAGTATCGATTTTCTTTCCAAGGACACCATCATGTTAGGTGATCTTATGGAAATTATACTCCACAACAATTACATTTACATTGAGGGTGAGCATTTCGGATGAGCAAAGGGTGTTGCTATGGGAGTGGCTTGTGCTCCCCTTTATGTAAATGTTGTGGTATGGTATTGGAAGCAGAATGTTATTTTTAAATCTACCTTTATGAACCACATTGTAGTTTTTTAAAGATTTTTAGATGACATATTTATTAAATGGAAGGGTAGCAGGGTGCTGTTTGTTGAATTTGTAAGTTATTTTAAATACCACTACTGATTTTATGAACTTCCCATTCACTCATTCATTTGAATCTGTTAACTATTTAGTTGTTACCACTATAAAGTATGTAGTAAGGCAGATATTGTGTTCAAAATTATACAAGAAACCTACCCTTTTAAATAATTTTTACACTTAAGTAGTAATCATCCAATGTTTCAAAACAAGGGGCTGGTCAAAGGCCAGATGGTGTGGGCCTCTAGATTAACATCTGATGATAACCAGTTCCTTATGGAAATGGATAATCTTCAGAGAATTTTTTTTTGGACATGGGTTACCTAGTGGCAATGCTTGATGAAATCAAGTGTGAGGTTTTACAAAAAAAGCAAAAAAACATTTATTTTTTCCATTTCTAGGTACTGGTCATTCCACTCAAAGTCACACTTGTATGAGAGTTATTAATGACAAGGAAAGAAATGGGTAAAACCTTTATGAACTCACTATGGCCATTAAGTTAGGCATAGAAAGCAACCAAATTAAACAAGTGTTAGCAAGCAATTGGAACATTTATTAAATATGATTATGTTTGCAACAATATATTAGGCACTCAACTAAGATTTATTTACAAACAACAATTACATTTGAAGAAAAATTTAGAGATAGGGAGCACAAGATCCCAATAAAGCAAGCCTAATAAAGATATGAAACGATGTGGTATGTGACCTCAATGAGGAACACAATATAAGGTTACAATTTATTAATTTTGAGTTTAAGATCAATGTACATTGTGACTGTAATAGTCACAGTGTAGTTTACTTAACATTTTATGACTTTTCTCACTCATACCATGTGGGCAAGACAGAGCGTGCATTGAGAAGGAGAATCTATGAACATTACTACAATGTCAACAAATGCAACATCAACAGGTTATTAGATAAACACAAGGTGAAATGTAATGAAAACAAGAAGTTATATATATTTTTTTGTTCTGGAAAAGGTACTGGTCAATTCCAGGGGTGGACCTTGGGAATTAAGACTTGAATACAGGGAGTTGTTATAGCAAATTAAATTGAATGTCAGCACTTATCCTGGAATGAATGATGCTATTTTCTTAATTAGTGTCCCCAAATTATGAGCAGCCAAATTATAACTGTTTGAAGAAAAATCCTATTAACCTGGTGAACTTGGGCATCCTGAGGCAATGTAGCAACTGCCTCATGTACACCGACAACCCTCTCATCTTACCTCCCAGCACTCAGACTTGCAAGAGATACACTTATATATCCAAATTGGAAGCCATGTACTCTCCAACCAAGACCTGAATACCTGGTCAAGAGAAGGTCAACACTTACAACACACCACATGGAACACATAGCCCTCCAGAACACACACCAGCACTGCCTTCACATAAAAACACAAACCACACACCCACTTTTGTGGAGGCTCTCAATAAAAATCTACCCAAACAGCAGAGACCTCCAAGGCAGAAACGCACTTGACCACAACACAACACTAATCATGAGACACATAACTCTCCTAAATAGGTGCCACACCACCAAAGTCCCTAAAGCAAAACAGCATGGCCAGCACCCTAGTCATAGGAAACTTGATACTGAGGCACACTGATGTCACACTCACTAGGATGAATAAGGAGAAAGTAACAGCTGCATGTCAGGTGCCAGGATCCACCACATAATGCACGCACTCATGTCCCTCAACAACAGGTACAGAATATGACTCTGTCATTGTACATGTGGGTGTGAATGACCTGAGATGTACCTCCCTGGACTACATGAAAAGAGACATAGAGGAGCTCTAAGATTATGTAGCCCAAGCTGGTACGGCCCTAGCCCTGAGCAGCATCCTACCATCACCCAGAATGATACCACAGTACAAGCAGAAAATGATTGATTTCAACAACTGACTAAGTTTCTGGTGTCATTCTAAGGGGATCCAGTATCTGTCTGCCTGGGATGACATAACTGACAGATCTCAATTCTTTGCCAGAGATGGCCTGCATCTGTCACCCCTGGGCTTCCTGATATTGGCCAAGGCTCTTACACCCCTATAGTACCTTTTTAGGCGGTGTTCCAAAGACCAAATTACCACCATAAGAGCTACAGACAAATGCAATCTGAGGGTCATGCTGCTCAATGCTAGAAGTCTAAATCTCAAAATACACTCACTAGAAGCACTCCTTAAAATAGAGAACATCGACATTTGTACTGTAACAGAGACCTGGTTCAAGGCAGCAGAAAGCACCCCTGCACTACCAGGCTATAACTCATTTCACACCTTTCGGCCCCAAAACTTAGACCGAAGCTCCAAAGGTGGTGGTGTTTCCATATTCATAAAGGATGCACACACCTCCAGACTGGTAGCCCAATATAATTCATCAGAGGTACTTCAGGTGCAGCTAACATAGGATAAGACAGCGATTCAGGTTGTAGCCTGTTATAGGTCCCCAACCATGTCCCAAGACACTCACTCCACATTCCTAAGCACCCTGGAGAATATTAGGGTCTAACCTAACACTCTCATACTGGGCGACTTCAACTTCCCCTCCATTAACTGGGAAAACTATTCATGTACAAATACATTTGCCCAACATTTCCTGGAATTCATTAATTCCAATGCCCTGGACCAGCTTGTTCTTACCCCCACTAGAGGTAGCAACATCCTTGACCTGGTCATTACTAACATGGGAGACCATTGCTCTACACCAATAGTCAACTCCTCCCTGGTTAGATCTGACCACAAACTAATCACCTTGGAAATCCACATCCCTCCCACCTCCCTCGCAAAGATAACTACCATGAAAAACTTCTCCAAAGCAAACTTTGGGCTCCTAAGAGCAGAGGTGGCTAACTTTACGGCACCCATGCAAATGGAGAATAGTTGCATGACCACCAGATCATACACCAATGCACTGTGCGAACACATACAGAAATGCATGGATCTCACCATACCCAAAAGAACCAAGATACTCTCCTCCAAAAAAGGAAGCCAATCTGGTGGTCCCCAGCCATAACCAAACTCTACAACATGAGGAGGAAACTGATGCAGAATAAGGTGAAGTCTCAAGACTGGAAAAACTCCATTATCAGCCTCAACAAAAAGTGGAGATCCCTCAACAAATCCTCTAAAGCTAGCTATGAAAACAGAATTGCAGCAGATAGTAAAAACAACCACAAGGCATTCTGTAGTTATGTAAAGAACCTCTACGGCTATACCCAGATTTGCTCTGTGCTACTGCACAATGGTAACTCCTATACTAAGCCAACAGATATTGCCAATATATTGGCCGACAGATTCAGTGTCAACTTTACCACTCTCTCCCCCCCCAAAGGACCAATCTCAATACCAGTAGATTGCCAAGCACCCAGTATTACTGCTGCACAGGTTAAAACAACACTGTCCAAGGCCAAGAATACAGCTTCTATGGGACCTGACAATATCCCTGGCTGTGTTCTACATGAACCACAGAGTAAACTGGCACCTCAACTGTGTACCCTGTTCAATCACAGCCTCACCTCAGCCTTTGTCTCTACCGAATGGCACACTGCTATAGTTATCCCTCTCCACAAATGAGGAGCAACTACAGACCCTGGGAACTATTGCCCCATTAGCCTGACAAGTCTGATATGCAAAGCTATGGAATGCATCATCATGGACATAATAAACAAGGATATAGGGAATCTCTAAACTCTGGATCCCACACAGTTTGCTTTTGTGAAGGGTAGATCATGCATCCTCAACTTGGTCGACTTCTTTGAGTCAGTCACCAGAGCTGTGGATGAAGGCAAGGTGGTTCATACAGCCTACCTTGATCTGGCCAAGGCCTTTGATACCATTCCCCACTCAGGAATCATAGAAAAATTCACTAAGCTAGGTATCAACCCCTATATCACTAGGTGAGTTGCAAATTGGCTCACAGATAGAACCCACAGTGTGAAAGTATCTGACTCCAAGTCATACTGCCAACCAGTCATGAGTGTAGTCCCACAGGGTTCGGTCCTGGGTCCTCTCCTGTTTGGTATCTACTTCTCTGAAGTCCAGGCCAACACGAAGGGACTCTGGCTGACAAAGTTCGCAGTTGGGAGCCATTATTAACTCCCCAAGTGATGTTGACATCCTACAGAAAGGCCTCAATGAGACCAACGACTGGTGTCAGAACCATGGCCTTAAACTCACTGCCAAAAAATGTGTCATCATCCCCCTTGGGAAAAACCCAGTTCCCATGAACTACCACATCGATGGTAATTCACTGAACACAGAAGGTGTTATAAGAGATCTGGGAACAAAGGTTGACAGCAACCTCTCTTTTGACCACCACACTGCCACTGTGGTCAGAAAGTCCTTCTATGTGGCACATCTCATTACTAAGGGTTTTAGATCCAGGAAGAAAGAGGTCATTGTCTCCGTCTACTCTTCCCTCATTAAGCCAGCCATCAAGTACAATCTCCCATTTGGCATGTACCTCACTAGACACCTGCAACAACTGGAGAGGCCACAAAAGTAACTCACAAAGAGGATCCTATGCCTTAAACACTTGTCCTATATGGACAGACTCAAAAAACTCCAACTATTGTCTGTCTCATATTGCCTACTTAGAGGTTATCTCTGCTTGACTTACAAAGACATGTCTGACCCAGCTCTGTTAGAAATGCTACAGCTAAAGAAATCCCAATCCTTCCGCACCACACACTCCAGAGTCCTCAAACTCATTACCACAACCAACAGAATGTGCTGGAGGGACAGGTTCATAACCCTGAGACTGCCCGTGCTATGAAATAGAATTCCTATACATGTCAAACAGAGCACCTCACTGGCCCTCCTCAACAGAAATCTTGATGAGTGGATGGGAAATAGAAAATTCACCCCAGAGATCACTCCAGTGGCTCTACTCGACAGAGGCACTGGAAAATAAGGTTGTTTGGCACAATGCAAGGGTAATTCTATGGGCTAGGCTTGTAAAGGCTCCAGGGCTATTAGCCTAGTACACACCTATGAACCAATGAACATGGTATATATAATGAAGTATTCCACTGTGTGACATTTAGCACAAAGCACGTTAACTAACCTATGCTGTTGAATAGTTTTTATCAGTTATTGTTTTTTAGCAAAAACTTCTGAGAATTTGCCTCAAACAGCATGGGTCTGCCAACAGTTGCCCATTGGAATTAATGATCAATGCACAGAGGATATCAATATTGTTGTATATTGTGGTGTATATGTGTAGTATGTAAAATGTAGTGTTTTTCACAGTTCACCAAAAACTTGATGGTAGCATTGCGCCTGTTTATGAGTTAAGCTGTCTGCTGTGATGTAAGTGTTATGACTGTGTTGCCAAATGCTCCATTCAGGTGAAACTGTGCTTTACAGCATGATAACATACTGCGTTTAGAGGTGCACTGTGTCAGACCATGTAAATCATATCTCTCAACATCTTAGCACACAAAATATGGAAAAAGCCAAAAATAATAGGGGACAAAACCCCAAGAATAGGGACAAATCTTAAATATTGCTCTTATAAACTTAGAAAGTCAATAAAATGCAAGGCCTTGTGTTACAATGCATTTTCTGAAAGATTTTAAGTCTGAAACTCAAATGCCTGCCATTATATAATGACTTCAGTCCTTACTTATTCACCACAAAAATCCAGAAAAACACAATTCTATGAGGAACAGATCAAAAATATGAGGCAAAAATCTGGACAAATTCTGCAAAAATCTGGACAGTTGAGAGGTATGGAAAGTGTGTATCTGTTGTGACAGCATCAAAAATTATTCATGTAATACAATGACTGCATTGCTACAATTGCTTTATACTCCAAGCAGATATAATAACCTGAAATGGTTCATGCAGCTGTTCTCGTGACACAACACTGAGTTCAGGCACACTTGTGCAGTGATTACATGTCTGAGAGATGGACTATCATAAGTGGTCTTCCGTTAACATACATCTAATCATCACCTCAGGCAAAGGACCAAAATGTTACTGGGCTACCTTCCCATGGCTTGTGTCTTCCAGGATTTCCATCATGGTATATTTCACCTGACATATCCCACATCTCCAGTGTACATACATCTCATCTGTTATAGTTAGACATCTGTACCAATCCACTGCAGGATAATTTTCCATTAACATGCTGTTCAAACTGACAGGTCTGTTTCTAAGGCTGTTCCTTGCGAATTCTACTAAATACTACTTGGGATGTCGTAACTATCTCACTTCCAACCCTTCCCAACATGCATGTTGCCCAGGGGTGGCTTGTAACATAGGACTGCTGGACTGCAGCCCTCCCACCTACAAAACAAAATAAAACAAACAGAGAAACACAAAATTAATTCTCGGACATGTACGCATGCGCACACGCTCTCAGACTGCTTTCTTAGCAGTCTAGATAAGGGGAAAGGCAAGATGCCCAGAAGTCTATGCAGCGATGACATCATGACATGGAGGCACTCCGGACTGCAGCAGTCGCAGGCAGGACCAATCGCAGATTTGGACTGCAGAGAATCCTTTGGGATGGACCAATCACGCAAGGAATACAGGTAAGGGGCTGTTCGGATATCTGCGGCGGCAACCTAGCAGTAATGGAAGCAGGAAGCAGTTATTTAGCTCGTCGGCAGCCAAAGCAGTTATTTAGCTCATCGGTGGGCTGGGGCTGTTCAGCGACAAGGTAAGGTGTGTGTGTGTGTGTGTGTGTGTGTGTGTGTGTGTGTGTGTGTGTGTGTGTGTGTGTGTGTGTGTGTGTGTGTGTGTGTGATATAGTCAAACCACTCACATGTACTGCATATGTTAATACACACGACTACAACAGCAAATACTTTTCAGATGGCATTGCACACCTTTGTTTTGGCGGGCATGCATGTCAAGCCTAAGGGTCAAAACATGATTGGAAAACATCATGATCGAAGGATGGGTGACAGCCTTTTCACAAGAAATCTCACTACCATAGTAGTGGAAATGAATAGTTTCATTGCACAAAAGTGTAGTTAAGGTTTGGAGGGGTGTAAGACCAAAAAAATACAAAAAAAAAGAAGTAACAGTGAGATAAGTATTTTTTTATTCAAATGACAGGAATTAAACACAGTCAAATGACAATGCTTTAAAGAACTTGACTAAGATCAGTAAAGTAGGGTACTTTAAGAATTGAAGTCTTCAAATAATGGAGGAAGAGAGTACAGTGTTTTGTGAAAAACAGAGTAAGAGCTGCATGAAATGGGTGAGAAGACTGAAATATTTCTGTACATTCCAAACAGGTATTAGGGAAATGGAAGGTACAAAACTGTTGCACATGTTTCTTTGGTTAAAAGGAATACACAGTACAGAATGAATCATACCTAAAGGATGGGAAAACAGCTGTGACATTCAGAAAACAGGGGGTATGAGAGATGGTAAGGTTACAGGAGAAGAAATAAGAAAATGATTAAGATTATAATGGAAAAAGAAATTCATAGATAATGCAGATCAATTATTTGCTAATTTTACATTTCAAGGGATTTGGTAGTGAAACTCTAAAATGGATGCAACATCTGTCTTTTAAATAACTGCATTGTGGCTCACCAGAAGTATAATGTATTGAAGGATTACGGAAATATTAAAAAATATGAAACATATAAGAGGAGTAAATTTCTAATCAAATCATAATAATCAGCTTAGAGATTTAAAAGAAATGTAAGTAATAAACTACAGGAAATCTAAAAAATAAGCTTTAATGACTTGAAGGGCATTTTTGTGGAAGATTAATGGATGTGGTGAATAACAAAGTATTTAATACAGAGGCTCTTTAGAAGTTTAATTTAGGGAAAACAAAAGTACCAGAAATCAAATAATATGAACAGGACATATCACATGGAATGTTAAGTGTGAATCAGAGATAATATAATATGAGAGGATAAAGTTTATTAGAATGTTCTATTTGATTAAACTTACAAGTTCTGGGATATAAGAGATCTTGTTGGAGGTACACAAATTAATTTATTTTGTGCAGCGTAAGATCATATCAGAACTTGTCTTTGTGCTATAGACAAAATAGGCTGATGAAGTGAAGACTACGAGTTTGAGGATATGAAGGACCTGCGTCTATGAAGCACAAAAGGAACATCTTCCTAGAAAATAATAAGAGGGATATATTTAGTTTAAAAGAAACAAGTTATATTCTCATCAGGAAACAAAACAATAAATAAATAAATGAACAAACAAATGCAAATAATAATTTATTTATTTATTTTATTTATTTGCAGTTGTTTTACCAGGATAGCCCATTGGGCCAAGATGAACCCATTTTCAATGGAGTCCTGGGGAGAAAAGCTCCAATAACAGAGTACAATAAGTTTTACATTAGATTACAATACTTACAATGATGTAGCTTAGAGCATGACATTGCAAGTAGTATTGCTCCAGAAACAAGGTTACAATAGGTTTTAGGTTAGATTACATTATTTAGAAGTGATACAGCTTAGAGCATAATGTTACAAGTAGTACAGACTGGTGATGAATGTTACAGAAGATACATACTAGAAAAGAAAACATTTCAATATAAATACTGGGAGCCATTAACTCTTAGGAAGCTTGAATATATGACATATAATAATATATTTTTTGTAAATAGTTTAGTTAGTATGAGCAGAGAATGTAAGAGTTAGGAGAGGCAGCAAAAGGAAGTTACCAGAAAGGAGGGAAAAATGTGATTGCCAGTGTATATTATGACGGATGAGAACAGGAGCATTCCCACTGGGATAGTAGATATGACGGATGGGTGCAGGAGCATTCCCACTGGGATAGTAGATATGACGGATGGGTGCAGGAGCATTCCTACTGGGATAGTAGATATGATGGATGGGTGCAGGAGCATTCCCACTGGGATAGTAGATATGACTGGGTTAGTAGATATGATGGATGGGTGCAGGAGCATTCCCACTGGGTTAGTAGATATGATGGATGGGTGCAGGAGCATTCCCACTGGGATACTAGATATGAAGGATGGGTGCAGGAGCATTCCCACTGGGATAGTAGATATGATGGATGGGTGCAGGAGCATTCCCACTGGGTTAGTAGATATGATGGATGGGTGCAGGAGCATTCCCACTGGGATAGTAGATATGAAGGATGGGTGCAGGAGCATTCCCACTGGGATAGTAGATATGATGGATGATAACAGGAGCATTCCCACTGGGATAGTAGATATGACGGATGGGTGCAGGAGCATTCCCACTGGGATAGTAGATACGACGGATGGGTGCAGGAGAATTCCCACTGGGATAGTAGATATGATGGATGAGAACAGGAGCATTCCCACTGGGATAGTAGATATGACGGATGGGTGCAGGAGCATTCTCACTGGGATAGTAGATATGACGAATGGGTGCAGGAGCATTCCCACTGGGATAGTAGATATGACGGATGGGTGCAGGAGCATTCCCACTGGGATAGTAGATATGACGGATGAGAACAGGAGCATTCCCACTGGGATAGTTGATATGACGGCTGGGTGCAGGAGCATTCCCACTGGGATAGTAGATGTGATAGATGGGTGTAGGAGCATTCCCACTGGGATAGTAGATATGACGGATGGGTGCAGGAGCATTCCCACTGGGATAGTAGATATGATGGATGAGAACAGGAGCATTCCCACTGGGATAGTAGATATGACGGATGGGTGCAGAAGCATTCCCACTGGGATAGTAGATATGACAGATGAGAACAGGAGCATTCCCACTGGGATAGTAGATATGACGGATGAGAACAGGAGCATTCCCACTGGGATAGTAGATATGACGGATGGGTGCAGGAGCATTCCCACTGGGATAGTAGATATGATGGATGGGTGCAGGAGCATTCCCACTGGGATAGTAGATATGACGGATGAGAACAGGAGCATTCCCACTGGGATAGTAGATATGACGGATGAGAACAGGAGCATTCCCACTGGGATAGTAGATGAGAGTGAAGAGATTTTTTGAATATAAAGCGGTTAGAGATGGTACGAATGGATGGTGGTAGAGAGTTCCAGAGATGTGCTAGACCATAGGATAGGAGATTTTTCCCTGAGGGACGAGTTGGTTTGTGCAATTCTATTAGGTTCTGGTTGTTAGATCTTAGTACTCTGTTGGGTAGATGCATTTTAAAGGCAGAGGAAAGGGATGGGCACAGTAAGGGGTTGAAAATTAGCTTATGTGCAAGAGTCAGTTGGGTATAGGTGAGATGACTGGATAGTTCTAGCCATTTTAGTTTGTGGAGAGAAATACAGTGGTGGCTAGATGATTTGTGGCTAGTGGCGAATGTGGCGATTTTGTTGTAACATGAGGAAAGTTGTGTTTTAAGGGAAGATTGTAGGTTATTTAAGAGTGGGGCTCCATAGAGAAGGGAGGGGATAAGAAAAGAGGTAGAGAGAGTGATTTTAGTGGAGGGTGTGAGTTAACGATTTTGTCGGTAGAGCATGCCTAGTTTTTGGTGAGTTTTTTTGATATTTAGTTGAAGGTGGGAGTTGAATTTAAGATTACTGTCAATTTGGACCCCAAGTAATTTAGTCTCAGACACCAATTCCAGAGATGTGTTGTTATGACTAGTGATAGAAAATGTGTTTGTATTGATAGAGGTGACTTTAGAGGGAGTAAAAACCATTAATTTGGTTTTAGAGGCATTTAGTGCTAGGTGATTTTTTTCCATCCATTGTTCAGTGATTGAGAATGCATCTTGTATAAGCTTTTGCAGTGTGGGGATGGATGTGGCAGAACAGATAATAGTTGAATCATCTGCGTATTGGATGATATTTGCAGAAGGGATAGAATTACGGAAGTCATTTATGAATATATTGAAGAGGAGAGGACCTAATATGGAACCTTGTGGAACTCCAGTTGGGGTATTAAGGAAGGAGGAGGTGGCCTTTTTCCATTTTACTGATTGATATCTATTAGATAAGTAACTGGAGAACCAGTTCAAAGAGGAAGAAGATAGGTTGAGCTGAGAGAGTTTAGTTAGAAGAAGTTTGTGAGAGATAGTGTCAAAGGCCTTAGAGAGGTCAAGTAGGAGGGTAGAGACAATATGACCAGAGTCCCGGGCTTTATTTACAGTTTCCAGGAAGGAGAGGAGGGCTGTCATAGTGCTATGACCAGGTCTAAAACCATGCTGTGTTGGAGTTAGTAGGTGATTGTCTAAGAGATAATAACCCATGTAGTTCTCAAAAAGCATTGCATAATACAACACTTATGCCACTCTGAGCCTTGAGGCAAAACAGGAAGCTCTGTAAGCTGAATAAGTCAAAAGCAAAGGAGAACAAGAACTTGTCAGTGTCAGGTTACTTTTTCTAGAGCATGCATTAAAGATATTTTAGAAAATGTAAGGATTACAACTGAAATATCCCATTAGAGAACACACATTCTCCAACAGAGTATTAATTTACTAGAATAGTCAAGTCAGTGGCTTCACAGCATATTAAGTCATACTGAAGCACTGCCTAACAACAAACAGCCATCAAGTATTTTTCCAGTTTGTTTAGTGAGCATCATTAAAAAAATTAAGTTGAAAAAAATAACCAGTTACTTTGAACTGCCATTTTAATTCCTCCATCTGCTATACATGTTGTTTAGAAAGCTGCATTAGAAGGATGTGTATGTGTGTGTGTGTGTGTGTGTAATGCCCCATTTACTATATACTGGTGGCTAGAGTAGACTCATGGTGGTGTGGTAGGGAATACCTCAGGCTTGAACCCTGTACCTTGTATGCAGGTGTTAAGGGCCTGAATTCCCTACCCACCACCATTTGTAAAAAAAAAATCTGCAGATTTTTGCCTCATATTTGTTCTGTTCTGTTCCTCCTAATATCTGTGGTTTCTAAATATTTAAATGCTTGATGTTTGACGGTGCAGTGGTAGCATTGTTGCCTCACAGCTGTAGGTTCTCAGGTTTGATTGTTGGCTGGGGTGCCTTCTATGTGGGGTCTGTATCTTTTCCCTGTGTTTGTGTGGGTTTGCTTTTGTGTCCTCCCATGTTACAAAGACATGTCTGCATTATTTCTTCCTGGGCCTGTGCTGAAAATTGTTTTTTTTTTGTTCCAAGTCAAACTGTCCTGGTTAACACATGATAAATAAAAGTGACAGGCATTTGAATTTCAGACTTCAGGTTTCTGAATGTTTAATTCCTTACATATTTGATGGTGCAGTTGTAGCATTGTTGCCTCACAGCTGTAGGTTTTCTGGTTTGATTCTTGGCTGGGATGCCTTCTGTGTGGGGTCTGCATCTTTTCCCTGTGTTTGTGTGGGTTTGCTTTTGTGTCCTCCCATGTTACAAAGACATGTCTGCATTATTTCTTCCTGGGCCTCTGCTGAAAATTGTTTTTTTGTTCGAAGTCAGACTGTCCTGGTTAACAAATGTTAAATAAAAGTGACAGGCATTTGAATTTCAGACTTCAGGTTTCTGAATGTTTAATTCCTTACATATTTGATGGTGCAGTGGTAGCATTGTTGCCTCACAGCTATAGGTTTATCTGGTTTGATTATTGGCTGGGGTGCCTTCTGTGTGGAGTCTGTATCTCCTCCCTGTGTTTGTGTGGATTTGCTCTGGTGTCCTGCTATTTTACAAAGACGTGTCTACAGTATTTCTCCCTGGGCCTCTGCTGAAAATTGTTTTTGTTCCATCAGAAACAAAATTGATAGGCATTTGAATTTCAGACTTCATATTCTTCAGAAAATACATAGTAACACAACCTTTTATTCTAGCAATTCTATAAGTTTATAAGATGAATATTTGAAATTTGTCCCTATTTTGGGGACTAAGAAAAAAGACCTTAGGTGTCGTCCACAGCTTCAGGCTTCAGACTGTTAAGACACAATTTATTAATCGCTTAAAAAGTAAAGCTGACAGGATGTGAACTTCACTAGAATATGATGAACTGAAAAAAAGTTAAGTATCCAAGCAGTTGTCATCCACAGCTTCAATCTTCAGGCTGTTAAAACTCAATTTATTGAAAACTTAAAAAGTGAAGCTGACAAAATGCAAGCTTCACTGAAATGCTGAAATAATTAGCCTAGTAATTGACATCCACAACTTCAGGCTTCAAGTTGTTAAAGCACAGTTAATAGATCCTTCACATATCTACGTAGATTGGATTGCTCTTCCAAGAATTCCTCCTCATCAGTACATAGTCTTGAGACTCTTAAGATTTGGTTGTCAAAGATGTTATCAAAAATATGTCTTGGATGCATGCTCTGCCTGTGTAAGAAATGGTTTTGCCAGGTCTCTTTCCTATGCACCCCAGTAGAGAGACCCTTGAGTTTAAAATGAAACACTCATCCTCAGTCATAGATTTCTGAAGCCTGAAGCTGTGGACGACACCTAAGGTCTTTTTTCTTTGTTCATTTGTCTACCCTTGGTGTCTTTAGTAGTGGTGAGGAGAATTTATTTCCTATTTTTGGGACTGTATTCCCCCATTATTGGCTTTGTCCAGGTGTTTTGTGGTAAGGTTGACAGCTATGGCAAGAACTGAATTCACTGAATATGTTTGAGGGCTGTATTCCCTCATTACTGGGTTTGTCCAGGTGTTTTGTACAAAGAGGTTGACAGCTATAGTGAGAAGTTAATTCATTAAATGATAGCCATTTAAGTTTCAGTCTTCCTCTCTTTCACAAAGCAGCTGATCTGGCGTAGTTGTATGTTGCTCTGACTGTTTTGCACAGGGACCTTGTCAGTAAAATGTATGGTGGTAACACAGCATTTGTCTTTGACAAAGCAGATGATTTGGCTTAGTGGTATGTTGCCCTGACTGTTTTGTACAGGGACCTTGGCAGTAAAATGTATGGTGGTAACACAGAATTTTATTCTAGCAACTTTCCAAGATTATACAAGCAATGTTTAATGTGTCCCTGGTTTTTGGGCTTTTGAACCCCCCCAATAAATGTTAGCATTTGCCAGATTTCTTGTGCTGCGAAGTTGAGATGCAGTTGAGTATTGAGTAGATTTTACAAGGAACTGAGAGCTGCAGGGGAAGAGAAGTTTAGTGCTACTTATGCTGAGTTAGCTTGCATTGTTAATAGCACAACAGGTTGTGTACTTGTTGTTGATGCAAAAGGCTGTGGGTTCTACTCCCACAAGGGGTGGATGCTGCCGTATTGAGAATGTCCTCTTTGGTGAAGATACTAACTATGAGCCTGTTATCAGTTAGCCATCCATTTCCTCTTGCAATATTACTAGCTTATCATGTTTTTAATGTAATATAGGCAATTTATTCCTCAGGGGTAACAGACACTATTTTTCGATAAAACCATGAAATATAAAGGTGTTTGCTAATAGCAACCTCTTCATTAGTTACAAATTTCTTTAATGTGGAATTATTTAGATGACTTTTACTTCAGAGATTATGCATATTTACTGATAATGGACTGTAGAATTGTGCATATTTACTGATAATGGTGGACTGTAGAATTGTGCATATTTACTGATAATGGTGGACTGTAGAAGTCTGAGTAGACTTTTATGATGGAAATGTTCTGAACTGGGCAGTTTTTTCAAATGGGTGCATGCATTTTGTTTCATTGCTTACTGGAAAAATGTTCAAAACAAATTTAAAACGCCCTCTAACAACTGTACTGTATTGTACAAGGAATATAATTTAGTACAATCAGGAAGGTGTATCAAAGAGCACATGTTTCATATGCAAGGGGCCTATGATTTGAAAACAGCCCAAAATTAATCTTTATCTGCCACTGGCAAAATGTATTTTCTTTGAATGTGGGTTTCAATGCTGTTTCAATGAATGTGAGTTTCAAGGGCAGAGAAGTTTTAATGCTAAGTCTGTTTTCATTGTGAGACTGCATTGCTTTGTTTAGCAGATCTCTTAGTGTTTGTGCTGTAAAATGCAAAATAAAACATTCAAATGAAGTCCAAATCATCATAGAAGTAAAGCAGTATGCACATTAGTGTTTATGGTAAATGGAGTGAAATAGCCAAGTAATGGATCATTGGAATGGCTGCAGAGGCTCTATTCGATGATGATTCTGTGAGGGGGAAGGGCGGCAAACTCAGAGGCTCAGCTGAACTATACCTCCCAACTGTCCAGATTTTCAAAGAATGAATAGATTTTTGCTTCTTATTTTTGGTTTGTTCCTCATACAATTTGTAGTTTTCTGGCAAATCATTTAGGAATTAAGTCAATAAATAATGATACACTGAGTTTCAGACTTCACAACCTTCAGAAAAATGCATTCTAAAGTAGGACCTGTTATTCTATCAACTATCTCAGTTTATACAAGAGCAATTTTAGTACTGTTTATATGTTCCCCCAATATATTTGGCCTTGTCCAGATTTATTGCATTAACAGTTTGAGAGGTACATGCAAATAAATTGCTTTATAGAATTAGGCATAGCCAGCCTCTCAACTGTCCCTGATTTTGGCACAAAATGTTGCTCTTCCCCTGATAATCCCTCCGCAAAATAGCAATGTTGGAAGAAAACATGGAGGGTTTACAATTAAGAAACAACTGTAATAATCAAAGTTATAGATTACTTGAAATGCATGTAGATTCTTTTATTTTGTCAGCTGCTCAAGTTAGCAGTACTAATATTAAAGTGTCCCTTCTTTGACAGGTTCCCAGCTGTATTGTGTGGCTATTTTATATTTTTGCATCACATTTTTGGTCCATTTTTCATAAAATTGTGTTTTTGGCAAATTAGTGACAAATCATTAAAGACTGAAGTTAGAAAATAATGACAGACATTTTGAGTTTCAGATTTCATACCCTTCAGAAAATGCATACTAATGCAAGACCTATTCTATTATCTTTCTAAGTTTATAAGAGCAATATTTAAAAATTGTCCTTATTTTTGGGCCTTTGTCCCACTTCTATGTATGGCTTTGTCCAGATTTCTTGCTCTGAGGTTGAGAGGTAGGACAAATGTGTCAGGGCCATCACAGTCAGCCAGAGACATTTCAAATTGTGACATACTTGTTGCACCCCACTCCCCCATGTAGTGACTCTGGATGTGTCCAAGCAAGGCAAGGAGTAGTTATGCAGTGTAACATGTGCAGAGTGTCCCCCTATCCAGGGTAGACACAAGTACTACAGTGGCTTTTCATCTGTCCTTGATTTTGCAGAATGGTCTGGTTTCTGTCATATTTTTGTATTGTTGATTTATGCTTATTACTCAAAGTGCCTTTTGCTCTGTGTTTAAGTAGCAGTGCTTTAATGACCATAAGATAAGCTTGTCTGAGATCATAAGATGCAAGTAAGCTTTAATAAGCATACTGTTAAAGAATTGCCAACATTGAAAGCTTTTCTGTTGTTGCCATGCAGACAATACTTAACTAGATAATGTATAAGCCTTGGGTATTGAAGGACAGGATTACATTATTTTAAAAAGCTCATTACACTTGTTGGAGACTTTCAGTCATCTCTGCAGTCTTTACTCGTAAACTAAACAGAATGCCAATCATGTGTGGTCCATAACCTGTACAGTAATCCTTTAAGCAATGTATCTTGAGCTTATTTCTTGTTTGCTTTTCATTTTTTACTTTGATCATGTTTTCCCCATGAAACAAGTAGATAGTTGTCAGGCAGCAGGTCTTTTTTGGATAAGAAACATTTTTACAAGTGGGGGCATCACAGAGGTTTCTACTTTCAGCATGTTACTTGGTACTTTAATAAAGCTGAATATAATTTATAATTAGAACTGCAGTGCAAGGAGAAGTGGTTTGAGTTGAGTGGTGCTTGTTTTTCTTATACTTGATTTTGACTGGCATTCCAGTAATGTATTTAAAAAGTAATTTATTTTTTCATGCCTCACAACCTTTTGTTTCCATCTAGATATTAAGTAAGCTGTCATGCAGTCAATGCATTGAAATATTTTTATTCTTCTACACTTATTTTTGTCTTGATTGGACTCCCATAATGATGGTTTGGCACCCAGGGCAGCGTATTTAATTAAAGTTAGTTTTTGTGGTTTTGAGCATAACTCCTGCCCTTTCTAGTTGGTCGCACCCCTTCCCATTGACCCCACCCATTCAACTGTCTCTTGCAGCCCCCCTTTGATTTGAAGTCACCAGCTGCTACTGATGTTGCCACCACAACTGTCCCTGTTTTCATTGTCGTTACTAGCACAGGAGGTATGTCCACATTTTTCCTTAATTTTCTCATTTGGTCCACAATTTTATATCTGTAATTTTTCATCTTCACTATTACTTCAATACATATAAAGTGTGGAAAAGGGCAAACTTACTTTACCTGTATGTTTGTTCACACATGAGAACTGACTCCTTTGGAACATGTAGTGCCTGTGTTTTACTTTTCCAACATACATGACAATGCCAGTGAAGTTCATACATGTGCACTACCTGCAATATATGCAATGTCCTACTGTATCAAATGTCCTTGTCCACTGCGATCATACCTCTCAATTGTCCAAATGTTCATGTTGTGCTTGAGTTTAGGTCAGACGGCAGTTCTGTCCCTTGTAAAAATAGCGTGACCTTAGGAAAAAGGTACTGAATCATACTTAACAGTGGTTAATAGCAATAATTACATGTGGACTTCTTTTAATTCAACAAATGTATATTAAATTCATATTCTCTTATTCTGTCAACATTTCAAATCTATAGTACAATATTTTTAAAAGTGTCCCTAATTGCCCCTGATTATTTCTGGAGATCTCCCTAATTCTGATGAGTTTTTTTTCCTGATTCAGTTCAAAGTTAAAACTTGTTAGGCATCCCCTGCCTTTTCTATTCATTCCAAGCTACCGTTCACATCACTTTTGTTGTACCATTCACACGTACTCACTTAATGAACTTTAGGCTTGTTTACAATCCTGTGCGTACATTGTGCACATGAACCCTGCTGCGCCTCAGTGTGGTCATGAGCATGTGTTCTGGGTTCGAGCAGGGGCTGCTCAATGTGTGGAGTAGCTTGGTGTCTTGCATATCTGATTAGTAATAATACTCACCTTGCACATCTGGACAAATGCGTTTGCTTTAGTGCGATATGTATATATTGATAAGGATTGCACAAGCATGTTTTTTCTTTTTCTTTTGTTTTACTTTTTTTATGTCCTGAGATTTTTGTTTGGCGCACGCATAGTTATATGCTGATGTTTTCATGACTGATGTTTTGTTGTTGATGTTAGCAACATTGACATTTGGGTCAGCTGATTGAACGTAGTAGACCCACGTACAAATATGCAAGCAAAAAAGGTTACACAATCAAACCATTCAGTAAACTCTGCAAGAAAGACTCAGCCAAGCTAAAGTGTTCACTATGTAATACCTTAAATCTCCTGTAACAGAAGACCATGGGACATATGCAAATGAACTCTCAATGACATACCAATGTTTCAGCAACAACATATCATTTTTTTCCCTTTTTTGGGGGGGGTGTTCACAAGAACTGCTCAGTGCTTCTCCTTCGTACACCCATTTGACCAATTCATTCCTCCATCAGGACAAGAACAGTCCTGTCCATTCAATGTCCAGTGGAGGAGAGTGTCAAACATCAGGGTGCATCCAGTCAGATGATCCAGCAGATTGCCGTATCCCATGTCTTTTGGCAGTCTGTGTGCCCTATAGTTGCTGCTCTTGAGACCTGGCACCACAAATACTGCTCTCATACGATGTATGCACACTACCATGCATGGTCAATCTCTTGGGTAAGTGGCACATCACTGTTCCTCATGGGAAAGCTAGGCTTCTTGATGCTGATAATACATCTGAACTTGTATAGGTGTTAACAATGCAGGTAGCCAAGCTCCTCTGCTACCCATATCGGCAAGCTAGCAGCAAGCTCATTGCCATCTTCTTCCAAATCACTCTCCCCCCCCCTCCGTGCCCAGGCCACTATATGAGAAAAGGGTCATCTGAGGTCAAGTTGAGGTTCCATTCAGCAGGGTACTTGTGCTCATATATTTGATTCCACCCACGATGATCTGCATTCAGGAAAATAAATATTATTAATAGAACATCTTTCAGTGTCTTGCATGTTAAATCATTTTGGTTATCTAGCTTATTAAAACTTGTGATTTGTTTCAAGTGTGGATTATTTTTAGAGTCTGCAGTGTAAGGAAGGCTTCATTAGAATTCTAGAGCTTAAAGCTATGAATTTTCCTTTGTCCTTGATTTTGTATCTGTGTAATTAAACCAGCTGCACAGAGGATTGTTCTGATCCTGCTTTCCCATCAGCTCTACTTTTAACTTTAATACCTTTTACAAAATCATCAGGAAACGTCTGTCCATTTATTAATAGCTCATATGGTAGGCTATCATAATAATTACCTTAGCTAATATGTAATAATTCTACATCTGTATCAGATAAACACATGATTAGTTTCCATCTCTCAAATTCTCCAGGCGTGTCTCTGAAGCTGTTCTGCTCAGTTAAATGTTTGGATGTTGGGAGATTTAATTCCCTCACAATTCTGTTTATGCATTCACCATGCTGTCTGTAATAACAAACATCGGTACGTTTCCCATAAGGAAAAATGGAAACTTCATACATGACATATTTTCAGGAATATGTTTTACAGACTTGTAATTTTACTATGCAGCAAAGTTTCTTATTTCTTGAGCATAGAATGCAACCCCATGGCCATGTTATATGCATTTAAAACAGTCTTTTTCTGAAGACATAAACGTGGTAAAACAATAAGAATCAGGTGAGTGATGGACATTGAGAAGGTGAAATGAGGCAGTGTGCATCTTTGGTCTGTTATAACGTTATCTGAGTACCAATTAGCTTATTAAATAGTATATATTTAAGAATGTGGAGCAGAATGAGGCTGATTAGAATGTTAATGTCTTGTTTAAGGATAATTTTTTTGAATATGATTGTTATGTGCTGGAACCAAAAATATCATTATTAATACTAGTGAAAACTGGCAATCAAACTTGGGAGTTGCTACCACTGATTCAAAATAAACAGTTTTGATAGAAGAACTTAACATGAACAAAGTCCCCAGAAAAATCAAACCAGTGTTACTCCAAAAATATCTTCGAAAAAAGAGTTTGTTCCTTGTATCCCCCTTGCAAATGATTATTTGCAGCACAAGGAATAAAGAAAACCCTAGGTATAGAAAGCAACTTCACATGCACATATGCATTCACATACATGGACGCAGACACACACACACACACACACACACACACACACACACACACACACACACACACACACACACACACACACACACACACACACACACATGTTCTTCAGATGGGTAAAGTGTGATTCCTTGATCATCAATTGCCCAAGGCACAAGACACAGAAGGGCAGAACACTGATTGCATTTTTCCCGTAGGAAATCATTGGCTATGAGATCTTTAAAGCTGCAGATACTGTTTTTGAAAGATTTCTACCTGCTACAGCAGTGGTATGTATAGGTTCAGGAGGTGTGTGGGGAATGTACATACCCCAAAAAACAGATTACGTTTTTGGCACTTTTTTCTTTTGACTGTTGAGCTTCAGTGATTTGGATCATTAGGGTTTGGTGATCAAATGATCTGTATTGGGAAACACGCACACACACACACACACACACACACACACACACACACACACACACACACACACACACACACACACACAATCACACATGCATACAAACATACATGTACACACACACACACACACACACACACGCATACACATACACACACACAATCACAGTCATGCATTCACATATGCACACATACGTGTGCACACACACAATCACACTCGTGCATTCACATATGCACACAAACATACTTTTGCACACACACACACACACACACACACACACACACACACACACACACACACATACAATCACAGTCATGCATTCATATACGCACACAAGCATACATGTGCACACACACATGCATGCACACACACACTCACTCACATACACACACACACACACACACACACACACACACACACACACACACAATCACACTCATGCATTCACATATGCATACAAACATACATGTGCACAGACACACACACACACACACACTCATGCATTCACATATGCACACAAACATACATGTGCACACACACACACACACAATCACACTTGTGCATTCACTTATGCACACAAACATACTTGTGCACACACACACACACACACACACACACACACACACACATACACACACACACACACACACACACACACACACACACATACACACACACATACACACACATACACATACACACATACACATACACACACACACACACACACACACACACACACACACACACACAATCACAGTCATGCATTCACATATGCACACAAACATACATGTGAGTACACACACACACACACACACACACACACACACACACACACACACACACACAGGCATGCACATTTTCATAAATATATCTTTGAATGGGAAAAACGTCCTGCTTATGTTTATGGCATAATATCACATGGAGATCAGTGATACAGAAAAAAATTATATTCAAGTCAAACACTCAACAAAGAAGCTTTTCCAATCTGGGCTGTCTCCGAAAAGCAGGAATAGTTTCTTCAGACAATTAGCATTCTTGAAGACCAACTGCATTGAAGAATTATACTATCATGGTAGAAAACCTATTATCTTAGAAAACTTTGTGTCCTGATATGAATTAGTTGAGAATGACTTTTGAACCAAAATTCAAAGTCAAAGTAAACTTTATTGTCATACAGATCAACACAGAGGAAAAAGTGTGTATCACTGCATGAAATTCAATACTCAGGCTCGTACCATATGAATGACAGTTTACAGAAGGAAGATAGATTAAATTAATAAAAAAAAAAAAGATACAAAAAGTAAATAAAGTAAAACAAATTTACATCAGAAACACAACAAATAAAACAACAGGGACTCAGAAGAAATATAAGGATATGCAAAAAAAGAACAGTAAGTAAACTTACCCGTCAGGAATATCTACCATAAACTTACAGTTCACAGACTTCCTAGTGTATATAAAGACTTATGAAGTGAGCCCTTCAGAGAGTTTATGTAAACAACAGTGACATATTGCACACAAATAATGTTTTACCCATGTAGCACTTTAGGCTAAGGGTTTGATTTTCAGCAGTCTGATAGTGCGTGGGAGAAGCTGTTATGGAATCTGGATGTCCTGCATCTAATGCTTCAGTATCACTTCCTTGATGGCTGGAGTGTGAACAGTCTATGAGACGGATGGTGTATATCCCTCAATAGTTTTTGGACTCTGCCATAGCATCTGTTTAAATACATGTCCTGTATGGATTGAAGGTTGGAGCCAATGAGTTTTGTGTTCTGTTTAACAATCGTATTCAGTGCCTTCTGATCAGCTTGAGAGCAATTTCCATACCAGACAATGATGTTGTTTGTCAGTACACTCTCAATCATGGCTCTGTAGAAGGTGAGTAGGACCTATGGGGGGAGATTAGCTCTACGAGCTCTCCTAGGAAGGGTTTGTGCTCCAACTTAGGTCTTGCAAGATATGCACCCCTAGGAATTTAATGTTATTTACTATCTCCACTGTGGCACCATTGATGATGATAGGGGTGTGTGTTTTTTTCTTCTTTCTAAAATCAGTGATGATTTCCTTAGTTTTCCCAACATTTAGTTTTAAGTTGTTGTCAGTGCACCAATAAACGAGTTGGTTCACTTCCTCCCTGTAAGTCCCCTCGTCTTTCTTCTTGATAAAGCCGATTACTATGGTGTCATCTGCAAATTTGATGATTCTATTTGACTGATGCATAGTTGTGCAGTCATGTGTTAGAACTGTGAAAAGAAGTGGATTGAGTATGCAACCTTGTGGGACCCCAGTGTTTAGGGTGATGCTGTTTGAGTGGTGCATTCCAGACTGAACTTAAAAGCTTGTGGCCTTTCAGTTAGGAATTGAGGATCAAGTTGCATATTGTGTTTTCAATGCCCAGTTTACTCAACTTATACAGCAGTTGTTGTGGAATAACCATGGTGAAGGCCACGTTGAAGTCTATGAACAGCATTTGTATGTAACAGTTGTTATTTTCCAGTTGGTCCAAGGTATGATGAAGTATTAAAGCTATAGCATCTACAGTAGAACAATTTGGCCTGTATGCAAATTGTAAAGGATCAAATATAACAGGTAGGTAGGATGTTATAGGATCCTTGATCATTTTATTCAAAACACTTCATCACTACTGAGGTAAGTGCAATTGACTGGTAATCATTTAATGATGCTGAAGATGGTTTCTTGGGCAGAGGAATGATGTCAGTGGTCTTGAAGCATTTGGGCACATTTTCCTGGCTGAGAGATATATTGAAAATGTCTGTGAAGACTGGCGCCAGCTGATCAGCACAGTTTTTAAGTAGCTTCCCTGGCATCCTATCTGGACCAGCTACTTTGCCTGGATGAACCATACGTAGGTTCTTGTGTATTTCTTCCAGGTTGAGGAATAGCAATGTGGCATCTTCATTTGTTGGCAGTCTCTCTGGTGATGTTCTGTTTGATTCTTCAGATCTGCTGGAGTAGATGTTTAGCTAGCTTAAAAAGTCTGGGTTATCATCACATTGCATGGATGTTGGCTTATAGTCAGTGATTTTTGGATTTGGGTTATCATCACACTGCGTGGATGGTGGCTTATAGTCAGTGATATTTTGGATCTGGGTTATCATCACATTGAGTGGATGGTGGCTTATAGTCAGTGATATTTTGGATCTGGGTTATCATCACAGTGCGTGGATGGTGGCTTATAGTCAGTAATATTTTGGATCTGGGTTATCATCACATTTCATGGAGGGTGGCTTATAGTCAGTGATATTTTGGATCTGGTTATCATCACAGTGCGTGGATGGTGGCTTATAGTCAGTGATATTTTGGATCTGGGTTATCATCACATTGCGTGGATGGTGGCTTAAAGTCAGTGATATTTTGGATCTGGGTTATCATCACATTGCGTGGATGGTGGCTTATAGCCAATGATATTTTGGATCTGGGTTATCATCACATTGCATGGATGGTGGCTTATAGTCAGTGATATTTTGGATCTGGTTATCATCACATTGCGTGGATGGTGGCTTATAGTCTGTGATGTTTTGGATATGGGTTATTATCACATTGCGTGGATGGTGGCTTACAGTCAGTGATATTTTGGATCTGGTTATCATCACATTGCATAAATGGTGGCTTATAGTCAGTGATATTTTAGATCTGGGTTATCATAACATTGCGTGGATGGTGGCTTATGGTCAGTGATGTTTTGGATCTGGGTTATCATCACATTGCGTGGATGGTGGCTTATAGTCAGTGATATTATGGATCTGAGTTATCATCACAATGCGTGGATGGTGGCTTATAGTCAGTGATATTTTGGATCTGGGTTATCATCACATTGCATGTATGGTGGTTTATGTGTCTATATCATGTTATCGAAAGTTTACTTAATCGGATCAATAAAGGTCGAACTTTATTGATCGATTAAAACAAAACATAACATAAAAAATAAACAAATTAAAAAAAAACGAAATGGCGTAGGCAGGGGGCAAGCCCCCCTGCACCCCCCACACCTCCCCTACTTAAATATACCAACTCCGAGACCGCACTACATTGAGGTAAATGGAAATCTCCCCTTACGGAGATTTCTGTTTACTTGCACTATGTTCTTCACTTTCGATATTGTTGTGCTGACAATATCAGACTCGATATTGTCAGCTTACGACAATGAGAATTAGACCTGTGGCTTATAGTCAGTGATATTTTGAATCTGGGTTATCATCACATTGTGTGGATGGTGACTTATAGTCAGTGATATTTTGGATCGGGGTTATCACATTGCGTGGATGGTGACTTATAGTCAGTGATATTTTGGATCAGGGTTATCACATTGCGTGGATGGTGGCTTATAGTCTGTGATGTTTTGGATCCCTCTCCACAGCTGCCTGGGATCTTTCTGGTCAGAAAAGTGTCTCTGTATTTTTAGACTAGAGGCCCATTTTGCTACTTTCACACCTTTGTTCAAGTTAGCCCTGGTCTTTGTCAAAGCCTCTCTGTTTTCAGCCTTAAAGGTAAACTGTTTACAAGTATTACTGATAAGGCATGTCTGCAAAATAATTTGACTAAATTGACCATTTGGGCACAGGAGAATAATATGTTGATAAATACATCAAAAACTAAGCATATGAGATTTGGGAGATATAAACTGAAAGGTGAATATTTAATACAGCACACAGTGATTAAAACTGTAGAAGCATTTAAGAACTTGGGTATATGAGTAGATTCAGCTATGAGTTTTTCTAATCATATCAACCAATTGGCTAATGATAGTTAGAGAACTATAGGTTGTATAAAAATATTTATAAAGTCTAGGAAATCAAACATTATGAAGTGATTGTTTGTTAGTTACATTAGACCCAAACTTGAGTATGGAATAACAATATGGAAACCCTATAGGAAAACAAACATGAGTAAACTGGAAAGAGTACAGCGGAAATATACCAAGGGCATCCATGGATGTGAAAGTCTAAGTTATTATGAAAGACTAAAATATCTGAACTTGTACAGTGTCTCAAACAGATATCAAAGAGGAGATCTTATTGGTGTTAATTGACTGTTAGGTAGGGTGTGTTCAGTATAAATATGTCTGCATTTGCTCTGTTACTTTGTCTGAAGAAGTTTGGTGATATCTACCAAACAAAAGCGATTACTGTTTTATGTGAAATAAAGTGTTAGAAAAATATGTAATAAGTAATAGTAATATACATGCTTAATGCATTCGAGATTTAAAAGGGTTAATACATTTATTCTGTTCACACTGCATGAATCTGCACAGCCATTAGAAACTTAACAAGAAGCATTCTATTTCCTGCTAATGTCAGCAAATAAAAAGAAGTAATTCATTTCTGCTAGTGTCATGAAAATTAACAAAGGGATATTCATTTCTGCTTATGCCATGAGAAAACATGCAGCTGTTAGACGCTATTGATAAAGAAAACAATAGATGCTTGAAAGTTTAAACCGTAGTCAGCATTACTTGTACTGAAGCTAGAAATGTACCTTGAATCTAGGTAAAATGTAACACATGTATTAGAACAGTACAATAGAAGAATTGAAATGCTGAAATGGACTGACATAAACCCAAGGCCAGGTTGTTTTTCCCAAAATGTTTTGCAGAATGACAGATATTTTAACTTGGTCAGCAGTAAGTCTAACAATATTTTCTGTAGAACATACAGAAAGCTGTGTCTAACTACATTAGCAATAGAATGTAGCATTTTCTATGTGACAGGAAGAAAACTGTATAAGTATAACCTACTAATCATTAATTATCCAGACAAATCCTGTACATACATGCTTTGTCTCCTTGCTGCAAGTAATAAAGGGTGCCTTGGTTGAACCTAATGTGAATTGGTCTTTGAAGTTTTTTCCTTTGACAGATAGGTCCTTCGGACCGGAACCCTCTCTTCACCTCGGATCAGACGGGCCAGGTGGTTGAAACCGTATGGGGAAGAAACCAAATTGGTTCTTCTTATCTGAAAAGTCCCCCGACTGAATTGTCGTTCAAAAGAGGCCAGCCACTTTCTGATCTGCGACTGAAGGACGGGTCTCCGCGAATTGGTGATCAATCACATGGGCTCAGATAAGGTGAATCTACTTTTTTCTGTTTTCTGTTTTAGATCAGGAACTAGATGTGTATTGTTTTTGTTAGACTGTATTTTTCTTACAAGTCAGGGACAAAAAAGATTACTGTCTTGTCATAGATCAGGAGAAACAGAATAAGTAGGCAGTCATTCTGAAGAGACTATAACAAAATCTGTGGTACCATGTTAAAAAATTAAGAAAAGTTACGTAATGATCAAAGGGTAGAACGAAATGGGTAATAATTGCAGAAAAAGTCCCCAAAATCCGCCGTTAACTGAAGACGTAAAATACATGCAGTCGCAGCGCGCCGACAATATTAAATATTATTCAAAATGGGTTAATAAGTACGAGTTCAACAGAAAATTAGAAAAATCCTCGCTTGTCAAACTCAAAACCAATTCCAAAGGTCGGGTAAAAAAGCAATGTAAATTAGGAATTCCTCAGGCACACAGGTGGATTGAGGAAGTAAACCGTAGGGAACAAAAGAACAAAAATTCAAAAGCAATGTTTTTAGATAAAGAGGACAATAACTTAGTAATAGCATCAGCACCTCCGCCTCCCTTTCCGGAATATGAAGCAAGTGAACAGGTTAGTCCACCCCCACGATATCCTGTGGTTACTGAAGAAAGAGGCATTATGAAAATAAAACTGTTTATTAGAGATCCCATCGAGACCAGGTCTCGAACAAAGGCAGGTAACTCAAATGAAGGCATCGAGTTATGGCAAATGGTTAAGAATTCACGATGTATAAGTGAAAAAGAAGAAATATGCCCACTTATAGAAGTACCCAACCCTCAGGCAGGTCAGGACAATCAGGACCCAACTATTTTAGTGTATAGACCTTGGACTCTGGAAGACATCCGGAAAGCCACTGAGGGAATTCCCCATCCAAAGGTTAATTTTTAGAAAATTCTCAAAAGATTTACAAGGAATGAGGCTGAGTTATAACTTAAACAGAGAAGAGGTAGAAAAGGTAGTTAGACAAATAGTAGGGCCAGATTGGTATATGATTAGTGGGAACTGGAATCCCCGTGATGCTGCACAAAGACCCCTCCCACATAGCAGCGCAGAATTAGACACCAGAGTAAAAGGTCAGACAGACCGCATCTCTGAAAAATGGAAACCTAGGGCAGACTGGACTTGCATTAATCAATGCATCCAACAAGAAGGTGAAACTATTGACTGGTATTATGCCAGACTATTAGAGTGTTTTAATAACCACTGTGGAATGCAGGTTCCTGAAGATCAAACACAAGATTCCCCATATGAAGAGCAGTTAAAGAATGCATTTTTTAAAGGGCAGTATTGCACCTATAAGCAGTTTTATTACAAAACACATGGTAGATCATCATACAAGCAGGTTACAGTCATTACTTGAATATGCTAGGCATGCCGAAAGGCATTTTAATAGCAAAAAGAAAAAGAAAGCTCAAATATTTTCTGTAGAAGATGGAGCAGAAGTTTATGTAGTACAGTCCGGGAAAAAGGACAAGAAAAATGCACAGGGAAACAAACAGTCTGATCAATGATCAGAGGACTTTGAAGGGCGAAAGAAAAGGGGTGAATGTTTTAAATGCGGTAAAAAGGGACACTTGGCAAAGGATTGCAGGAAAAATAAGAAGGCAACAACGGAAGACAAGGAGGGTGAGGACTGATTATATGGTAGTCAGGAATCACTAGAAGGGGCTAGCGAAGAAGGGACAAATGAGAATGTGATAGAGAGAGAAGAGGAAATGCAGGAAGTAAGTGACAATGAAGAAGATGAAATATTAGACCTAGCTTTATTGAACTTAGAGCTCTGTTTAGCAGACACGAAACCAGAAGTTACACTCTTGGTAGAGGGGAGGGAAGTCAAATTCTTGTGTGACTCAGGGGCATCACGAACCCCGATACATCCCTCCAAACTGCCCGAAAACACAGAGATGCCTGATTACATATTGGTCAAAGCAGCTAATGGACAGCTGTATCGGGAGCCTCTCTCCCGTAACATTGCAGTAACTGATCCAGTTTCAGGATTGACACAAAAAAGCAAAATTGTTGTTTCTGCAAAATGCCCAGTAAACCTCTTGGGCAGAGACCTCATGCAGCTATTTGGTATAGCAATAGTCCCAACCATGCAGGGTATGGAAGCACAGCGACAAATTGATACCTTTGCAGTGCAATTGGAGGGTGAAATATTTTATTGGTACAGCCAGGACTTGGTTACAAATGGTCCAGGGGCTGTAACCGAAGAATTAATGAATGTAGCCGTCAGCAAGTTCCCCTCCCTTGACATTGATAAGCAACACCTGTTGCACTGTACCCTGTATTATTGTAATACACCAGGACCTGATAAGGAATATGAGCAAGAATTGTTTAAGAATCATGCAAACAGATTGATATTACGTAACCTGTACTGGGACACAGGAGGGAACAGTGTTGCCAGCTGTTAATTGCCCCAGGAGTTCTTTGGATTTTATAAATCTAATCGATTACCACATGTTAGCTTAACCAAAAACAGAAATATAGAATGGGCAGACCTAGGAGAAAAAGTCACGAGATGGGAGAAACAGACAGAACTAGAACTATCAGAAAAGGGAATACAAATATAGAAGTTGAATTGGATAACTCAGACCAACCCAGCTGTGCACTTACAGTCTGGTGAGGACAGCTGATTGACACTCTTGTTAAAGGAGGAAGTAAATGCCTTACAAAATATACCAGAGACTCTCTAGTCAACAGGAAAGTCAGATACAGGACTTATACATACAGCGGGACCAGTTACTATCACACCAAAGTCAGCATTCAGACCACAAAAAAGACAGTATCCCTTAAGAAAAGATGCAGAGGCAGGGATAAAGCCTATTATAGCAGCCTTACTTAAAGGAGGAATACTAGTAGAATCTGCCAATTCACCATGTAACACACCCTTGTTTCCAGTCAAAAAAGCAAATAGAGAATGACGTATGGTCCAAGATTTACAAGCTGTAAATGATGCAGTAATACCAAGGGCACCCACGGTGCCAGACCCACACACCCTGTTGAATTATTTAAAACCTCAACAGAAGTATTTTTCTGTGGTAGACATCAGCAATGCATTCTTTTCGATACCAATACACCCTGACAGCCAGTATTGGTTTGCATTCACATTTCAGGGGAAAAGGTATACATATACGTGACTACCACAGGGGTATTGTGAAAGTCCCAACAATATTCTCACAAGAAATGGCAAGCAACTTGGTGGGATTTACCCCACCAAGAGGCAGTCAGATTTTACTTTATGTTGATGACATCTTGCTGGCAGCCCCCACCCAGCAGGATTGTAGAGAAGATACCATAGCACTTCTACGATTTTTAGCCGCTGAAGGACATAAGGTAAATAAAAGTAAACTGCAGCTTTGGAAAAAACAAGTCAAATACCTGGGATATGTAATATCCAAGGAAGGCAGAACACTAGATGAGGACAGAAAGGCAGCAATTTTGCAAGCACCAAAACCCACTACCAAGAAGGAAATTATGTCCTTCCTGGGTACAACAAATTCTTGCCGGAGCTGGATTCCAAACTATGCTTTGGAATCTGCACCTCTGACTGACCTTATATATAAGAAGCCTATGGCAGCACAGGATTTGTTACAATGGACACCAGAAGCAGAATCTGCTTTCTGCAAACTGAAGCAGTTAATAGCATCCTCATTAGTTCTGGGATTACCAAACTACCATAAACGTTTTTTCCAAACTGTAGATTGTAAGCAGGGTTACATGACATCAGTATTAACACAGCAGCATGGGGATAAGCAATGCCCCATCGCTTACTATTCATTACAACTAGACCCAGTGGCACGGTCCTTACCCCACTGGGTACAAGCAGTAGTTGCAGCTGCAATGGCAGTACAGGCTTCAGCCTCAGTAGTCTTGTTCCACCCTCTCACCTTGAGAGTACCTCATGCAGTCGCAATTATTTTACTACAAGAAAAGGTGGCATATCTCTCCCCTGCTAGGCATCTTTCCTGTATGACTATATTGTTGAGCCAACCTCATATGACAATTGAACGATGCACAACTTTGAACCCTTCTACTCTGCTCCCGACCCCTGCAAACAGCACACTGCACCGCTGCCTGCAGGTAATTGAGCAAAAGACACTACCTAGAAAAGATCTCATGGATGTCCCCTTGGATGATGCTGAGGTGACATACTAGGTGGATGGCTCGTGCAAAAGGGGTCCTGCAGGACAGAACCTAGTAGGATAAGCAGTAGTTTCTGATACTGAAATTATAGAAGCAAAACCTTTACCACACAACTTATCTGCACAGGCAGCAGAATTGATTGCCTTGACACGGGCATGTACCTTAGCAAAGGGTAAATGTGTAAACATTTTTACTGATAGCCAGTACGCTTTTTCTACTGTACATGTTTTTGCACAACAGTGGAAAAACCGGGGAATGATAACATCTACTGGCAAACCTATCAATCATGCACAGTTTATTTTAGATCTTTTAGAATCTATTCAGTTACCTCAGAAAGTAGCCATTTGTAAATGCACAGCTCACACCAAGCAACAAGATAGGATTTCAAAAGGTAATGTGAGAGTTGATACAGCTGCAAAACAAGCAGCCACAGAAGTATTTCTTTTAAATGAGGAATTACAACCCTCTGAGATTTTAGACTTAGAAATGTTAAAAACAATGCAGACACTCACTACGCAAGCTGAAAAACAACGATGGGTAAAACGAGGAGCAATTCTCAAAAAGGGGCTGTACATCTCTAGAGAAGGGAAACCGATGCTACCATCTAATTTGTTTAGATATGCAGCTTTGTTGAGCCATGGGCAGTGCCATGTCTCAACAGGGGCGATGGTACAGCTGGTGAACCAGGTGTTTACAACGTACGGATTTACAAACTACTCTAAAATATTTTGTTTGATGTGTCAAATCTGTAACAAACATCATGCACAAGGGGCGATAAAGCCCAAGCAAGGGAGTTTCCCTACACCACCATATCCTTTTCACACTATCTGTATGGATTTCAAAGAAATGAACAAATGTGAAAATAAGAAGTAGTGTCTTGTCATTGTAGATATGTTTTCGAGATGGGTGGAAGCCTTTCCAACCAAAAATCCAGGTGCAGCCATGGTGGCAAAAGTACTTGTCAAAGAAATCATCCCTAGATTCAGCATTCCGGAAAGGATCTACAGTGACAATGGTACACACTTTGTAATCCAAACCATACAGCAGTTAAGTAAGCATTTTGGTATTTCTTTAAAAAAATCATTGTGCATACCATCCACAATCTGCAGGGCTAGTTGAAAGGAATAATGGTATATTAAAAAACAAATTGAGAAAATTGATAGCTGAGACAGGGAAAAATTGGATATACTGTTTACCCCTGGCACTGTTGAGCATGAGAACTGTCCCTACAGCAAAAGGATTGACTCCTTTTGAAAAGTTATTTGGAAGGGCTTACTATACACCCCAGTGGAATCTTCTCATCTCATCAGACCAGGAAGCTGATTTTATACTAGCTGAATATATGAAGAAAGTCATGAATTCTAAACATCTGTTGCAGTCAAATTCTGTTTCAGATAAAAAGCAAACTGAGACATCAGAAGTGGCAGTGACACCCGGGGACTGGGTGTGGATAAAAGTTGTCAAGAAGAAGAATTGCTCATTACCAAGGTGGGAAGGTCCCTACCAGGTGCTTCTTTTGACACCCACTGCAGTCAAAATAGCAGAGCGAGCTTCATGGATCCACCTGATGCCCTGCAAACTAGTTAAGAACTTTGAACTAGACAAAAATCTTACCTCTCCATCAGGGCCCTCAGCACAAAGTCTGGCTACAATGGGGGGTCAGATCAATAGGACTGATCCGTCTCAACCCCAGTGAAGAAACCATCGGTGCTGAAGGTCCGATTAGGGCAGAGAGTAAGAACACGTCTGAAATAAAGATGACAAAATCCAGTAAGATCCAAATGTACCTATTCGGAAGAGTTGGAGAAAACAGGAATGCAGAACAACCATTTCCTCGGAAGTATTGCATAACCATCCTGCTGACTGTACTAGTGACAATAATCTTTTTGTTGTGGCCATTCCTTTTCCCAGCCACACAAACTGAACTGAACAAGTGTGCAGAGTTGTACGCAGAGTGGCACCCAAACTTCAACACTTACCAGGCAATCAAATATGTGTATGCTGAGACCTTCAATGTTTCAAATTGCTGGATTTGCACAGCTTTGCCAACAGCATACGGGGGGTTATTGTTAACTTCAGTCCCCCTAGGAGCCAACAAGACCTGGGAAAACTTAGTCTATGATCCATCAGATGTCACATCACAAGATAAAGTAGCATTGCACTTGTCTGTTCAACAGAAGGGGACTGTGTGTTTTTACAAAAATGATACAGTTCAGGTGGGTTGGAGCAATTGCATTGTGACTGTTCCTTATAGATGCTACAATAAGACTGATAACACAGGATCCTGTTGCAACACGAGCTATGATTCATTTGTTGAACTGATGCATAGGACAACTGATGAAGTAAAACATAATGTTGACCTTTATAAACAACTGTCAATGATAGACAACAAAATGTTTCATCCAGAGCCAGGACATAGTAAAGTTACTACCAAAGTAGAAGATTGTTATTTTGTATGTGGTAGGAAAGCATATAAGTGGTTACCTGAGAAGTGGTCCGGCAGTTGTTATTTGGGGTACCTGGTTCCGGCCATACGACACACCGCAGTTTTACCTCAAGGGAAAATTCGGAATGTTTGACGAGAAATCAAAAGGCCTGTCAATCCAGTGGGGTAAATTAATGTGGGCTGGAAAAACCATCATGCTGTGGGCTTAGGGAAAAATGGACTTGAGTGATACTGTTATCTCGTGGGTAGGTGTATTGCCAGCATATGGAGCAACTAAATCAATCCGGGAACTGAGAAAATTGTCTAAACTTCTTGAAATAATGAGCAATGCAACCTTTTCTGCCTTACAATTGGTGACTGATGAACTGACTGCCATGAGAACTGTAGTGCTTCAAAACCGCATGGCTCTCGACTTCACCCTAGCGGCGAGAGGAGGTACATACACTTTGATCCAGGAGGAGTGCTGTTCATATATTCCTGACCACAAACATGAGATAGACAATCATCTTGAGGTAATTCAGCAGGTGTCAGCCATGACCAAACCAGGACCAAATCCATTGACAGACTTTTTTCCAGAAATTGTTTGGGCGGTGGGGCAGTATCCTGATGAACATCCTGATTGCCATCTGTGTAGGAATGATCCTACTGGTGGTATGTGTGTGCTGTTGCATCCCCTGCATGAAAAGAATGATTAAAGACATTATAGACATGTCAGTTTCAGAAACCTTATACCAAGGTGCTGAACTTGAAGAATTGTTAAAAATCTGAAAAAGCTTTCATAAGTTTAAACTGAATGACTCTCTTAACTTCAAATCCTGAGTAGGAAGAGGTTAGGGGAAGAAAACATTGTTTATGCTTATCTTGAAAGTAGAATAAAAGTATTAAAAGGGGGGAATGTTAGAAAAATATGTAATAAGTAATAGTAATTTACATGCTTAATGTATTCGAGATTTAAAAGGGTTAATACATTTATTCTGTTTACACTGCATGAATCTGCACAGTCATTAGAAACTTAACAAGAAGCATTCTATTTTCTGCTAATGTCAGCAAATAACAACAAGTAATTCATTTCTACTAGTGTCACGAAAATTAACAAAGGGATATTCATTTCTGCTTATGCCATGAGAAAACATGCAGCTGTTAGAAGCTATTGGTAAAGAAAACAATAGATGCTTGAAAGTTTAAACCGCAGTCAGCATTACTTGTACTGAAGCTAGAAATGTACCTTGAATCTAGGTAAAATGTAATACATGTATTAGAACAGTACAATAGAAGAAGTGAAATGCTGAAATGGACTGACATAAACCGAAGGCCAGGTTGTTTTTCCCAAAATGTTTTGCAGAATGACAGATATTTTAACTTGGTCAGCAATAAGTCTAACAATATTTTTTGTAGAACATACAGAAAGCTGTGTCTAACTATGTCAGCAACAGAATGTAACATTTTCTATGTGACAGGAAGTGAACTGTATAAGTATAACCTACTAATCATTAATTATCCAGACAAATCCTGTACATACATGCTTTGTCTCCTTGCTGCAAGTAATAAAGGGTGCCTTGCTTGAACCTAACGTGAATTGGTCTTTGAAGTTTTTTCCTTTGACAGAAAGCCTTGGATTTATTTGGGGATTCCAGTCCGTGTGGTACTTCTTTTTACTGGGTGGTCGTTTTGTTTGTTGGTCTACTTTAATTGATAGCTAGGTAGGTTTGCTGGTGCACTAACCATTTTAGCCACAGCCTGGGCACAATGTGACTCAAACTTTCAAAAATGATTTGCACAAAGATTCAACAAAACAATTTTCCACCATGGGGTCCATTACAAGAAGATACAATGTAAAAATAATGAAGCAGTTAAATAAGATCTATAAAATAATAATTTAAGATTAACTCCAGCAGTTACAAGAATGCAATTGTGAAAGATTGTACCGTGTATGATGCAATTTGCTACTTGTACCTTAGCAATCCAATGCTAAAAGCATTATAAAATAAGCTACTAGCTCTTTTTGTCTTTGTGGAATGTAACACTGTTATGCACATTAAATTTACAAAGTTAAAGTTGAAAGTTTAGAATTAAAACACCCACATGTCGACATCAACAACTTCAACCAGAAAAGGTAGTCAACACAAATGTCTACAATACACCATGCATGTGTGAGGAAAATCCTTCCTGCATGCAATTTAAAACTCAAAAAAAAAAGACAAAAACAGCATTTATTGCAGGGTGGGACAAGCCCCTCTGCATCTCCTACACCCCTTTGCTCATTATATATACTAACTCCAACATTGTGTAGTTCCTTGAGGAAGAGCAATATTCCCCAACCCTGGAGATTGCCAGTTTCAAACACCTGTCAGTCATCTGAGTTGTTGACTAAAGTGTGTCAACATAACAGTTACCAACCATTGGGAGTGTCAGCTAAAGTCACCATTCCCATAGATAGATAGATATAGAACTGTCCTGAAGCTATACTGCACAGAAGTAATAATCCTTTCTATCTGAAGCCTTTCAGGTTGTTTATCCAGACTTTTCCTTCACTGTAAAAGAGAGTGATCTACTTTTGCAAAACTTTGGCACAATGCTCTGTTTCACCAAATTGCAAGCAATGATAATACACGGTATTTCATGTTCCTCATAAAACACTTTATTGTGCAAATCAAACACTTCTTGCATCTATTTTTTAAACAGTTTTTATTAAGATTTTTAACAATACAAAATCAATTACTTCTTGCACCTATTGAAAGCCACATACCACATTTCAGCTCACAAGTTTAAATGATTTTGTGTTTAACACTTATTCTTGCAGTGGTCTCCTTCTGTTCATAGCTGGTCCTTCATATTTTCTGTCAACTAAAGTCAAATATTCTTTGTGCTTTTGGTAATATACTTTAACAATTTTTACCCAACAGAGCCAAAATCTTACTTATGCATGCTTCATGTTTCACAATAGTATTATATAATGTTTCTTAGGAAGCAAATGGTGAAACATTGTTCAGGTATAACACAGGATGGTGTATCTATGTCTATTTCCTCACCCACTCCTTTTTCATATATAATAAAGGTAAGAAAATGTAATTTTCTGCTTCTAAGACTATATATGAAACTTTGCCATTTCATTCTTCCCTAACATGTTCAATATTTTGCTATTAGAAGTATTAGTTTATTTTTGTTTTTCTACTGTACTACACTCTGAAATGCTTGTTTAATATTGCCAAAATTTCCACAGCTGTGACATTTAGCCTCTTTATATTTGCAGACTCGTGGACCATATCTTTTAATGTTATTTTGATAAAACTTTTTTTTTACCTTTTCAGGATTGGTCTACATTTCATTTTTGTGGTAATGCCAACACGTGCATCGTACATCCTCAGCTTCTGCATATCGATGTCTGTGGCCTTCATTCTCAAGGTAATCTTCTGCGCCTTTGGAAAAGATTAATTTGATTGCAAAAGCAATGTCACTGCTCCTACACAAACTCAACTGATATGTAATATTTCACTTCATCACCATGGTCTATCACTATTTCATCTAGACCTCTGACATGTGTTGTTAAAGTGAAATCTTTCTGCAGTTACCAGCAATTCTGTCTCAAAATGCCCCTTCATAATTGTCACTCTGGTTACAGGAACTTGTAATTTTTGTATTGTGTGGATTTTACTGCAACTGTTAGTTCCTGTGTGGTATATGTTCTCTGTTTTTATCCATTTTATGTGGTTTTGGCTTATGCTGAGTCAAATGGACTGCATAGCACAATAAACTCAGCTTTGGAAGCCGTGAGGTCTGCCATTTTACTGGCTGTTTGTTTATTTTGATTTTTGGTTACAGGATTTATCTTTATGAATAAGTAGCTGAAGCAGGTTCCAAAGTAAACATTATGTGGGCATATCCACAAACTGTGTAATGTCACTGCATACACTGCATGCTGCTGCAATAGTAAGTCATTTATACATGCATATTCATAAACTGTGTAATGTAATTGTAAGTCATTTATACGCGCATATCAACAAATTATGTGATGTCACTGCATGCTGCTGTAATAGTAAGTCACTTATACACGCATATCTACAAAATAGGTGATGTCATTGCATGTCGCTGTAATAGTAAGTAATTTATATATGCATATCCACAAATTGTGTGATGTCACTGCATGCTGCTGTAATAGTAAGTCACTTATACACGCATATCCACAAAATGTGTGATGTCACTGCATGTCGCTGTAATAGTAAGTGATTTATACATGCATATCCACAAACTGTGTGATGTCACTGCATGCTGCTGTAATAGTAAGTCATTTATACACACATATCCTCAAACTGTGTGATGTCACTCCATGCTGCTGTAATAGTAAGTCATTTAAACATGCGCACACACACCCACACACACACACACACACACACACACACACACACACACACACACACACACACACACACACACACACACGCACACACACACACACACACACACACACACACACACACTTGCACGCACACACACAAATGCTCAATTATTTATGCATACAAAAAAAAACACTTTCTTGTTGGTTTACATTTGATTCTTCCCAAGGGAGCCAAGGAAAATCTTCTTGACACCTTTTTCTTTGTGTTGTAAGTTTTACCGAGAAACTCAAGTGTGCACATCAAAGCAGATCTGAAAGCATTTTATTGCCATGCAAAATTTGAATGAATGCAGACTGTTTCCTGTACCCATAAACGCTGTCATTTTATAGGACTACATAACCTCATTTTTTTGCATAGAGTTACATGTACTGCTTAATAACCATAAGTAAAGACTGCAGAGAGGCAATAAAGGACCTGTCCCAGTTTTCGTTTATAATGCATTTACATTGTTTATGTTGACTATTAAATGATATCTCCATCCAAATGTCAAAATTTTCTCATCACAAGCTGCATTTTATTCTCTTTAATTCAAATGCATTACTGTACACATATAAACGGTTTAAGTATGTTTATATCTATTTCATGTTTGCATTTATTATTACAACCTCTGTGCATTCCGTTTTGTCTGTACATGAAAACTTATTTTATTGCCTTCTAGCATCTGTTGTATCATCTAATACCTTACAGAAGCATTCTAGAAGTCAGTGTTTAGGTAAAGAAAGGCATTACCAATCTTTGCCCCTAATTTCAAATACAAACAAGTTCTGTCCAGCCCAGAGCAAAGCCCACCCAGATATCAGTCACATCTGTAGCTGATATCATGAGCAAGTTGTACCTCTGGTATCCCAATGGATGGCATCAGCTAGTCATATGATGTAAAGGGCAGTACCAGGAGGGGCTCCATGGTCCTAAGGCAAATGTCCTACTGCCATCATACCTTGATGACAACCAGATGCACTTAATGCTGGAAGACTGTGGGGGGACCCATTCATGTAACTCGCAGAAGAGGAGTTTTGCTGTCATCCAAAGACGTGGCCAAAGAAGTCACCGTCAAGACATCTTCTCATCCCTGAGATAGACCTGATGATCACTGATGACCCAGCACCAGTCACATGATCTGGCAAGTATGGTTACCATATTACAATAGACCACATGCAGGCAAGCAAGTTAGGAATGTGAATTCAGTGGAAAAGACTTTGAACTATGATAGAAACAGAGTGAAAGAAAACAAGATTACTGGTAATGTACCTCTGCACTGCACTGAGCACTCAATGGTACATGGCAGCAAGTGGGGCAGGCAGAGAAGAGTTCATATGGTGAGCTAACACACTCCATGTGCATGACAGGTACATGTCCATTTGGAGGGTGGTCACCAGAGCAGAAAACATAGCACAAGGGCATGACAGTGCTGCACAAACTTGGACATTGATAACATGTCCATTCCTGCCATTAGTGCTGGACAGAGTGAGATATCATCAGGGTCCACTCCATGGAGGCTTCACCAGGCCACTCACTCTGGCTCCCACAGCTCCACACCATTCCGGTCCTCTGTTGGCTGATGGATTACTTTACTTAGCTGTGACTATCATACCGCTAAACCTCTTAGAGCAAGAAATTGGACAAAGCCTAAAATAATTGGGGAACAAAGGCAGAATAATAGGGCCAAATTTTAAATATAGCTCTTATAAACTTAGAAAATTGTTAGAATAACAAAGTTTGTGTTAGCATGCATTTCTGAAGGATATAAAATCTGAAATTCAAATTTGTGTTATTATTTAGTGACTTCAGTCCTCAGTGATTTACCAGGAAAAACACAGATTTTATGAGGAATGTACAAAAAATTTGAGGCAAAAATCTGGACATTCTGCGAAAATTCAATCAGTTGAGAGGGTATGGTGGTGACTGACAAGGCCATGGATGCCATCCATCTACTGACTCCTAATATGGGGCACCACATCAGAGTTCTTGTACATTTTCCCAAAGTGCTACACTATCCTCATCTCTCTCACTCCTAGCCTTAGTAGAATTTCACATCTCCTGATACCTGCAGAATTCTTGCCTGAATAGCTTTTGCCTGAGCTAAATTTCTGAGAATGCATTTTTCCAACATACCTGTAAGCAAACGGATCTATCTCAAAAAATATAAAACTTGCAGAAAAGTTAAAAAGTTATTCAGCACACACTCCTCTTCTTAATGGGGAAATTAATATGTCACCAAGGCATTCTGGTAATTTTATGCTGATCAAGTAATTACATAAATGGCCAGATTCAATAAAGCCTAAACTGTCCATTTATACTATGTGCGTGGTGCGCTGCACACATGGTAACACACAGTTTTAGATTCAGTAAGTGTTCATGGTGTATTGAACCGTGCAAACAAGGTAAACACCATGGCATGCTAATTACTGCATAAGCAGCTGAATTACATGCTAATCAACCAATGCAAGATGGAGGGGCTATTCGACAAGCTATAAAGCAATCATGTAGACTCAGTCCAGGTTTTCCTGTGAATTCTAAAACCTATTGCAATACAGACACAGAAATGAGTCTACACAGAAACAATGTTAAGGACTGCTGTTGCTTTAATTCAAGTGTGTGTGTGCAACAGGCTGAGGTCTATGCTGCTGCTGCTGCTAATTGACCAAGGCCAAAAAGGAGAGTTTTCAGATCTCATTTAACTTATCACAGTCTACATGACATGGAAATTGTAGAGTGCTAAAGGGTGGATAAAGACACACTACAGGAACTCTGCAACCTCCGTCATTCTCAACTCAAAGCCAGAGCAAACCAAGCAGAACCCATACCAGTGGAGAGAAATGTATGTGTAGCACTTAGAATTGTAGGTACAGGAATCTTTCAGAGACCAACAGGAGACGTGCTAGGGTGTCACAAGCATCAGCATCCAGGATCCTCCATCAATATTCCTGAATGATATGCTCCAATATGCCAATGTCCAAATATATTTTCCCTGTACCCCTGAGGACAGGACTACAAATATGCAGGAGTTCTACCCTGTAGCACACTGCCCTGAAGTACTGGTCACCATAGATTGCACACATATAGAACTTAAGACACCACCCAGGGAACAGGGAAGGCTCTACAAAAATAGAAGGGGCTTCCACTCTAACTGCCAAGTTGCATGTAATGCCAAGGGAATCATCTTGAACATGTGTGCTGGCAACCCAGGCAGTTACCATGACTCACATATCTGGCACACCTCCCAATTGTATCAGATGTTCACTACGGGGATATCCTAAAGGGTCATTTAATGGGGGATGCAGGTTATGCACTGGAACTGTGGCTGATGATACCCATCAGAAATGCACACACCCGCTGAAGAACACCATAACAAGGCACACACTCAAACCATAAATATAATAGAGCATGTGTTTGGGCTACTGAAGTCATGGTTCCAGTGCCTAGATACATCCGGGGGAGCCCTGCAGTACAGTCTACTTACATGTACTGAAATATTCACTGTATGTACCATGCTTCATAACATCATCCTGAGAAAACAGCTTCAGCAGGATCATCAGGGGGAAGGGGCACGCATCCCACCATCAAGGGCAAGGTCACCACGGCCACATGCAGGTGAAGAGTCAGAGCTGCTGTGGGTGTAGGCAGACATGGATGTGCTCAATATGCCCTTGCACTGGCTAAGAGGTAATGCATAGCACATTCGCTCACCACCTAGGGGCCTAAAACCTTCCACCTTCCACCTTCCTCTTATGTGCACACATATATTAACATTGATTCCAGCAACTCTCACAACATTTACTTCCCCATGTATTGGCTGTGTACTGCTTGCATCAGACTGACTCAGCCCTGAACTAAAACAGTTGCAGCTGTTGGATTTACATGATAAGTGTTGAACATGGAGTGTAATGTTTAATAATACACATGTTGTTACTTGGTAATGTAAACTAGTAAAGGCTTATTTGTACAGAAATGACATTAACATGTGATAACAGAGACTTATGTGACTCATATGTGTCCATTTTCAAGTGGTAGGCCTCAGGTATCAAAGATTCACACAGTCATAGCTCTCATAAGTACTGATGGGTCACCACATGCCCTCAGTTTATACTTTTGTACTGCAAAATCATTCACGAGAGAAGTTAGAAAGTAATGAGATACATTTCAGTTTCAGACTTCGCAACCCTCACAAGATCATTAACAATACTGGTGTAAAAATATTTCATTCCATTAACTATCTAACTGTATAAGACTAATATAAGTCAAAGGTACAATTACCAAATCAACATCACAAATCCAGATATGCTAAGCATTAAGTCAGTTTTGCACCCTGTGCATCAGACACAAATGTTATGCATCCCTGAATCCAAAAGATAGAAAACAGGGATATGGCACAGTTATCAACAGTTGCACAGGGTGTTGTGTGGAGGGCCAGGAAGCCTAGGCTGATACAAAAGGTCAGTGAATATGTGTGTGAATAAGAGAGAGAAGCAGGCAGACATTTGGATAAAGTAACAAATGGCCAGTAAGATAAAATGAGCTTTAAGCTTCATGGCTGAACCATGTAACTGTTGTGTGTGTGTCTGTATGAGTCTTTCTGGTGAAACTGGTGTGTGAGTGTCTGCATGACCACAGTCAAGCTCTGTGCTAGCTCTACATCTTGCTATTTTGGACAGGTATGAACCATGCAGGGTAGAGGTGACAGTTCATCATTGTTATACCCAACCACAATAACTAGCTCTGCCAGGAGTTACACTGGCATATCCATGCCCGCTGTCAGATGCACTGCTGCTACCTGAATGTGACTGATGTCTGCTGGATGAGTTCCCCTCAAGAGGATGCCCAGGACCACACCCACATAGCTTGCCATGTCTGGGTGTGGACACCTCAGAGCTGTGGAAGTAGTGCCACTTATAGGAGCATGATCGAGCACAGCCACATCGGCTAACAGCAGATGATATGGCTGACCTACACTTACGAGGATACCGCCCCCTCGCAGACATTCCATCACAGACACCGCCCATTCCAACTTATCATTCATCTGATGCACTGATTCGGCAACACAGTGAAGGCAGTCAGGTATGTCAATCTGTGCCACATCTACATCTGAAAGTATTTCTCTGTAGGACCTATGAGAATGTGCCTTTGCCTCTATGATGACTCTAAACATATGTCAAGTGGTATGGGAAGACACACCTGAATCAGGTGGATGATGGACAGCAGATCTCCTCCAAGCAACCTTAGAAACCCTCCTGCATGCCACCTCACCCACACTTTAGCTGTAGCCAGAGTCAACAGGCACTTAAACTGCAGTAACCACACTTCCCTGATCGAGTGTCTCACCTTCCAGCTGTCCAATATCTGAGGGTTCACTGGAAGGGGTAGGTGTAGGCCTACTGACTGTGTCCATTGGAATTATAGGGGATGGCTGAATGTCAACCTCAATGGCAGATTCAACCTCTGCACCCCTGACTGTGCCTCTGTTTGGCCACCATCATCATCATTAGACTCTGTCGATACTCTGACATCAGGTGGTAAGAGTCTTACATTTCCACTGTCGGGATCACCTGTGATAATAAGTAACAAATGGATCTACTTCAGCAGATCGAACACATTACAAGTTCAAACCAAATATGGCCAAGACCATATGTTCGAAATTGTAACAGTTCGAACACTGAAGTAAAAAAAAAAAAAAAAAATTAAACTGCTGTAGCAGGGGGGGGCTACACCCCCTGCACCCCCACACCCCCTTACTTAAATATACCAACTCCGAGATCGCACTACACTGTGGAAATGGGAACTCTTCCCGTTCCACTCTGTACGTGGATCTCCATTCAGTCTGTTCAGACTTTTAAATGTTCGAAGTTATGGTCTCTGCCATATCGTCTTCGAACATTTAAAAGTTCGATCTACCAAAGGGGACCTGTAACAAAGACGGGAACTAAATTAACAACTACACTAATATAGTCAAATTATGCTAACAGTCTAACAGTGGTGCCACTACTACAGGCAGTACAGCAATTCTCACAACAGTCCTGACACCCACATCACACATATGGATAAAAATTATAATATTTCTTCAAACTGCTCATCACCAGTGACAAAGAAGATATTTGGCTTACTATGTGCAGTTGATGCTACGCTTTCCATGGAAGATGGTCCTGGAAGAAGTTAAGCAAAATTTAAGAATAACATCATCACAATTAACATCAAAACTGGAAGGGGGAAAAAAACTTTTTTGCTCTTTGTATGTCCATTAACTACACTTTCAACAAGAACTTGGATGACAAGTCCAACCTAAGCCCATGTGTAATCAATCAAAATCTGTTGTTAACTGTAGAAATCTACAATCCCCCCATCCAATTTATTGTTAAACAGAATGAAGGTATTGCTGTAAGTATTTTACTATACAACAGTATTTAACAATTGAGATATATAAAGAATCAATTGCAAATAAAGAAAAATGGACACTGAAGCACAGCAACAAATTAAAATAAAAATGGCTACAGCATTCACAGAACAAGGTAAGCACTTTCACAATAGAATATCGCTTCATCAGACCATATCCCAGTAACAAACTTCCCATCAATTTATACCAGCAAAAACCAATCAGATCTAATCAACTAAATCCACCCACTCAATTCACTAAGCGGATAAAGTCCATAAATCTAACATACAAAACATATAATATATATATATATATATATATATATATATATATATATATATATATATATATATATATATATATATATATCAGGTCTGAATACATAAAATTAAATGCATATAAAATATATAATTTTCTACGTAATTTACAAGCTCTCAATATTGGTTTTAAAGAGACCTAACCATTTAATCCAAACTCCCTATCAGTCTGTCTGTAATCTAAGGATCTAAGACAGTTGCAGTCTCTCCGTTTTATTATTCAGATTCCCTAAACACTGTTTTTTAAAAGTTCTATAAATCACCAAGAATCTAAACTGGTGTAAATTCCCTCTATCATCCACATGCTTAGCCAGAGCATTACATTTACTATGTATCCTTATCTGATATAAGTGCTCCCTTATACATTGCTTAAGACTCTAATTTGTCCTACCAACATAAAAGGAAGTGGAGGAAGTGTTTATAATACAGGATATTCCACAAATGTTTTGCTGTTCTTCCATTTCCCATTATATTCATTCCCACTTATAACACTTTTGATAGTTGAGCTGATATGAATTATGTGCATTAGGGGTAAGACATCCTTATTGTGTTTTCAGATGTATGACTGAGGGTATACTGTCTACTACATTTCTGTAAGTATAATTCTGCTATCTGGACTTGGATGGCCTTCACAATTAAATGCACAACTGGATATATCTACAGGAACCTTGTCAGGTCACACACATGCATATGTAAGATGTCAAACTGTCACTGTCTTTATGATTGATCCCTGACGATGCGTGAGCAGCACATCTTCTGTGGCAAAGATGGAAGACGACCGCTGTGGAAGAAAAGGTTTTGTCCATTATGCTTAGGTTTGAATACCACACTTTAAAAAGCAATTTTATCGGTGCATAAAGCCAAAAATAAACGTGTCAGCTTATGGCACTTATGCTCCCAGTGCCTGTCTGCAAACCTAACTCACCTAACAGTTACCTTTCAGTTTTCAATATTTATTTCCAAGGTACAACAGCAAACACCCCTCAAACTAAAGCCAAGTGTCTGATTAACCTTCCAATTTTAAACATTTATTTCCAACCTGCTTAACACTGCTGCTCTCCACTTAACATCGCGCAAATATGGTTGATATCATTTCTCAGGTTGTCTACTACCAGTAAATGCAATAACAGGAATTAGCCAAAAATCATTAGTTGCCATTTGTCTAGTTCAATGTTAGACATGACTGGAGTTGAGGTGAAGGTGCCAAAATTAGGGTACAAAGACAGGGTGTTTGTAAGTCCAAGATATTTATTGGACTCCTGGTAAAGCACCATAGCCAAAGTCTTCTGCAGAGGGACTATTTTGGCCCCCAGTATGAGTCTGAGGCTTGGAGTAGTTTGGCTCAGGCTATATCCAGTGCTACTGGCATCCCACACACTGTAGAACAGTGTAGGCATCATTTTAATGAACTACAGTGGTGCAAGATGGATACCCTCAACCAGTGGTTGACTGAATTTCAAACTGCTGACATCCCGCAGCTGTGTAAATATGATAATAACAGGCTATCTGTAATACATAGAAAGCTAAATATAGGCAATACTGCTATGTATAACGCACTTCTCTTTTCTGTCCTTTCCACAGCTAATGCCAGAATAGAGTTTAATCACCAGGCTCTTGCTGATCGAATCGAGACACTAAGGGAAGCAAGTAGTATGTATGTAGCACAAGAGAAGTATTATTGTAGCTTCAAAAGTTAAAGATAGATTCTTGTTTTTTTATACAATTGTAGAAAATTGAGCATGCATAGCCTAACTGTAAAAGCAAGTATCCATGCATTAGTCTGTAGCACAAACCAACTTTAGGAGTCAAATATAAGACTGTAGTCAGAGGTTGTGGGTTCAAATACCATGAGTAATAAATATACAATACTGCATTTATTTAATAATATTACATAAAATTAAACTCTATACAAGTGACATAATGTCCTAACTGTAATCTTTATAACTATTTTACACATATATATATATATATATATATATATATATATATATATATATATATATATATATATATATGCACATTTCAAGGATTACTTTCAGCAGTCTACAGTTATAGTGTGTAGTTGTTAGAACATATACTAAAATGTAATACTTCAGATAAAATAGTTGTATAATTGTGTAAATACATTGTATGTCACATATGATGGTACTAATTTTATTTTTTTTTTCTCTCTCACCCCAACCCTTATGTCTTTTTTTTTTCTATTATGTGTCACCAAAATGTCACCATGTCATCCATCTGTAAGAAATCACTAAATGCTTCACAGCACAGTGAGGTAGGCCAAATCCAGTGGATCAGCCTGTCCCCACTCCACTAGCTCCAGCACATCTGGGACCCAACCTGGTTGTACTGTCCTGGCAGCTGCTGCTGTGGTACTCTCCAGGAGCAGTGGCAGAGGTGGGATTTCATCTCCCACCGGGAGATGCCAGGGTCAGTGCATAGGCGTGTGCGCTGCACCATTAGTGTGTGCCTATCTCAAATGGAAAGGCTGCTCTCCTTCATGGTACATAGGAGGAGGAGGAGATGTCAAGCATTCCAGATGCCAGTGGAGTAAGGGGGCAGTGATGACAGTCCAGTGGGTGAGGACTACATTCTCACTGTCTCCATGTTTGAAGAGCATGAGCCTGGGTTGTCTCTTCCCTCACTCAATCATGGTACACCACATAAATTAATAACAAGTGTTGTGTGATATGCAATGCACATCAAGCTGGTAACATGCAGAATTAGAACTATCTTCACAGATGAACATGCCCATTCATCCATCAACTGACCCTGGGAACTATCAACCCATAAGCCTAACCAGCCTTTTCTGCAAGGCTATGGAAAGAATCATAATGGACATCATCCACAAGGACATAGGTGACCTTCAAACTCTTGACCTGTCCTACTTTGGTTTTGTCAAGGGTAGATCTTGCTTATTAAACCTAGTGAACTTCTTTGGTAATGTCACCAAAGCCCTGGATGAGGGAAAAACTGTACATACCACCTATCTTGATTTAGCCAAGCCCTCTAACACAATCCCCATTCAGCTATCATAGAGAAACTCTCCCATCTGGGGATTAACCCATATATTACTAGATGGATAGCCAACTGGGTCAGCAACAGAATACACAGTGTCAAAGTTGGGGAGTCCACCGGTTGCCAGTGGAGTACCTCAAGGATCTGTGCTGGGCCCTCTACTGTTTAAAAACTATTCCACCGAAGTCCAGGCAAAGGCAGATGATCTGTGGCTTACCAAGTTTGCAGATGACTGTAAACTGGGTGCAATAATACAGAGTTCCTCAATGATGTAAACCTATTACAGAAAGGGCTGTCACAGATAAATGATTGCTGCCAAATGCATGGACTGAAACTTAACACAAAAAGAGCCTCATTGTCCCCTTTGCTGAAGAAGTAACCCCTGCTAATAATGATATAGATAACACCCCTCTAAGCTCAAGCTCAGTGGTGTGAGACTTGTGAACACAGGATGATATCAATCTAAACGTCAATCAGCATGTGTCCATAGTGGTAAGAAAAACATTCTACATTGTGCACCTCATAAATAAGGGCATTGTATCCAACAGCAGAGAGGTCACAACTCCACTGTACTCTACCCTTCTCAGACCAATAATTGAGTATAATGCTCCCTTTTATGTGCTCCTCACCAGACACCTGCAACAACTGGAGAGACCACAGAGGTTTATGACTAAGAGAATCCGAGGCTCCCTAAATATGACATGCGTGTAAAGATTAAAAGCCCTGCCACTGTACTCACTATCATACAGACTGCTGAGAGGCAAACTGTCCCTGGCCTATAGAGCATTCTTTGACCTTGCCCTAATAGAAATTCTGGAAGTCCGCAAATCAAAGTGGACAAGAATAACTTGGTCCAGAGATCTCAACCTAGCCTGTGACATAAACAGAAAATGCTGGAGAGACAGATTTATCTCCCAGCAATTACTGCTCCTCTGGAATAGGCTCCCACTCCATGTGAAGCATTGCTCCTCAATGACCCTATTTAAGTGCAAGCTTGACAACTGGATGAGGGACCATAAATTCATTCCAGGTGAGGAACCTCTGTCCCTCATGGGCAGGGGCAGTCGGTGCTGATCACAAAATCACTCTGCTAACAATGACCATCTAACTATGGTCAAGAAGGGTACTCAGGTTTGTAAGGGCTAGGCTTGTAAAAGCCCTAGGGCCATTAGCCTAGTAATGTCCTATGAACCTATGCAGGTCTCCCAGCATCTTCTATGCAGCATCCACTGCTGATGTCATCCACAATACATTGTCCTGCCGCCTTGTAAAAGTCAGACATGTGCCATGGCACTTGCATAAAGTACTGGGCTCTGTGTTCTGTGTACTTAGATAGGTAGGAGTGTTCTGTTCTCACTGCAGTCAACTCTGTGTGTTTTGTGTGTGTGTGTGTGTGTGTGTGTGTGTGTGTGTGTGTGTGTGTGTGTGTGTGTGTGTGTGTGTGTGTGTGTGTGTCTATCTAACCAGAAGTGCAAAGTGTGTATCCTACAGTTACCCCTCCAATCCCATGGAATGACAACATTTTGACACTTGCACATGCTTACACATCCATTTCATGCAGGCCTCCCAACATCTTCTATCAATATCCACTGTGATGCCATTCACTATAAGTTGTCCTGCAGCTTATTAAAAGTCAGACTCTGGCTGTGGAACTTGTGTAAAGTACTGAGCTCTGTAGTTTGTGTATTTAGGTAGGGGAGTCTATTCTCACTGCAGTCAAGTGGGGGTATTTTTGCAGTTGCTTGACATTAGAGAGAGCTTTTTACACCAGAATGTGGGACACTGCTATTACCATACTCTCCTCACCAGACACTGCTGATGTCATCAGCTATAAAGTGTTGTTTAAGACACTCCAAGTCAGACTTGAGCTTTGGCACTTGCATTAAATGCAGAGTTCTGTAGTCTGTGTACTTGGGTAGTATTTCTGTTCTCACTGCAGTCAAGTGTGTGTGTGTGTGTGTGTGTGTGTGTGTGTGTGTGTGTGTGTGTGTGTGTGTGCGCAGTTGCTTGGCATTAGATAGAGCCTTTTACACCAGCATGTGGGACACAACTATTACTATATTCTCCTATGCTATTTATGTGTGTTCCCAGCTCTTGCATCACTGGGTTTCATATAGTGGGAGTTTTGCAATTCTGTAATTAGCAGAGAATTCCACTTTGCAGAAGGACAAAATAAAGACACATTTTTGCATTTATATGTAGACCGTGTGGCTTTGTCACCAATCATTTATCTGTGTTAGCCCCTCCTGTAGTATGTTATCATCACTGGTGGACTGAATGATTGCACCCAATATGCAAGAATCAGCAAATGTGGTAAGCCAAAGGCCACATACGTTAGCCTGACCTACTGAGTAGTAGATTCCAAACAGTAAAGCCCCAAGCACAGATCCCTGAGGTTCACCAATGGTAACAGCCCTACTAGTGCAGGTTGATTCACCAACTTTCACAGTATATGTCCTGTCAGTGAGCCAATTGGTTACTCATCTAGTGATGCAAGGGTTAATCCCTAGCTGGGAGAGGTTCTCAATGACACCTGTGTGGGGGATTGTGTCCAAACCCTAGGCCAGATCCAGATAGGCAGTATGCACTGTCTTACCTTCATCCAGACCTATCACACAGAATCAATGAGGTGTGACAACATCACAGATCACCTATAGCGTGACTCAGCACATACACCTTCCTGACATGGTTGAATAACATTCAACACACCCTCCACACAGACTATGATCCTGTAGAAGGGTGTATGTCAACATGCATCCATCTGAGTTGGGTTGGACGGCACCTGATGCATGTATAGACATGTCCTGACTCTCCTCATCTGTGAGGTAGACCAACATGCCATCGTGGACCCTTTCTAAATGGACACTAGTAATATCCCAGCTGTGTGCAACAGACCTGTGTCAGTTGTTAATGCTACATCATGCCTGTTATATCTGTTAGATGTCCTCAAAGAGGATATTTAGGGCATGCATGATAACAACACTATTATCCTTTTGATCTTGACAAGCACAAAGGATTTGACATAAATCTGCACTGAAGTCATGCCATACTGTCAGATGTGGCCATAAACATCTATATCACCAAGTGGGTAAATCACAGGATCAAATATGTTGCATCTAAATATATTGAAATGTGTGAAGTGACCTATATCTCAGGCCCAGTAATCAGGTTTGTACATCAGGGCTGTCTGCTAGGCCCTTTCCTGTCCATTATGTAAGTTATAGACTTCATGAATGACATACACATCCTGTGTCCAAACAGCTGTCTGAAGGACGACAGATTGTGGGCAAACATTGACTCCAACTGTGATATTAGTATAATACAGACAGTATCAACATACATCAAAGATTGCTACCACAGCCATGACAACACCTGCAATAAAACAAAAACATGGGGGAATTTGTTATGTCATGACAACAAATGCACAACCCAAGGATAATGTAGATATCACACCCCATAATCAGACAAGTAGGTATGTGACCTGTATCCTGGGGTAGATGGTATGTGGAACATCCACCAGCATGTGGTCTCAATGCTAATTACTCCCTTGTATGTAACCATCTACTGAATATGTGAAGGACATCCACATACTTCCCATAGTTCACAGCCTTCGTCACACCAGTAACTGAGTACAATGCACCATTCTTCATGTACCTCCATACATATCTTTCAGTGATGTGTAACTGAAGTGTACCTTACTCAACTGTCACACATAGTATTGGCCATACCTAGATAATTTTTTTGTTGCATAAATGTTACTGCCTGTTGGTAATAAACCCCCATCAAGTTGTTACACCAGATGTATGTGTGATACATGACCAGTGATGCACACAGTATAAACATAGCTGTTTGATAACATTGATGGCATGGGTAACATTCGTAATAATGTGGATTGTGCCATACATATTTATATATATGTATATACGCCATGCACACCAGTCAACTAGCCTGTATTAATCCTAATGTCACATAAAGGTATAGCAGTGTCCCTCTTAACACCTCCAGCAGATGTTACAGTGTCAGGACAGTGTGCATGATTACTCTCATAGACAGCTGGCATGTCATAATAGTTGTAAAGTGTGTTTGTGCAAAACCATCTCTGATCACTCAGAATTACATATGCTATATCAGAGACATGGGATTACTTGTGGTATTATTCTGATATTGTCCATGGCTGTCTGTGCTTCTTTTACTGTTGTCCGTGAGCCTTTACCTGTGTCCCACTTGTTGGAGACCTCTGCTAAGATTACACTTATATTCAGGCAAATCAGTTTGCACAGCTTCACAATATGCACCCTACCCCAATTGTATATAGTATCCCTGATAGATGTCCTCTGCATTGTTCATGTAAGGATGTTTACCTCATAAAGACATTTTCCCCACTGTTATGTCACCTTGTATGAACATCACATAATACATATTTCCACTATGCAATCCATACTGTATGATATTGATATGTGATTTTTGTTCCTGATGAAACTGTCTTCCACTGACATGCCCTCATCTGCTATACATTAGGTTGTTTCACCTACCCTGTTTTCCTGTGTTCATTCCCACACTTCATCTGTGTGTCCTTATTCAATACACACACTTCCCCTGAGTGTTTATTCTACATGGCAGTCCATGTACCCTTAGAGATCATTTACACAGCTTCTGTACAGAATGCCTGGAATAATATTTCACAATACTCTGCACTGTATACACTGTCCTGTGCTGTGCTTAGACTACATACATAACTATATGTAAAGCCTTGGTAATCATCGTAGCATTCTTCACAATCCCAATAACCTAGTGTGCTCTGAGGTAAACAGGTTTGCTATCTGAGTTGGTTTACAGGGTTTCCTGTCCAGTAACACTGTTGCTGGCCATAAAACCATGCTTGTTTATGATTAAACATGAATATGTAATCAGCACTGCTGTTCGCTGTGCATCATCGCACACAGATGTAAACCCTGTGTAGGCTTCACGTGAAGCCTACACAGAGTTTACTGAATCCCAAGGAATATGTAAATTTACCTATCACAATTATGTAAATCAGTATTAATATCTCTGTAACCATGGTAGATAGACCTGAACTATCAGTGTACGCTTTGTTTGCCAAGATGTGCTCTTTGCTTAGCTGCAAATCAGTTTTGTACATGTCACTTGATTTTTGATATAACTGCATAATTATGAAAGTTTTGCATATTTGCATATTTAATCAAAAATAAGTGTAAATATCTGCAAAGCAATATTAGATAGACAAACCTGTCAGTGCAAATTTTTTTCAGCATTGTGTATACTTTTATTTTTTATGATGGACTACCATATTAAGATCTTCAGGGTCAAGTTATTAATTACAAGTATTGACATATTTTATATATTCATAATCCCCAGGATTTAATAAAATCCATGTAGGCACAGTGTAGACCCTACACGGAATGCATCCATGTACACGGCCATGGTTCCCCCTCGGCAGCATGCCATGCATATTAATGATGGTGTGCTGCCAAGGGAGACCCAAGGAACATGCATATTGAATCAGTGTAAGTAGAGGTGTAGTGGCTACCCATGGCTGCAGATGAGTGTGAGGGTCCCTGCAATGCTCCCTAACACTGTTGTAATGTTATGAAGTGTGTCAACTATATAATATGTAATTTTTATGATGTGTTATTTTTTTTAATTATTTACTTTTATTATTTATTTATTTTTGCTGCATGTTTGTGTGGCACAGCATGGAGCTCAGCAATGCCAAGCTGTGCTCGCATATAGACAGCTGACACTAGGCAGACATCTAAAAATAGAAACTTGATGTAATTAATTATCATAATTCATTTTTTTTTTTAATTTTCATTTGCAAGGCACAGCATGGATCAAAGCAGAGCCAAGTGAACCACATACATACATGGTCAACATCTGCCAGACATCTAAAAATAGAAAACAGATGTAATTAATTATTTATTTATAGGTGTGTTTAAGAGTGTTCATGCAGCACAGTGCATTGCTTAGTAACTCTAACAAGTAGTCAAGTAGCATATGTGAAGGTACCCTAATGTTTATAACATCCAACTAGCTACATGGGTAGAGTTACGGTCTTATGTGTAGTATGTCCTGGGTTCAAATCCATAACAAGCAGAATATGACTGTAAATGAATGCAATTTTTTTTTGTAATTTTATGAAACTATTGTGAATTTTGGCACTGCTGTGCTTTGCTAAGCACTGCTCATTCATGCTAAGCATTGCATAAACATGCTAATGGCTACAAAAGTTTGTGTGGTGCTAAGCCTCACTAAAACCATGGTTCTGCCTGTTTTCATGCTGCTTGGCTCCGCTTAGCTGGTTTGCACGCTGCTAAGCAATGAGGCACTTTTTTGAATGTTCCTGAATGTGTATGGGTGGGAAAACAACCTATATTAAGTCCAATAGGAGGGAATTCTGCAGCAGTCACTGGAGTTCAATCAACTGTTGGTATGGCAAGCAGTGTTGGCAAAGGTGTGTGCTTTTGGGCACAGAGCTGGGGCATTCAGGAGTCCAAGTTCATGGTCAGGGTCCTTATTAAAAACCATGAACCTCGGCTGATGCAGGGTGGATTCCAGGGTTCAGAGTGTAAGGCAGAGACCTGGAACCATTTGGCCAGGGAACTTACCAGTGTTGCTGTATAATCCGCACAGCTGAGAAGTGTCATCACCATTTTGATGACCTTAAAAGAAGAAAGAGGGGAACCCTGGACACCTGCATCCAGAAAGCTTGAGATGGGAATGCCCAACAAGTATGTAAGTATGTCTTCCTCTTTATAAGAAACTTTTCTGTGTGGAAGATTTTCAGTCCATATATCTCTAGTTAATCACTGTATATTAATGAGACCAGACAATAGTAGCAGAAGTAACGAACTTAAACTCATCTTAAGTAAAAAAAAAAATAATAAAAAATATATAATTGTACAGAATTACTAAGTATTCAAAAGTAATCCAAGCAAGGCAGGCAGTCTGTTTCCAGTCAAAAATCCTTTATTAAGTACACAGACAAGCGATCCAAGTAAAACAAAAATAGAGTAATAGTTTCCTCACAAGCTTTCTAAATATTTATATATACTTTTTATCAGGCATGAGAGTGGTTTATTGTGCTGTAAAACAAAGTGTTATTGGTACGCATGTTAAATTCACATCCCTTCCCCATCAGTGTGACATCCGAGCTGGTCCTGCCCTACTTAGTAGCTGTCATAATAATATAACCCTTATGTACTTTAAATAAAATTTATAATGATCTGGTACCTCTTATTTTACCAGATTATTAAATTGATTATTACGTCTGTGATTTTATCCAAGACAATCTACTACATGGATGGAAATATATCAACCTTAGTCCATTTGACAATCAAAATATATATTTATATATATACATATACACTTTGCATGTAAAATAATCAATTGCAAATATCATATTCTATTTTCATAACCTATTGTTAACAAAGATCACTTTTGTCCTTCTAGACTTCTTCAGGTCTGTGTACAAGAACCCTAAAAACTATCTATAAAAAAATATATAATTGTATAATTAGGTAGTATTGTTATTACAATTTTCAATAAAGTGGAAAAAATAGAACCAGAAAAAGAAAAAATAATAAGAAAAAATGTATGATGATGGAAACAAAATATACACTTAAATTACAACTGATTTAAAATGGTATTTAAAACCAACTGGTATAATAAAACTGGTGGATATAAAGCCCACATCATGTGAAACTGTTCTGTGTAGTTGTGTACCTGCATTTGTTATTGCTTGGGCCATACTGACCCATGAACAGCTTGAGAAGTATGTAAGTGATATATCAGTTATAGAAGAATTGTAGTCATTGTACTCAAAATGACATGTAGAGTATTTATTATCAGTGTTTTCAGGGATATAATCTGCAATGTCACTAATGGAATGTTTCTCTCTCTCCCCACCCCTTATCTTCATTTAATTAGTACTGCTATTTATTATTATAATTTAATATTAACATATTCTGTTTAACTATATTTTGGAAAAAATGTGGTTGATTATTGTTATGTTGTATTATGATTTAAAAATAACATATTTTATTAAACTAACTATATTTTGGAAAATGTGGTTGATTATTGTTATGTTTTATTATGATGCAAAATCTACTGCCAATCATTACCGTACTGGTGTTCCGCTGTGGCGACCCCCTAACCGGGAAAAGCCGAAAGACAACAACAACAACAACATTAACATATTTGGTAAACTAACTGTTTTGTTGTTCCTATGGTTTACTTCATACTGGCATGCTCTTACCATACTGACTGTTATGTTACTTAATGCTGTGTTGCACATAACATAAATTAATATGTATTTGGATGAATAAATATGATGTTCGACTCAGTTAATACAAACAATGGTTTGGTTATTACTAACTGTAACTTATTGCTATACTTCATTTACCACAGCATGTCAAGGTAGGCCAGTTCTGGCTGATCCCCCTACCTTGCCTTAACAGGCCGTGGCATATCTGGGACCCAGAACGGTGGTGCCCCCACCACTGCACTACTTATGGCATCGTGTACTACCACCCCAAGGAATGGGGATAGGCCCCTCTCTGGGAGCAGTGGCAGAGGGGGAGTTTTCACCCAGGTAAAGCTGCCGGTCTTGGTGCACAGGATAGTCCACCATGGCTATGACCACCGCCTGCACCGGTTTGAGGGCATGCTGACCAACCTGGTGGGGTAGCCTTACACTGGTCCCAGCCTCCAGGGCAGCCACCCTTGGAGCAGTGATGGAGCAGTGCTGACAGTCCCATGGGTGGGGGCATAAGTCATGCTGCTGCTGTCTGGAGGGACATGGGACTCGGATTCCACAACACCCTCCCCATCCAAGGTATTCACCCCCTCATGTGTCACACACCGCCCCTATCTGTTGTCTTGTCTGTTTGCAAATGCATCCTCACTTTCCCAACTTACGTCCCCCACATGTACCTATGTCACTTCCCCAACATTCCACTCTCACCTTAATAAAAAAAAATGGGTGTCTGTTCCCCCAAAAAAATATTGTCCCATACATAGCTCTACATTTCACACAATTGTCCAATGGACACACATAATTCAGTCCAATTGGCTTGACAGCACAGTTATGTTGTCCTCATCCCTCATTCTGGCATTTGAGAATCGAAATTCATCTACAAATTCTGTCAAACTGCACAGTTGCTGTATAAGAAATGGATAGCTATGGTTCTTTCCTACATCCTTCCTGCACATCCCTCCTTGCCTTTCACTATGTTTTTTCCCTCTGCTTGCCCCCATTTCACCACTTTCCTATCTCCCCTTTTTTCTTTTTTTTTTTTTTAGCGTAGAGCTGCACAGCATTATATGTGATGTTCTTCATGTTTCACTGTTGCAGTCATTACATTTGGGTTATCTGCTTGCAGGTTGCCCTCAGTCGGCCGGATTAACAAAGTCTTGGGTCCTGCATCAGATGTTGTCCCTTCTTCCATGACATTAGGTCATCAGGGGTATAAAACTTGCAGCCGATGCCATTACATCAGTCTTTCTTGCTGTGCGGTGCCTGAAGCAGAAGCTGTTCGCAAGTGCTGGTTGACCAACTCCTGAAATTTTCATTTCTGAGTTTCAGAAATGAAGTCTTCAACTAAAGCTAAGTACCCTGTTGGGGAAACTTTTTCTTGCTCCTTACCGATGTCAGTAAAAGTTAATAATTGCATTACTTGTGGAAAGCAAATACCTCATAAAGATTTTCATTCGTACTGTATTCCTTGCCTATGCCCTGACCATGACGTACCTTGCTGTCAGTTTTGTGCTTTATTTAATCAGTGCACTATCTGTCGTTGGTATATTTTTGCCTCTAAAGATTTCGTTTCTCGGTTTAATTATCCAGAAATGTCATCGGTTAGCCATCCGACTACCGGGATTCTGAAAAAACGCAAAGATAAAGACAGAGACAGACCACCGAGGTCCAAAACTGCAGACGACACTTCTCCTAAGCCAGTCACCAGTTCGTCGGTACTCAGTGAGGTGCTTTTGCAGCCCCTGATACCCACTACTTCTGATTCGCAAGCCTCTACTAAGACCCATTTGGAGTCCGGTATGCCGCGAGATGCTTTAACTATGGAACCCACGTATGTCTCTACCTTGGATGGGTCTGGAGCTGCTGTGCAGGCACCGGCTTCTGAGGGTGTATTCAGGCCTACGGACTTGCATATTAAATCGACACCTCCTTAATTACTAAGGCCTAAATCTCGATCCATGTCTAAAAAAACGATGCCCAGGCCACATGCTCAGGCCTCTATGCCTAAAAAACAAATGATAAGAATGGCTGAAGATCTAATAACTCTAGTCAGGGGTAGCCAACCCCCCCCTTCTAAGAGGCCTAGGACTGAGGTTGATTATGACTCTTCTGATGATCAGGATTTGTCCGTACCCACTTATGAGGATTCTGATGCAGAGGACTCTATTCCCTCTGCTTCCCCTCCAGAGGATTTTTCTTTTGGGGAAACCTTACATACTCTAAGGGAGCATTTTTTTGGGAAAGCCAGGATTTTTTTCTGATTCAGAAAAGAGGCTTTATTTCACTCTCCTGCCTCAGCATAGGCCCTTAGTTATCCTGTACTACTCATTGTTGATTATGCTTGCTTTCGAATCGAGTTTGGCCCCCTCTCCTGCTCTTCTCTCCTCCTGCAGATACTAGTAAACACAGATAGTACAGCAAGTTCCTTTTCAAAAAAAAAAGCTTTTCAAAATCCTATTTATTTCACTAGAGATATTTTATGTGGATGTTAAACCAAATGACTCTGAAGAAGCCAGTGGTTTGTAGCCTGGTGAAAGCACACTTGTCGTTTTTATATTTTTCTGTTGTTGGAGTATTAAAAGTGGAAGACTATCGATTTTTCTCTGGTGACTGTTTTTTTTTAAATTTTTTTACAAGTTTGCTTTTTCTGTTTCGAGTTCACTATTATTAAGGCTTCTACTGCTAAAAATCCAAACCCTTCTGATAGAGACTCCAGGGCACGGGATAAATGGGGTAAGAAGGTTTACACTTCTGCAACCTTGGCCATTAGCTTTTAAACTGCCTGTTTTTATTATAAAAAAAAATAAACAAGTATTTGACTATTTTAAAAACAGAACTGATGTGATGATTCTTGACTATGTGGAAAATAAAGACTTACAGGATGCACTCTGCACTCTGCCTAACAAGTTAATAAAAATACTTGTGGTTTGTTTTTTTGATTCATTAGAGGGGCTGGCTGGCTGCTGTCTGTGGGTCTGTGGCATGCTCAGGGCATGAGGCTTCTTTGTTGTTGGATGCTCCTTTAAATCAGAACTGCCTGTCTGGCAACAAGGCTGAGGAAGTTCTTAAAAATACGGAAGATAAAGCTAAATCTATGCAAACTGTTAAAGATTTTTTACAAGTTCAGCCTCCTAAGTTTAGTAGGCACTGGCCCTCTAAGAATTGGTCCTTTCCAGCAACTTCCAGGTCTTCTCATGCCAAACCCAGACACAGCAAAAACCCCGGGTTTCAGTCCCAGGGGACTGACAGAACTAAGCAGTAGGGGGCCTCCACTTCCAAGTCTGGGAATAATAAGACTCTTCCCTATGGTAAACTGTCTCAATGACTTCCTTTTAAAATTTCCAAGCACTTATCAACTGACTGCCCCTTTGGGGGGAAAGATTGTTCTTCATGCAAAGAATTGGGAACTCATTACCCAGGACAAATGGGTTTTAAATATAGTGTCCCAGGGATACAGATTTCACTTCCACATGTTGCCAACACCAAGTGGGTGGCTGGACCTACCCCCAAATCAGTGGGCAGAGGCCCAAAAACAAGTACTTTCTCTCTTAAGCATGGGGACTATTCATCTGGTACCAGAAGAGGAAAAGGGACTAGGTTTCTACTCGAGACTTTTCCTGGTACCCAGAAAAGACAATTCATGGTGTCCTATCCTGGACCTGTCTACTCTAAACACCTTTCTGGAGATTCCAAAATTCAAGATGCTGACTCTTCACCAATTATTTCCTATGCTAGGCAAAGATGCCTGGTTGGCAACACTATATTTAAAAGAAGCATACCTGCACATCCCAATCAGGGAATCTTGCAGAAGATACCTACACTTCAAAGCAGGCTACACGCACTATCAGTTCTATGCACTGCCCTTTGGCTTATCTACTGTGCCCAGGGTATTCCCAAAGTGCCTAGCTCCAGTTATTGCATTTTGCAGGCAAAGAAATATTTAAATATACCCATACCTGGATGATTGTCTAATTCAGGCAGAAAGCCAGGACATACTTTTGAATCATCTGGCCTTTGTAAAAAGGGTTCTAACTTGTCTGGGGTACACCATAAATGAAAGGAAATCACACCTGGTACCCTGTCAACAAATTATATTCCTGGGAGCAAGCTTGAATACAACTTCCCAGATGGCTTACCTCACACCAGAAAAGCAAATTCATTTGACAACCTACTTCAAACAAGTGGCCACAAAAACCCTGCTATCTGCAAGACAAATACTGCAAGCCTTGGGGTTCATAGCCTCCTGCATTCTTCTAATTCCATATGCATGACTGCATATGAGGAAACTACAGTGGTATCTAAAACGCCTATGGTGTCAACATTCTCAAGACCTAGAAACAATGATTCCTATCATACCTTGCCTATGCCTAGAGTTCCTTTAGTGGGCAGGGGCCTGCCACCAAAACAAGTGACTACCTTTCACACCAACCCCTGCTGCCCAAACACTAACAACAGATGCATCAGACTATGCATGGAGGGCTCACATGGCAGGTAAGTGCATTCAGGGCAAATGGAACCCAAGTCAAAAGCACCTGCATATCAATCAAAAAGAAATGGTAGCTGTACAGAATGCTCTGACAGCCTTCAAGGACCACATTCTTCCAGGACAACTAATGGTAAAGACGGACAACAGCACTGTTATGTGGTATATAAACAAGCAGGGGGGTACACATTCTTACCCCCTCTGCAGACTAGCCCTGGCATTGTGGAACACAGCCTTGAGCTACCAATTCCTGCCAGGAAAATTAAAACTACTGGCAGACGGACTAAGCAGAAACCTCATGGACCCACACGAGTGGAAACTGGAACTAAGGATTTTCAACATGTTGACTAACAAATAGGGGAGTCCAGATATAGACCTGTTTGCCTCTCCCCAGATCTTCCAATTGGACAAATTTTGCACAAGGACTCCCCACAAACAAGCCTGGAAAGTGGATGCTCTGTCCTTCAGCTGAAAAAACCTATCAGTCTATGCCTTCCCACCTCTGCCTCTGCTCTCCAAAGTACTACTAAAAATCAAACAGGACAAACCAAGGATGATTTTGATTGCTCCAGACTGGCCGTGCCAACACTGGTACCCCCTCCTGCACAGTGTGTCATGGTTATCCCCATGGCACCTGGCTCAGACTCCTTCCCTGCTGTCTCAGTAGGAGAACCAGATTCTGCACCCTCAGCTTCCAAGACTGAACCTTGCAGCCTGGCTAATTACTTAATCTCTCCTTTACCATCCCTCAGCAAACCTGTGATGGATATCATCTTAGAGGCAAGGAGGCCTAGTACTAAAAAAATCTTATGCTGAAAAATGGAAATGATTCTGTGCCTGGATCCAATCTCAAGGGATGAGCACAGCAGCGCCCAATTTACCTCAGATTTTACAATACTTAACTGAGATGCTTCGCAAGGGCCTGTCCTTTTTCCTCCATTAAAATCCTGCCTCAGCCATTTCAGCTCATTATAACACTCATTATAACACTTCTCTCATCCACAGAGCTGTTCAAGCAGTTCTGTAGAGAGGCCAAAAATTTGAGACCACCAAGGAGAGCTCCAACCCCAGCCTGGTATCATAACTTTGTCTTGGAGAAAGTCACTCTACCTCCTTTCGAGCCAGCTGCTAATGCAGACTTAAAATTTATTTCTTGGAAAACAGCTTTCATTTTAGCAATCACTTCAGCTAGAAGGGTATCTGAATTACAGGCACTTATGGCAGTGGAGCCTTTCATCATCTTTCATGCTGACAGGGTGTCCCTCAGAACCAATCCATCCTTCATGCCAAAGGTGGTATCCAGTGTGGCTCTTAATCAGTCCATTTATTTGCCAACCTTTTTTCCTAATCCACAGAATAAAGGGGAACGGATACTGCATTCCTTAGATGTGCACAGACAACTTAGATTCTACTTGGACAGGACTAAACCTCAAAGGAAATCTGAACAACTGCTGGTAGCATTTGCTGTAGGGGCAGAGGGGAAGGCTATTTCAAAGCAAATGATTTATAAATGGATAAGCCATTGCATTCATTTCTGCTATAAGCACCATGGAAAACCTATACCCCAGGGGATCAGACCTCACTCCACCAGGGCTGTATCTACCTCTACAGCCTTTCTCATAGGCATCCCTACCAGGGACATCCTAGAAGTTGCTACCTGGAGTTCTGTACATACTTTCACCAAGCATTATCATTTGACAATTTTCTCTAAATCCAGAGCTGGCTTTGCCACTGCAGTCTTGCAGGGCCTTATAGCTGGCTCTAATGCTATCTAAACTCCTCCTCCCAACCATAGCTTTGGGAATCTATCCAAATGTAATGACTGCAACAATGAAACACAAAGAACATAGTACAGTTGTGTACACTTACCATAAATGTAGATGTTCGAGTGTATTCACTGTTGCAGTCCTAGTTACCCTCCCTCCAGCCGCCAAACTTCTTTTGGCTATACCTCTATTTTCCTTTACTATGTTTAAAAGCCTTCTTGGTGATTCTGCTTTTTTGTTGGAGGTATATATTTGTGCTTTTATGTTTAATTGCTTCCCATTAGGGGGGCACCTGACATCTGGGGCAAAAAAAAATGATGTAATGGTGTCGGCTGCATGTTTTATACTCCTGACGACCTGACGTCATGGAAGAAGGGACAGCCACCAATGCAGGACCCGAGACTTTGTTAATCAGGCCGACTGAGGGCTACCTGCCAGCAGATTACCCAAATGTAATGATTGCAACAGTGAATACACTCAAACATTTACATTTATGGTAAGTGTACACAACTGTACTTTTCTAACATTGTAAGACATATATACAAAATAAACATCTCTGCCATGTTTTGGACCCAAGCCCATCACACCTGCAGCATACTGCATTAACCTGCCATGCCATGCAACTCATACTTAAAATAGCTGGTTTAAACAAAACATAGTAATTGTCTATTATAGTCATTAGGCATGTTTCAGCAGAGCTGCGTGCTGTGCCACACCACGCAAACTGGCAAAAAGTAATGGAAAAAATGGGAGTGTACCTTGGACTCTGGTGTAATAGTGCACCACGAGCCAGCCAAAGACATGATAACGGATGTAACTGAGGCCTGTGATAGCAGGCAAATGTGGCCTTTAATCAGCAACATGTAGAACGTCACCTAAGGCATTCATGGCAAACTATATATTCAACTGAGACTCTTGTGCAGAAATACATCCATATAAAGCCATGCACTTACTGATGGATGTAGAAAAGGTTTGTCACGACCTGTATGTGTGCACATATATCTTGCAAATACACCTGCTGTAGCAGTGGCTCAGTAGCTCAGTCTGTTAAATGCCTTGTATACAGTACATTTTGTCACACACAGTCCTGGGTTCAAATACAGTGTTGTGTTGCATTTCAATTACATTATTGTGAAGACAGTAATTAATGAATAACTCATGCACTCATTATCCACACAAAGCATTGCAAATTAAATAACTGCTTTTCAGTGCTGGAAGTCACAGGCCTGCAGATATGGACACATGTCACATATCCATATAGCATTACTATATGTTGCCTAGTACTCTGTTATTGACAGAGTTGCCTAACATACATATCTTAAACACATGCGTAATTGGAGAGTAAAGGCTACCCTCACCCTGTATCTGACTCTATAACAAGGCTAACAGAGCTGACATAGATATATCTACAGCTTGTTGTCCTCCAAAGTGTTCACACACTCTGCCTATGTCTATTACCTGCAGCAGCAACTGAAGCCTGTGGTGCACACAGCTCTATGTAAAGGTTTCTGCTGCAGACCTACCCTCTGCAATGATGTAGTCTCCTCACCCCAGTAATGGCCATCTCAACAGCTAAGAAAGGGGCTCTGTTCTACATGAAGGCCTTATATAGTGCACAGTGGTTGCATGTCATTGGCTAATGATAGTGCAACTCAGTTGCTTGGTTACAATTAGCATACCAGAGTCACAGACTAGTTTAGAGGCAACTACCTGCTAATGAGAATCATATTAAAATGCAAGCAGCTGTCTATGGGTAAACATTCTACATGAGACGTTCCTCACACAGAGCACACCTTTGTGAAACATTACCAGTAACGCATTTCAACAGAGAAGTACTGCACTCCGCCAGGTATGTAACTGTTTTTTGTGTATAACAGGATGCAGATGGGAGGATAGAGGTATGGGGAATAGGGAATACAGCAGCATGCCTGTCTTAGACCTGTGGTAATGGCATGTCACTGATACCCTGCTGTCAAACACATACAGGGAATTTACAATATATCAGGGGTTGCATTGTCTTTTGTCATTGTGACACACTGGTGTTGTTGGACTGTCCTTAAATAGTGGTCGTAATAGCACACTACTGTTTGTCTGGCACTAGTCTTATGACATATTATTGGGAGGGTGGCTGGCCTTAGGGGACACACCACAGTGGGCTGGAGTGTTGGGTGTATGTTCATACAGCAGAATCTCTCATGGCACACAGGGAACTACCTCAGTAATGATACTATCTCTGTTTTATCCACACATGTAGTATGTTGTCACACTGTGGGGTATGACATGTGTGAGTAAACAATGGATAGTACCAGCCATTTTGTTCCTGCTGTACATAGTGGACATCCATGTATTTGATCCTGTAATGTGTTTCCATTTTGGTGTGTTTCAGGACTAATGTATCATAGAAGGCACTTCCCCTTCTCAGATGCAGAGAATGAGCAAATACTTTGTGGACTACTGCAACATCATGACATCCTCTTATCCACGGGGGTGCATAACAGGGAGCAGCAGGCTGCACTGTGGAGAGACCTTATCCTGGAAGTGAATGAGACTGGCCACCAGGACAGGACATATGAGCAGGTTCGACACTGTGCTACAGACATGGTGAATGCTGCATAATGAAGGGCAGCTGATGTAGCCAGGGATCATGCTGTCACTGGTAGAGACCCTGCAATGGAACAACCACTCATGGCCACTGAGGAATTATGGGACACACAGCAGCTCCCAGGCATCCATTACACCATACATTATGGATGTGGGTGTCACAGTGTCTACAGTAGAGAAGTGTACAGGTAAGCTTACTGTGATCACCATTGTAATACTGTAGCAGTCATTCTGTCAGGCTGTACATACATTTACATGAGTGTCAGGTCTATGTGCTGTTGGGGGTGGGGGTTAAGCTCAGTTGTACACTCAGAATGTTACCCATATGTCAAGTAACACAATAGCTACTGTACACATGAAATATATGTAGGTATTACCTTGTTGTGTTGCAACATGTGGTGGTACTGAAATTACCTCACCCTCACCTTTTCACAGGTCCATGAGGAGTTGTCCAAGGCTGTGGTCCTGCTCTTGGTAAGCTTGATACTGTTTTGTTATGGAACATACAGATATATACTATTAAGGTTAAGGGCCAGGATAATTCCCTATGCACACTTGTGTGTAACCAGAGTAGAATGTTTGTATGTTCAGTCTGGAACAGTTACCTACATTTCCTAGAGTGGTTAATCACAGGAGTGTAGTTGAACAAACAGAAACATTTTTGCAGTTATAGTTTAGTGAATAAGCCTCCTGGTGTACATGAGGCACTTAATCCGACATGCCTTGTAAAACCTGAAAGGTCGATGGTACATACCTTAGCAATGAAGGTGCATTGGGTTGTATGTGTTGTTTTATTAGGTATAGTGTCATATTGCATACCTGAAAGATGCATTGTACGGGTCAAGTGTCACATGATTTACCTGACATGCTTGTTATAAAGGCCTTGAGTCAAATATGTGTTTTGTTGTGAGGACATCTGTTGTGCATGAAAGCAGAGATGAGAGGATGTGAGACTGGTAATGCAGTTGTGGATCTTCATTATTATGAGTCTTTGTGACTTTTTCATACATAATAGTGCAGGTAGTAATGTACTGCTTTTGTCTTGGTTTCCACAGGTGACCAGGGGGGGTTGGGGTCTCTCCCCCACACAACCTGATGTCATTGTCTCTTCAGACTCTGATGATGGTGGTGGCCACAGTGAGGCACAGGTGGGATTGTCGGGGGCTGAATCTGTCTCAGAGGTTGACATCCCTCTTCTTCGGTAGCCATAGTGAGGCACAGGTGGGGTTGTCGGGGGCTGAATCTGTCCCAGAGGTTGACATCCCTCTTCTGCTCCCATTGTCACCACACACAGTCAGCATGCCCACACATACCCAGTCCACACATATCTCAAATATTGAACAATCAGAGGGTGGTGACATTAAACAGGCCAGTGTGGCAACTATGGCTTCAGTGAGTGTAGACACTGGCCATAGTCAGAGAGCTGGCGAGGTCCTACACAGGCAAATTGACAGGGGTGTTCATAGGAGGACTGCTGTCCATCCACCACCTGTTGCAGGTGTCATATCATGGGTCACACAGCATATGTTTTGGGCCATCATGGAGGCACAGGCATGTTCTGAATGGAACACCAGATGTATGCTTAGGGTTATGGATGCAGTACAGTCTGACATCACTGACAGCCTCTACACTGGGAACACCATGGATGAGTTCACTGATACAGTGGACAGATGGTGGGCTGAGATCATGCCTGTCTTGGACTGCACATTGTTTGTGATGGAACATGTGGTTGGAGTTGGGCATCAGACCCGTGGACATAGATCAGCAACACCATCTGCTGAAAGTCCATGTGGCCATGCACAGTTACACACCAGTAGTGGCAGTACACCCAGCGCTACAGAGGGGTGTGTGCTGTCCCCACCACAATGTGGAAGGCCACGGGCACATGGTCATGGGCAGTCCCCTGGGGAACACAATCCCAGCATTCAGCAGTCACCGGCATGTATTAAAACAGCGTTTGACCCTAGGCATGTAGGTGCCAGTGCAAACTCCTGGCACAGCCAGTTACCATGTTCAGGGCCAGAGATGGTGAACATTTATGGTCCAAAGCTGTCTAACATACACACAGGTAGGGCTAGCACTGAGCCTGACTGTGTACATGCAAACACTCACACACCACTGTCACATGCAGATCACCTGCAGACACACACAGCACCTCTCCATGGTCCATCTAACCAACTCCCCATCCTGATTCACACAACTGTTTGGGCCAGCCCAGGCCTCCAGCACACCCACACATCACTCTGTGCAAGTGATAATACCTGTGCCACATCCTTGTCATCCTTCCCATCAATGCAGGGGAATGAAGCTATGTGTCAGATGCATAGGGTGACTATATTACTTGACATGTACTTGTGTAATGCTCTATTGTTTTGCCATGCCACTTGTAGTGGTTACCAACATACACTGTATGCTGACATGTGTCATGAATACGCACCAAACTTTTGCGGACCTTATGTTGTATGATGTTGTACTGGTGATACTGTTACACAATGAGAGGTATGTCATGGACCTGTGTATGTTTCTGTTCCAGGAGTCTGAGGGTATAACCTATGGACACATGGTGGCAGTGAAGCAGCACAGCATGGCATGCCAGCACAGCAGAAATATGACTTCAGCGAGGTACAGCAGTATACATGCATGGCTCCATAGGTTCACATCTGTATGACAGTCTACCAAAGGCAATAGCAGCAGTCAGCATATTCATGCATTCAAAATTAGTGATAAGGTCTGATACAGGGCAAGGTGTGACCCTGCTGGAGTGCATATGCTGCCTATCTGTAAGGAGCATAGTAAATGGATGACTCACTGTAAGGACATTAACCTACTATGTGACATTAGTACTACATCCTTGTGGGAGACATCTGTCTAGCAGACATAAACACACCCTTGAAACAGACCCTGCCTAATGGTAGATAGAGCACCTCAGTACACCTCAGCACATGCTATCTGTTTGATTGGCTGGGCGGATGTCATCTCAACACATGGCATCTGCCTGAGTCCCTCTTGGACTAGGGTAATATGTGCTGGTCCTGTACCGAGGTGAATATAGATATCTCTGATTGTGGGGCTTTATAGCCATCATTCTAGTTAAGTTCACATGTCCTATGGCTCCATATTATGATGTATACTGCTGTACCCCTCTGTTGGCTCTGGGCCTGAGTTGAGAGCAGCAGAGCTCAACAAGTTCTTGTAGTATGTCTCTGTCTACCCTGTAACGCTCTGCAATCTCCAGCTCATGTAGCTCCCAGAAGGTTAACCTGGGCCTGAACACTCTTCTAATTTTCTGCCTAGGCCTATTGTAAGCAGCAGCAGCAGCAACATTGACTTCAGCATCTAACACATACTGATGTAGCAGACCTGCAGCAGCCCATAGCATTCTATCAGTTGAAATTCCCAAGTCTGTACTCCAGCAGTGCAGAGTATGGAGGAAAATCAAACTGTAGGGTGTCTGCACACTTTATAGTGCTCTGCTGTAGGTGCTGCCTGCGTGATTGGCAACCTATGATGCATTGCACCTGCCTAATATATCATTGACATCATTTAATGGCCCTAGTTTAAGTTAAGCAAGGATCAACACTAATGAATACATCACTGGCCTTTTAGATACTCTGAGCACTGTGGCGCACCGCACAAACATGCACTCCAT